>NC_140604.1:36759604-36972104 GCF_057381915.1 Diplotaxodon limnothrissa | reverse complement strand
GATTGAGTGCAGGTCAGGGAGCTCGGAGCGGATGGTGCGCTCAGCTGACCGCACAACCCTCTGTAATAATAATAATGATAATAATGGATACTTTATTGATCCCCATGGGGAAATTACTTGTTTTTCTCTGCATTTGACCCATTCACTCAGTGAAGCAGTGGGCAGCCCACTAAGCAGGCGCCCGGGGAGCAGTGTGTAGGGACGGTACCTTGCTCAGGGGTACCTCAGGGTAGCCGTTAAGTGGATTCGAACCGCCGACCTTCCGATCATGGGGCGACCACTTTACCTACTGAGCTATCCCTGCCCCCCTGTAGAGCTCGTCTGTCCTGCATGGTGCTGTTCCCGAACCAGGTTAAGATGTTTCCCGTCAGGATGCTCTCTATGGTGCAGGAGTAAAAGTTCCTGAGCACCTTGGAGGGCAGTTGGAAGTCTCTCAAGCGTCTGAGGTGGTAGAGACGCTGACGGGCCTTTTTCACCACGGTGTTGATGTGACAGGACCATGACAGGTCCTGTGTGATGTGAACTCCGAGGTATTTGAAGCTGTCCACTCTCTCCACTGGGCACTCGTTGATGACAGGGGTCTGGTAGTTCCTCTCCTGCTTAGTGCTGAAGTCCACTATCAGCTCCTTTGTCTTACTGACGTTTAGAAGGAGGTTGTTCCTCTGGCACCAGTTCTCCAGATTCCTAATCTCCTTCAGGTAGGCCGTCTCGTTGTTATCAGAGATCAGGCCCACCACGACGGTGTCGTCAGCAAACTTGATGATGGTGGTGGATCTGGTAGTGGCCACACAGTCATATGTGTACAAAGAGTACAGCAGGGGGCTCAGAACACACCCCTGGGGGGCTCCAGTGCTGAGAGTGGTGGAGGCTGAGACATGTCCGCCCATCCTTACTGCCTGTGGTCTGCCAGTTAGGAAGTTGGAGATCCACAGACACATAGATGAGCTGAGTCCCAGATGCTCCAGCTTGGTGGTGAGTGTGGAGGGAATTATGGTGTTAAATGCAGAGCTGTAGTCTATGAAGAGCATTTTAACATAATTCCCCCTTCTAGTGTCCAAGTGAGTAAGTGATGTGTGGAGGAGATGAGAGATGGCATCGCCTGTGGAACGATTTGGAGGGTAAGCGAACTGTAGTCGGTCCAGTGTGTCTGGTAGTGAAATGATGAAGTCTCTGACCAGGCGTTCAAAGCACTTCATCACTACTGAGGTGAGGGCTACAGGGCGATAGTCATTGAGAGAAGCAGGGTGGGGTTTCTTCGGGACAGGAACAATGATGGACTCTTTGAATCATGTGGGGATCACCGACTGAGATAGAGAGATGTTGAATATCTCAGTGAACACAGGAGCTAGCTGGTATGCGCAGTCTCTTAGGATACGACCTGGGATGCCGTCTGGTCCTGCTGCTTTCCTGGTGTTCACTCTCTTGAAGGTTTTCCTTACTTCATGCTCGGAGATGACGAGCACGTTTCCGGTGCTGGCAGTATCTTCCTGTCTGCAGCCGTTAGCGCCGCTAACACTAGCATTGTTGGAGTCCTTAGCTGCAGCCTCGAAGCGAGCATAGAAAGTGTTCAGCTCATCTGCCAGAGTCACGGCCGCGTTCGTCATACCGGTTGTTGGTGCTTTATAGTCCGTTATTGTCCTTAGTCCCCGCCACAGGCTCCTAGAGTCACTCTGTTGGAGTTGTGACTCTAGTTTCCTCCCGTAGCGCTGCTTCGCCTCTTTCACCGCCCTCCGCACGTTATATGACGCGGCTTTGTACGGGTCCATGTCCCCCGTCGTGAGTCCCGTGTTGTAGGCAGCGGTGCCGGATCTCAGAGCGTCGCGGATGGTTTTATCCACCCACGGCTTCTGGTTGGGAAACGTTGTGATAGTCTTTGTCTCCATGGTATCATCCGCTAGTTTCCCGATGAATCCCACAACCGCTTCCGTAAACACGTTGACATCATCATCGGAGCTGTTTCTGAACATGCCCCAGTCTGCGTCATCGAGTGCGTCCTGTAACGCGGCCACTGATTGATCCGTCCAGCGCGCGACCTTCCTCTGAACCGGAACTTCCTGTTTCAGCCTTTGTTTGTATTTTGGGATGAGGAAGATGGCGGCGTGATCAGATTTGCCAAAAGGAGGGCGGGATTGTGCCTTGTAGCCGTCCTTGACCGTAGTGTAGCAGTGGTCCAGTGTCCTTTCACCTCTGGTGGGGCAGGAGATGTGTTGATAAAAGTTCGGCACTGCGCGTTTGAGGTTGGCGCTATTAAAGTCCCCCGTCACAATAAGCGCAGCGTCCCGGTGTTGTGTCTGGTGCTGTGTGAGTGCCTCATGCAGCTCGCATAAGGCGGTGACCGTGTCCGCTTGTGGTGGAATATAAACGGCACTTATAATGACCGATGTAAATTCCCGAGGTAGATAAAAAGGACGACACATGATGGACAGTAGTTCCAGATTTGGTGTGCAGGAGCGTGTGAGAGGAACAACGTTCGCACTGTTGCACCAGTTGTTGTTCACCATTAAACACACGCCGCCTCCCCTTGACTTCCCCGAGTCCCGTGTCCTGTCCATGCAGTGAACCGAGAAGAACTCGGCCGGCTGGATGGCGTGGTCCGGCACCGCTGGGTTCAGCCATGTCTCGGTGAAGCAGAGGAGATTGCAGTCCCGATGTCTCTCTGGAACTTTACCCTGGCCCTGAGGTCGTCAAGCTTGTTCTCCAGTGACTGGACGTTGGCGAGCAGGATGCTAGGCAGAGGTGTGCACGAGCTCTCAGCCTGTTCCTGACGCCGGCTCGCTTCCCTCTAGGCCGCCGCCGCTTCCCTTTGTTCTCCCTCAAGATCTCACTCGGCCAGCTCGGATCCGGAGTTAAAAACTTCGAATTGTGAGTACATTGTAAACCAATAGAAACAAGAGTGTCACTGTCATACCTAATGTACCCAATGGTGGTGATTTTGCCGATTTAGAAACGCTGAAAACTAACTTAAAAAACAAAGACAAAGAAAAAGTGGTCGGAGCAGTCGTGACGGCAGCCGACCTCACCGGCGCCATCTTTAAATCCAGACCTCAACCCCATAGAAAATCTGTGGCGGGAGTTGAAAGTCCGTGTTGCTCGGCGACAGCCCCAAAACATCACTGCTCTCGAGAAGATCTGCATGGAGGAATGGGCCAAAATACCAGCTACTGTGTGTGCAAACCTGGTAAAGACCTATAGTAAACGTTTGACCTCTGTTATTGGCAACAAAGGTTATGTTACAAAGTATTGAGTTGTATTTTTGTTATTGACCAAATACTTATTTTCCACCCTGATTTACGAATAAATTCTTTACAAATCCTACCATGTGGATTCATGGATTTTTTTTTTCACATTCTGTCTCTCACAGTTGAAGTGTACCTCTGGTGCAAATTACTGACCTCTGTCATCATTTTAGGTGGGGGAACTTGCACAATCGGTGGCTGACTAAATACTTTTTTGCCCCACTGTATGTGTACTTGCGGTTCAGTCACAGGTACTTTTACTGTGAAGAGTATTTATGTAAACAGAAATGTGCTGACGAAACATGAAGAAGCGAACTTTGTCCCCTGACTCTGTCCTGAAGGCAGAGTGTTTCACCTCTACTGTCCACAGTTTCTGTCACCCACTGACCTTGTTTTGTTATAAACACCTGAATAAAGTTTGAAACGGAGCCAGAGGAAGTGACAGGAAGGAAATGGTCACATGACTCAGAATCTCACCTGAGATCTCTGAGGCTGTGTCCCAATTCAGGGTCTGCACGCTTGAAGTACGCATTTTGAGTGCGATTACGTCACCGCCACCGTCCCAATTCGAAGTGTACTTCAAATGCATACTCCAAATGCGCCGGCGATTTCCCCAAATATCAAGCGTGGTCCAGTGCATGCCATATATCCCACAATTCATAGCGCAGCGGTGGGTGTGGATAATTTTGCCGCAAAATACGGCAGAAGGGAGGAAAGTTTAACATAACTAATTGTCTGTCCTGAATCATTCTTATTAGGTAATGTTCAAATAATTTTATCATCCCAGTGTTTTCAGTGTGGGAGAAAGTACTCAGGGCCTTCAAGTTACACACTATGAAAGGCAGCAACAAGTTTAATGTTCAGAAACCTAAAGTATGTATCAGGAGCAGAATGGAGCTAAAAATAAATGTTTGTTTCAGTTCTATGAAGCTTTGAGTATTTTGGATTAGTAGCACTGCTGTGTTTGTTGCATCATATTGCTGTGATTGTTTATATGCTTTATATATTCTGAGGTAAGTTGATCTACAGGGAGTGCAGAATTATTAGGCAAGTTGTATTTTTGAGGAATAATTTTATTATTGAACAACAACCATGTTCTCAATGAACCCAAAAAACTCATTAATATCAAAGCTGAATGTTTTTGGAAGTAGTTTTTAGTTTGTTTTTAGTTTTAGCTATTTTAGGGGGATATCTGTGTGTGCACGTGACTATTACTGTGGATAATTATTAGGCAACTTAACAAAAAACAAATATATACCCATTTCAATTATTTATTTTCACCTGTGAAACCAATATAACATCTCCACATTCACAAATATACATTTCTGACATTCAAAAACAAAACAAAAACAAATCAGCGACCAATATAGCCACCTTTCTTTGCAAGGACACTCAAAAGCCTGCCATCCATGGATCCTGTCAGTGTTTTGATCTGTTCACCATCAACATTGCGTGCAGCAGCAACCACAGCCTCCCAGACACTGTTCAGAGAGGTGTACTGTTTTCCCTCCTCATAAATCTCACATTTGATGATCGACCACAGGTTCTCAATGGGGTTCAGATCAGGTGAACAAGGAGGCCATGTCATTAGTTTTTCTTCTTTTATACCCTTTCTTGCCAGCCACGCTGTGGAGTACTTGGACGCGTGTGATGGAGCATTGTCCTGCATGAAAATCATGTTTTTCTTGAAGGATGCAGACTTCTTCCTTTCTTTTTTTTTTCTTTTTTTTTTTTTTGTGTCCCGTTTGGATCTTTAGCCATCAGAATTGTTGTCTTAAGGCCAAGAAAGATGCCAAGCGGATTTATTTTACCAAGTGGATCATCATGGCCTTGCCATATTGGTCCATTTGATTGACCTTTATTATAATTATGAATTTATTTTATTTTCAGTTCCTACAAACGGGACAGACATGACTGGGGGATAGGACAGGGAGAAAGAATGAAAGAAAGAGAGGGAGAGAAAGAAAACCAAAGGGGAGAAGAGACGGTGAGAAGGGGGGAAGAAAGAAAAAAAAAAACAAAAAAAACAAAAAAAACACCTGGGTCACCTGTATGGAGAAAAAAAATAGAAGAGAAAGCAAACAACAAAGAGCAACATAATAAAAAAAAAAAACGGCACCATCACAATAAACTAGCTAGCAGTAAATATCAGTAGATACTAAGTAATAAACGATATTGTGCAGCACGCAAGATAGACAGCGCACAATGTGCTATGAGGCAGCAGCCAAGAAAGCTGTAGTCCGCGTCTGTGAATACCCGTGTGTACACCTGTGTGGATCAGCATGCTTGCATTCCAAAGGTTTCTCCATGTAACGATCTGCTAGGGAGTGTGGGGAGCCACAGCCCCGTCCTCCAGGGTATGAAGCAGGTATGGAGGAGATCAAAACTCCAGACATCCAGAGGCCCCCAGAACACAAGAGACCAAGGAAGACCAACAGAGGGGCAGCCGCGCCACTGTCCCAGAAAGAGCTGAGGAGAGTCCCAGATGAGGGCTCACTCAGCAGCCGCGGAGCAGAAGCCAGGGGGAGTTGCAGTGACGCGCCCGTGAGCTCCGCCGGCAGCCAGCTGTGCCTGAGTGACCGAGCCCCAGGCCGAGAGGCCGGGGGCACCCCACCTCCGAAGTGGCCCGAGCGAGCCCCAGGCTCCAGGCCCTGATAAGCGGCCACCAAGGAGTGAGCTGGTGTGTACCCGGACGCCCATCCCCAGACACAAAGAACCACCAACGCACCGACACCTGAGGGAGTCCGCCACTGGCAGGGGAAGTGGTGGTGGGGGAGATAGGCCTCCAAACCTTGGAGGGCCTGAGATGTCCACAGAGAGGTGGCGTCTGATACCCAACCTGACATATAGACACAGACATACAGGCACACACAGACACAAACATCCATTCCCACCCTCATGCTCTCATATGCACTTACTCCACACTCAACCAACGTGGAGACAGACATAAAGAGACACTGTACACACGATCACACTCCCCAAGCGTACTCTACGAACCGGGTCTAGGTACCCTTGCCCCTGGAGGGGGGAACTGCACCCAGACCCAGTTGGTGTTACCCTTTTCCCTGCGGTGGGGAGAGGCAGACCGCCCCGACTCCGCAGCAGCAGGGAGGCCCCACACTCCAGACCGCAGTCGGACGGCCAACTCCTCCTAGCCCCCCCGCTCCAGCAGGCCGCAGAGAATGGGGGTGAGAGAAGACTCCAATGCAGACTTTTTCCTGTACCACTGCTTGAAGGTGTCTTCCAGAAACTGGCAGTAGGACTGGGAGTTGAGCTTGACTCCATTCTCAACCTGAAAAGGCCCCACAAGCTCATCTTTGATGATACCAGCCCAAACCAGTACTCCACCTCCACCTTGCTGGCGTCTGAGTCGGGCTGGAGCTCTCTGCCCTTTACCAATCCAGCCACGGGCCCATCCATCTGGCCCATCAAGACTCACTCTCATTTCATCAGTCCATAAAACCTTAGAAAAACCAGTCTTGAGATATTTCTTGGCCCAGTCTTGACGTTTCAGCTTGTGTGTCTTGTTCAGTGGTGGTCGTCTTTCAGCCTTTCTTACCTTGGCCATGTCTCTGAGTATTGCACACCTTGTGCTTTTGGGCACTCCAGTGATGTTGCAGCTCTGAAATGTGGCCAAACTGGTGGCAAGTGGCATCTTGGCAGCTGCACGCTTGACTTTTCTCAGTTCGTGGGCAGTTATTTTGCGCCTTGGTTTTTCCACACGCTTCTTGCGACCCTGTTGACTATTTTGAATGAAACGCTTGATTGTTCGATGATCACGCTTCAGAAGCTTTGCAATTTTGAGACTGCTGCATCCCTCTGCAAGATATCTCACTATTTTTGACTTTTCTGAGCCCGTCAAGTCCTTCTTTTGACCCATTTTGCCAAAGGAAAGGACGCTGCCTAATAATTATGCACACCTGATATAGGGTGTTGATGTCATTAGACCACACCCCTTCTCATTACAGAGATACACATCACCTAATATGCTTAATTGGTAGTAGGCTTTCGAGCCTATACAGCTTGGAGTAAGACAACATGCATGAAGAGGATGATGTGGACAAAATACTCATTTGCCTAATAATTCTGCACTCCCTGTATAGTGTTACATCATATTCTGTAAGGATGCTATGTGTTTGTAGACTTTGTATATATATATATATATATATATATACACACACACACACACACATATATATATATATATACACACACACACACACACACACACACATATATATATATATATATATATATATATATATATACCGTCCCATTTCACAAGCCTCTCACTTCCGCACTTCTCGTACTTATAGTACGCACCGTACATAGTACGCGTAGTGTGCGTACTTCAAGCGTGCAGACCCTGAATTGGGACACAGCCTCAGTCACCTGTTAATGGGAAGGCTCCTGATCTGACCCCCGTATCAGTGCATCTCTCTAATGCTTAATTCAGATGGATCCAGGTGTGTTAAGTAGCTGTGAGCACACTCAGGTGTGTTACCTGCCGTCACATGATGGATGTTGTTGCTTTGTCCTCGTCACTGATCCACAGCAGGAATGTCAGCTATGCTAACACCCTGGCTCCTCTGTGGTATGCTGCTAGCTTACACACACACACACACACACACACACACACACACACACACACACACACACACACACACACACACACACACCTGTGGTCACATGACTGTCCTGAGACACCTGATTCTCATCTGAACGTGCTCTCTCTGACTGTTCTGTTTTACGAGTTCGGGCTTTTATTTTGAAGTCTTTGCTTTGTAGGCTTTCATACCTCTGTAGTAGGGCTGGGTATCGTCACTGATTTCTAGAATCGATTCGATTCCGATTCCATTTGAATTGGGGTAATTTTACCTTACTCAGAAATATTATAATTCTGATCACGTATCAGTGCTAGAGATGGCACGATACCACTTTTTTTATGTCCGATACCGATATCATAAATTTGGATATCTGCCAATACCGATATGAATCCGATATAGTGTATTTTAATCAATAAAACTGTTTTTTTCAGTATCTTGCTGCATTTTGTATAAGTTCATACTCAAGTTTAAAAAGACAAAAAAACAAACAAAGCAAAAAACACTAAAGCTATTCTGTTATACCTGTATGCAAAAAACTACACTGCAGCCAAAATATTTCATAGTTCAGCAATAGTTTAATAGTTTAATAGTTTAATTATTTATATAGCACATTTAATTACAACAGGGGTGTTGACCAAAGTGCTGTACAAGAATACAACATACATAATAAAATAACTGTGCGAGAATACAACATACTCTAAGTTATTTTATTAGGTATTGATAGCAAACACCAAATATTAATTAACAAATAACTCTCATGCTGTATTAAAAGCCAGTAAATAAAAATGCGTTTTAAGATTAGATTTAAAAAGATTGACAGCAGGAGCCTGTCTGATGTGTAGGGGTAAATTATTACACAGCCTAGGCGCTACGACTGCAAATGCTCGATCGCCTCTATGAACCAGCCTCAACCTTGGTAGCTAAAAGCAAAAGATCACTTGATCTAAGAGGGGTATAAGTCTGCAAGAGGTCAGACAAATACCCGGGAGCCTGTCCATTCAGGGGTTTGTAAGTCAACAATAAAATTTTAAAATTAATTCTGAAGCGGACAGGGAGCCAATGAAGAGAGGCAATCACCGAGGAAATGTGTTCACATCTTTTAGTACGTGTCAGAAGACGAGCTGCAGCCTTGCCGGGCAGGTCTGGCTAACTCCGGGCATATAAGGAGTTACAATAGTCCAGCTGGGATATAATAAAAGCATGAATCCCCTGTTCAACGTTTTTAAAAGATAAAAATGATCTCACCTTAGATAAAAGACAATACTGAGCTAATAAACTTAAACCTGCACCATCCTTCCTATTCTGGTATTTTAAAGGTCACTTAGCAGAAATATTAAACAACCTAACTAATAGGGTTGCCAACTCCCAGCAAAAATATTAGAGAACCACCCCCCACCCTTCGCCTCGTGATGCCTAATTAACGTAATCAACTTTAATTTAATGCAGGTGCAAAAAAAAAAAATGCACAGAAATTAACATTTTTTCTACAATAATTAAATAGATTCAACTTCTTTCTTCAATAGAACTGCAGACTGCACAGATGGTACCTTCCCAAAGTAAAGTACTATAGCTTACTAAGGTATATATTAGAGTTAATAGTTAATATATACAGTAATGGACTTCTATACATTTTACATCAGAAACTTTGGATGTAAGAGTCAGATAATTATTTATTAAAAGCTAGACATTTTAAATGAGAATAAGAAAGAAAAGTATGTCTTTGTGCCCCCCTTTCCCTGTTAATGCCCTACCTGCCCGCCTTTCCGAGACTTTATCAAAGGTGTGAGCATCACAGCAGAGGCCTTTGTGTCAAAGTAACTGAAGATAAAACACAGAAAAACATGAAGGTGACTTTCCTGGCCTGAATTTTAACAGATGACCTTAAAAATATTCTGCAGTAGATCAAAAACGAAAGAAAACCATGAATCAACACATGAACATTACCTGATGCTGCTGAAGTGAAGCAGAGCAAAGTTACAGAGGTTTTATTAGAGACACCGCGTTTCGCAATTTTGCATAATTTTAAAAAGTTTAAATTTGTTCAGTATTGAACAGCAGAAATGAGGTTCTCTTTTCGGAAGTAAGTAAAAGGAAAAAAAATAGCAGCCGACAAGCATAACAAGTAAGTGAATAATGCAGAAAACAGATTTTTAGACGGGAAACTGTTCTTGAAGTACAGAGAGAGAGAGAGCTGTGCAAGAAGTGTGATTTTATCGTGGTGGAAGCAAAACAGCAAAAGTCAGAGTGAATTCATGACAATGTCTATGTGAAGCGTAGTTTGGATCTTCTTTTGCTGCTGGTTCAGTCAATATTGTTTGGAGAGAGATAAAAACCTGCAGCTTCTGAATCAGCGCAAAAAGGATGCAAACACAAAGCGAGGACCCGCCGAAACATCAGAATCAGCGAGCTGTCGGCTTTCAGCCCCGACCGTGTCCGTGCTGTCGGGTGAGAAAAGCGACATCTCACTGATTCTGATGCGTCGGCGGGTCCTCGCTTTGTGTTTGCGTCTTTGTGCAGAATCCGTGTTCCTGCTCTCATTTACTGTTTTAGGATTTTAATGAATCGATTTTACGTTATCCAAGCTAGAATTGATTTTAATTGATAAATCGATAATCAAAACCTACCCCTACTCTGTAGTGTCCACCAAACCATTGTTGGAGCTTTCTGTTAGAGCTAAACATCCCCAGACCTTTCATGTTCTTCTTGTATTTCTTATCCAGTGTGTAACATGTCATCTGTAAGTTTATTTATGTATTTATGTACCAACCACCAGCAGCCTAGCCTCCAAGCTGAGCCATCAGAGGCTCAGCCACTAGGCCAAGCCCAGACCTCCACCTCTAACTAGCTAGGCTAGGCATTGGGGACATAATGGGACCAAAGAATGGAAACACTTTCATGGAAGACAAACTGGAAGACATAAAGAGATAACTTAACTTGATTTTACAGGAAATCTCGACAGCCTCCAAGGACCAACGGAAAATAATACAGGGAGTGCAGAATTATTAGGCAAATGAGTATTTTGTCCACATCATCCTCTTCATGCATGTTGTCTTACTCCAAGCTGTATAGGCTCGAAAGCCTACTACCAATTAAGCATATTAGGTGATGTGCATCTCTGTAATGAGAAGGGGTGTGGTCTAATGACATCAACACCCTATATCAGGTGTGCATAATTATTAGGCAACGTCCTTTCCTTTGGCAAAATGGGTCAAAAGAAGGACTTGACAGGCTCAGAAAAGTCAAAAATAGTGAGATATCTTGCAGAGGGATGCAGCAGTCTCAAAATTGCAAAGCTTCTGAAGCGTGATCATCGAACAATCAAGCGTTTCATTCAAAATAGTCAACAGGGTCGCAAGAAGCGTGTGGAAAAACCAAGGCGCAAAATAACTGCCCATGAACTGAGAAAAGTCAAGCGTGCAGCTGCCAAGATGCCACTTGCCACCAGTTTGGCCATATTTCAGAGCTGCAACATCACTGGAGTGCCCAAAAGCACAAGGTGTGCAATACTCAGAGACATGGCCAAGGTAAGAAAGGCTGAAAGACGACCACCACTGAACAAGACACACAAGCTGAAACGTCAAGACTGGGCCAAGAAATATCTCAAGACTGGTTTTTCTAAGGTTTTATGGACTGATGAAATGAGAGTGAGTCTTGATGGGCCAGATGGATGGGCCCGTGGCTGGATTGGTAAAGGGCAGAGAGCTCCAGTGCCACTCAGACGCCAGCAAGGTGGAGGTGGAGTACTGGTTTGGGCTGGTATCATCAAAGATGAGCTTGTGGGGCCTTTTCGGGTTGAGGATGGAGTCAAGCTCAACTCCCAGTCCTACTGCCAGTTTCTGGAAGACACCTTCAAGCAGTGGTACAGGAAGAAGTCTGCATCCTTCAAGAAAAACATGATTTTCATGCAGGACAATGCTCCATCACACGCGTCCAAGTATTCCACAGCGTGGCTGACAAGAAAGGGTATAAAAGAAGAAAAACTAATGACATGGCCACCTTGTTCACCTGATCTGAACCCCATTGAGAACCTGTGGTCGATCATCAAATGTGAGATTTATGAGGAGGGAAAACAGTACACCTCTCTGAACAGTGTCTGGGAGGCTGTGGTTGCTGCTGCACGCAATGTTGATGGTGAACAGATCAAAACACTGACAGAATCCATGGATGGCAGGCTTTTGAGTGTCCTTGCAAAGAAAGGTGGCTATATTGGTCGCTGATTTGTTTTTGTTTTGTTTTTGAATGTCAGAAATGTATATTTGTGAATGTGGAGATGTTATATTGGTTTCACTGGTAAAAAGAAATAATTGAAATGGGTATATATTTGTTTTTTGTTAAGTTGCCTAATAATTATGCACAGTAATAGTCACCTGCACAGACAGATATCCCCCTAAAGTAGCTAAAACTAAAAACAAACTAAAAACTACTTCCAAAAACATTCAGCTTTGATATTAATGAGTTTTTTGGGTTCATTGAGAACATGGTTGTTGTTCAATAATAAAATTATTCCTCAAAAATACAACTTGCCTAATAATTCTGCACTCCCTGTAGAATAGAACAGAATTCAACTTTATTGTCATTGCACATGCACAGGTACAGGGCAACGAAATGCAGTTTGCATCCATCCAGAAGTGCTTTAGTGATATAGATATATTACAATATATATTAGCAATAATATAGATATGTGAGTATATTACAGAAATGGGTCTATTATGGTATGTTATAATGTACACGGTATGAAGTATGTTGTGAATATTCTATAACTATAAGTATGTACAGGCTGTAGTGAGTACAAGCTATGTACAGGCTATGAACAGGATATAAATATGAAAAACTATACAGAATATGAAATAAACAACTTTACAGAATCTGAGATATACAGTTATACAGAAATGGGAACTATGCAAGTTGTAAACAGTTGTAGGATTAAAAATTATCAAATGTACAGAATGATTATTTACACAGAGCTATACAGTAGTTCAGTTAAGATAAGTGAGATATAATTCCTACAGAGGCTATATAAAGTGCTAGTGGTTGTGAGTGGTGGTTCAGTCCATGTTATTATTGTGTGTTTGAGGGTACAGTTGTCCATTGTGAGTGTGTGTATGTTCAGTCCATGTGTTAACGTGGGTCAGATGTCAGGAGGCAGAGTTCAGGAGTCTGACAGCTGTGGGGAAGAAGCTGTTCCGGTACCTGGTGGTCTGAGTCCGGAGGCTCCTGTAGCGCCTCCCAGAGGGCAGGAGGGTGAAGAGTCCATGTGATGGGTGACTGGGGTCTTTGATGATTTTCCCAGCCCTTTTCAGACACCGCTTCCTGTAGATGTCCTTTATGGCAGGAAGTGGTGCTCCGGCGATGCGCTGGGCAGTTTTCATGACCCTCTGCAACGCCTTCCGGTCCGAGGCAGAGCAGTTCCCGTACCAGACGGTTATACAGTTGGTCAGGATGCTCTCGATGGTGCAACGATAGAAGTTCACCAGGATGTCTGAGGACAGGTGGCCACTCGGGTAGCCAACATGGGACAATACTCCAGGATAAATGATGTAATAATTACTGGTTTGGACATCAACACATATGACAGAGCAGTGGCTTCAGTGGGGGAGCCCACAGAGTCGGAGTCAGACTCCACTGAAGGGATTATAGAGCTAAATAGGCCACCCTCTAACCCATGAAGAAAAACAAAGCCTGAGGGTTTTTGAACAGAAAGCAGAAAATGCTGTACTAAAGCAAGGGAGAAAACTGAACGAGACTAACATACTCATCAACGCCCATCTTACAAAAAAAAAAGCTGACATCACAAGAAAAACAAACAAGAACAGGATCCAAGCAGCATGAACATAAAACTGTAAGATATACATCAAATAAATGGATACCAGAAGAAGATGAACATGAACTGGACAGGTCCCAGTAAAAGTACAACTCAATATGAATAATTTCATGTGCGTTCACTGACATACTTCAGGATTCAGCTCTAATTATCCTCTCTCATTAATAGTGAAGACATGAAAACAAATGCATTATGAGAACTGGAAATTTTTTGGACCCATTGTCAGTGACCACAAGATGTTCTGGGTGATATCTATCGAGACTTTTTCAATCATATCAACAACAGCTGTATTTATTACTAGGAAAAGCAGCTAAATGAAATTACAAATACAGATCAGATGCTGTCAAAAAGTAAAAGTCTTTATGCCAACTTTGATCATATTAAAGATTTTTAAGACCCTGTTTAGGATTATAGCCATCTCAGAAACCTGGATTAATGACATGAGACACATGAGATGTAAATCCAGAACAGTAATGAAAACAAAACATTGTGGTGGTGGTTGGGGGGGCACTCTATGTTTAACAACTAAAATTATAATGGACAAAAGACAGAATATGATTCTGAGTTGCATTTATGGAGCACCTGGATATGAACATTTTCAAAGATTCAATTCAATTCAATTTTATTTATATAGCGCCAAATCACAACATAAGTTGCCTCAAGGCGCTTCATAGATACAGAGAAAAACCCAACAATCATATGACCCCCTATGAGCAAGCACTTTGGCAACAGTGGGAAGGAAAAACTCCCTTTTAACAGGAAGAAACCTCCGGCAGAACCAGGCTCAGGGAGGGGCGACCATCTGCTGTGATTGGTTGGGGTGAGAGAAGGAAGACAGGATAAAGACATGCTGTGAAAGAGAGACAGAGGTTAATAACAGATATGATTCAATGCAGAGAGGTCTGTTAATACATAGTGAGTGAGAAAGGTGACTGGAAAGGAAAAACTCAATGCATCATGGGAATCCCCCGGCAGCCTACATCTATTGCAGCATAACTAAGGGAGGATTCAGGGTCACCTGGTCCAGCCCTAACTATATGCTTTAGCAAAAAGGAAAGTTTTAAGCCTAATCTTGAAAGTAGAGATAGTGTCTGTCTCCTGAATCCAAACTGGAAGCTGGTTCCACAGAAGAGGGGCCTGAAAACTGAAGGCTCTGCCTCCCATTCTACTTTTAAATACTCTAGGAACAACAAGTAGGCCTGCAGAGCGAGAGCGAAGTGCTCTAATAGGGTGATATGGTACTACAAGGTCATTAAGATAAGATGGGGCCTGATTATTTAAGACCTTATATGTGAGGAGCAGGATTTTGAATTCAATTCTGGACTTAACAGGAAGCCAATGATGGGAAGACAAAACAGGAGAAATATGCTCTCTCTTTCTAGTCCCTGTCAGTACTCTTGCTGCAGCATTTTGGATTAACTGAAGGCTTTTCAGTGAGTTTTTTGGACTTCCTGATAATAATGAATTACAGTCGTCCAGCCTGGAAGTAATAAATGCATGAACTAGTTTTTCTTTTTTCTTTTTTTTCTTTTTTTTCTTTTGTTTTTCTTTTTTTTTTTGGAAGTGACATCAGAAACAGCAGCATGTGACATCACGTGATGGCGGAGCTTCAGTTCATCCTTTGTCATCCTTTTTTTTTTTTTTTAATAGGACAGGGGGAAAGAATGAAAGAAAGAGGGGGAGAGGAAGAAAGAAAACCAAAGGGGAGAAGAGACGGTGAGAAGGGGGGGAAGAGAGAAAAAAAAAAAAAACAAAAAAAAACTCCTGGGTCACCTGTATGGAGAGAAAGAAAAACAAAAAAAACAGGGGAGACAGCAAACAACAAAGAGCAACATAATAATAATAATAAAAAAAAAGCACCATCACAATAAACTAGCTAGTCATAGATATCAATAGTTACTAAATAATAAACGATATTGTGCAGCACGCAAGATAGACAGCGCACAGTGTGCTTTGAGGCAGCAGCCAAGAAAGCTGTAGTCCGCATCTGTGAATACCCATGTGTACACCTGTGTGCATACCTGTGTGGATCAGCATGCTTGCATTCCAAAGGTTTCTCCATGTAACGATCTGCTAGAGAGTGTGGGGAGCCACAGCCCTGTCCTCTATGGTATCAAGCAGGTATGGAGGAGATCAAAACTCCAGACATCCAGAGGCCCCCAGAACACAAGAGACCAAGGAAGACCCACAGAGGGGCAGCCGCGCCACTGTCCCAGTAAGAGCTAAGGAGAGTCCCAGATGAGAGCTCATTCAGCAGCCGCGGAGCAGAAGCCAGGGGGAGTTGCAGTGACGCGCCCGTGAGCTCCGCCGGCAGCCAGCTGTGCCTGAGTGACCGAGCCCCAGGCCGAGAGGCCGGGGGCACCCCACCTCCAAAGTGGCCCGAGCGAGCCCCAATAAGCGGCCACCAAGGAGTGAGCCGGTGTGTACCCGGACGCCCACCCCCAGATACAAAGAACCACCAACGCACCGATACCTGAGGGAGTCCGCCACCGGCAGGGGAAGTGGTGGTGGGTGGAGATAGGCCTCCAAACCTTGGAGGGCCCGAGATGTCCCCAGAGAGGTGGCGTCTGATACCCAACCTGACATATAGACACAGACATACAGGCACACACAGACACAAACATCCATTCCCACCCTCATGCTCTCATATGTACTTCACACTCAACCGACGTGGAGACAGACATAAAGGGACAATGTATACAAATGGAAGAAAGCAGTCTTACACATTTGTTTAATATATGCGTTGAAGGACATGTCCTGGTCAAAAATGACTCCAAGGTTCCTCACAGCGTTACTGGAGGCCAAGGTAATGCCATCCAGAGTATGAATCTGGTTAGATACCATATTTCTAAGATTTTGAGGGCCGAGTACAATAACCTCAGTTTGATCTGAATTAAGAAGCAGAAAGTTAGCGGCCATCCAGGTCTTTATGTCTTTAAGACATTCCTGCAATTTAACTAATTGGTGTGTGTCATCTGGCTTCATGGACAGATAGAGCTGGGTGTCATCAGCATAGCAGTGAAAATGTATGCTATGTCTTCTAATGATACTGCCTAAGGGAAGCATGTATAATGTAAACAGAATTGGTCCTAGCACTGAACCCTGTGGAACTCCATAATTAACCTCAGTGTGTGAAGAGGACTCTCCATTTACATGCACAAATTGGAGTCTATTAGATAGATATGATACAAACCACTGCAGCGCAGTACCTGTAATACCTACAGCATGTTCTAATCGCTCTAATAGGATATTATGGTCAACAGTATCGAATGCTGCGCTAAGGTCTAGCAGGACAAATACAGAGATGAGTCCACTGTCAGAGGCCATAAGAAGATCATTTGTAACCTTCACTAAAGCTGTTTCTGTGCTGTGATGAGCTCTGAAACCTGACTGAAACTCTTCAAATAAACCATTCCTCTGCAGATGATCTGTTAGCTGTTTGACAACTACTCTTTCAAGGATTTTTGATATGAAAGGAAGGTTGGAGATTGGCCTATAATTAGCTAAGACTGCTGGGTCTAGAGATGGCTTTTTGATTAAAGGTTTAACTACAGCCAGCTTGAAGGCCTGTGGTACATAGCCGATCATTAGAGATAGGTTGATCATATTTAAGATCGAAGAATTAATTAATGGCAGGACTTCTTTGAACAGTTTTGTAGGAATGGGGTCTAAAAGACACGTTGATGGTTTGGAGGAAGTAAGTATTGACGTTAACTCAGAAAGATCAATTAGAGAAAAAGAGTCTAACTTAACATCAATGGTACTAAGAGTAGCTGTAGATAATATTACATCTGTGGGATGATTATTGGTAATTTTTTCTCTAATGATAAAAATTTTATTTGTGAAGAAGTTCATGAAGTCATTACTAGTTACTGCAACTCAACACCTCAAAGACTAAGGAACTGGTTGTGGACTTCGGGAGGTCTAGAGCAGGTCCACTGCCGGTTCAGATAGAGGGGGAGGAGGTGGAGGTGGTTAACAAGTACAAGTACCTCGGGCTGTGGGTGGACAATAAACTGGACTGGTCATGCAACACAGAGCACCTGTATAAAAAAGCCCAAAGCCGACTGTACTTCCTCAGGAGGCTGAGGTCTTTTAACATCTGCAGGAAGCTCCTGAGGATGTTTTACCAGTCGGTGGTTGCTGGAGTACTTTTCTATGCTGTGGTGTGCTGGGGGAGCAGCACAGCAAAGAAGGACTCATCCAGGCTGGAGAAACTGATCAGGAAGGCTGGCTCTGTGGTCGGCATGAAGCTGGACACTCTGGTGACAGTGGCAGAGAAAAGGACATTAAAGAAACTGATGGACATTATGGACAATGCCAGGCATCCTCTGCACACGGCCATTAACAACCAGAAGAGTCTGTTCAGTGACAGGTTGCTTCTCCCAAAGACAAGAACTAACAGACTTAAAAACTCCTTTGTCCCACACGCCATCAGACTGTTTAACTCCTCTCTGGAGGGGAGAGGGAGGGGAAACAGGAGGACAAAGGAGGGGGGAACAACTAAGCTGTAGTGCCTCTTCACCTCACTGTGCAATACCTTTTGTGCAATACTTTTGTAAATAGTCAACAGTGCAATAGACCTCAATACTTGAAATGTGCAATTCACTTGTATTTTTATTTTTTATTCCTATTTATTCTATTTATCCCCTTGGTATATTTTATTTATATTGTCTCTGTATTTATATATATGTGTGTGTGTGTGTGAATATATATATACATATATATATATATATATATATATATATATATATATACGCACTCCACGAGCGTCTGGCAGCACAAATGAACCAGCTGCTAGTTAACGAGAGACACCCGGAATGGCTAACTGAAGGCCGGACGGTCCTGATCCCCAAGGACCCCAAGAAGGGACCGGTCCCCTCCAACTACCGACCAATAACCTGCCTCAGTACTACATGGAAGCTCCTGTCAGGCATCATATCGGCTAAGATGAACAGGCACATGGGTCAATACATGAGCGGGACACAGAAAGGAATTGGCAAGAATACCAGAGGTGCAAAACACCAGCTACTGGTAGACAGAACAATCAGCCGAGACTGCAAGACCAGACTGACCAACCTGTGCACTGCCTGGATTGATTACAAGAAGGCCTATGACTCAATGCCCCACAGCTGGATACTGGAATGCCTAGAATTGTACAAGATCAATGGGACCCTAAGAGCCTTCATCAGGAACTCAATGGGGATGTGGCGTACAACACTAGAGGCCAACTCCAAGCCCATAGCACAAGTTACCATCAAGTGCGGGATCTACCAAGGAGATGCTCTGTCCCCACTGCTGTTCTGCATAGGCCTGAACCCCCTCAGTGAGATCATCAACAAGACTGGCTACGGATACCAACTACGGAACGGAGCAGTTGTCAGCCACCTCCTGTACATGGATGACATCAAGCTGTATGCCAAGAGTGAACGAGACATCGATTCACTGATCCACACTACCAGGCTATACAGCAATGACATTGGAATGTCGTTCGGACTGGAGAAGTGTAGTCGGATGGTAACAAAGAGAGGGAAGGTAGTCAGAACTGAGGGGATTGAACTACCAGAAGGCAACATTGCAGACATAGAGGACAGTTACAAGTACCTGGGGATCCCGCAGGCAAATGGGAACCATGAAGAGGCCGCTAGAAAGGCTGCAACCACCAAGTACCTGCAGAGGGTCAGGCAAGTCCTGAGGAGTCAGCTGAATGGTAAGAACAAGATCCGGGCCATCAACACATACGCCCTGCCCGTGATCAGGTACCCTGCTGGGGTAATAGGCTGGCCAAAGGAGGAGATAGAAGCCACTGACATAAAGACAAGAAAGCTCCTGACCATGCATGGAGGGTTTCACCCCAAGTCCAGCACCCTGAGGCTGTACGCTAAGCGGAAGGAAGGGGGCCGGGGACTGGTGAGTGTCAGCACCACAGTCCAGGATGAGACAAGGAACATCCAAGAATACATTGGGAAGATGGCCCCAACTGACCGAGTGCTCAGTGAATACCTCAGGCAGCAGAAACCCAAGAAAGAGGAGGGAGACGAGGAACCATCATGGAAGGACAGGCCCCTGCATGGTATGTACCACCGGCAGATAGAGGAGGTGGCTGATATCCAGAAATCCTACCAGTGGCTGGACAAAGCTGGACTGAAAGACAGCACAGAGGCACTAATCATGGCAGCACAAGAACAAGCTCTGAGTACAAGATCCATAGAGGCTGGGGTCTATCACACCAGGCAAGACCCCAGGTGCAGGCTGTGTAAAGATGCCCCAGAGACAATCCAGCACATAACAGCAGGGTGCAAGATGCTAGCAGGCAAAGCATACATGGAACGCCATAACCAAGTGGCCGGCATAGTGTACAGGAACATCTGTGCCGAGTATAACCTAGAAGTCCCGAGGTCAAAATGGGAGATGCCCCCAAGGGTGGTGGAGAATGACCGAGCTAAGATCCTGTGGGACTTCCAGATACAGACGGACAAAATGGTGGTGGCTAACCAACCGGACATAGTGGTGGTAGACAAACAGAAGAAGACGGCCGTAGTGATCGATGTAGCGGTTCCGAATGACAGCAATATCAGGAAGAAGGAACACGAGAAGCTGGAGAAATACCAAGGGCTCAGAGAAGAGCTCGAGAGGATGTGGAGGGTGAAGGTAACGGTGGTCCCCGTGGTAATCGGAGCACTAGGTGCGGTGACTCCCAAGCTAGGCGAGTGGCTCCAGCAGATCCCGGGAATAACATCGGAGATCTCTGTCCAGAAGAGCGCAGTCCTGGGAACAGCTAAGATACTGCGCAGGACCCTCAAGCTCCCAGGCCTCTGGTAGAGGACCCGAGCTTGAAGGATAAACCGCCCGCAGGGGCGTGCTGGGTGTTTTTTGTTTATATATATATATATATATATATATATATATATATATATAATATTCTGTAACTCTGTAACTTCTGTCGGTGCTGTGCTTTTTTGGAAATCGAATTTCCCAGAGGAACCCACCCGAGGGATTAATAAAGTTCTATCTAATTTAATCTAATCTAATCTAGTTAACGTTAAAGGGATGGTTGGCTCAAAAGAGCTCTGACTTTTTGTCAGCCTGGCTACAGAGCTGAAGAGAAACCTGGGGTTGTTCTTATTTACTTCAATCAGTGACGAATAGTAAGATGTTCTTGCTCTGTGGAGGGCTTTCTTATAAAGCAGCAAACTATTTCTCCAGGCTAAATGATGATCCTCTAGATTTGTGACACGCCATTTCCTCTCCAGATTACGAGTCATCTGCTTTAGGCTACGTGTTTGAGAATTATACCACGGAGTCAGATACTTCTGATTTGAGGCCTTAGTTTTCACAGGAGCTACAGTATCCAGAGTCGTACGTAGTGAGGAGGTGAAATTATTAACAAGATAATCGACCTCTGTTGGAGCAGCGTTCAGATAGCTGCTCTGCTCTATGTTGGTACAGGGCATTGAAGATGATAACAGTGGGTGGATTATATTCTTAAACTTAGTTACAGCACTTTCAGAAAGACATCTACTTTGATAAAGTCTACTCTTCACCGCTGTGTAATCAATTATTGTAAGTGTAAATGTTATCAGGAAATGATCAGACAGGAGAGGGTTTTCAGGAAACACTGTTAAATGTTCAGTTTCTATGCCATATGTTAAAACAAGATCTAGAGTGTGATTAAAGTGGTGGGTGGGTTCTTTTACATTTTGAGAGAAACCAATTGAGTCTAATAACAGATTAAATGCCATGTTGAGGCTGTCATTTTTAGCATCTACATGGATGTTAAAATCACCCACAATAATTATTTTATCTGAGCTGAGAACTAAATCAGATATAAAGTCTGAGTTCTTATGTTTCAGGTACATGGGACAGACGTGGCCGTCAAAAAGGCCAGGTGGGTCTGGTACCAGGGGAACACAAACCAACCCAAGGTTTTTAAACACGATCTTTAGTTTAATCTTATTTCCAAAAAACCCATGAGAATAATTTCATACTGTGCAACTTTAATAGACAACATCTTTACAAATGTCATTAGACACAGTTCAGTAGTGCTATACTAATAAATTATATTAATTGTTTCAGTGGAGGCGTAGGCATGAAACTAATGAGGCCAAAATGTATACAAGCTGTTTATAAACAAGCAGAAGGAACAATTACAGCATCATGAGACAATTTAATACTTTCAGACTAGGACGAGGTCTATAGAGAGACAGACGTGGATAGAGCCTACAATAAATTTATAGAGCTATTTAAATTATTACACAATAAAAATGACCTAGTTCAAATGATTAATACAAATAATAAATATAAAAATGGTCCATATTTAATCAAAGGGCTACAAGCTGTGTGAGAAAAGAAAAGCAATCTTTATGGAAATGTTATCAAATTAAAAAACTAAAATTCTACTAAAACAGTTGAACTGTCACGGCTGCAGACGTGTGGAGGGTGTGAGAGAGGACCCAGATGCTGGCACCCCAACCGGTCGCAGCAGATGGCCCCGCCCCTCCCTGAGCCTGGTTCTGCCGGAGGTTTCTTCACTGTTAAAAGGGAGCTTTTCCTTCCCACTGTCGCCAAAGTGCTTGCTCATAGGGGGTCATATGATTGTTGGATTTTTCTCTGTATCTATGAAGCGCCTTGAGGCGACTTTTGTTGTGATTTGGCACTATATAAATAAAATTGAATTGAATTGAATTGACACTGGCTTGGACGGGAGCTTTATTTGCACACCGGCGGCACAAACAGAAACACAGCGAGCAAAAACAAAACTTACAGGTGACCTAAACTGGGAATGACTAACAAAACGAACCTGAACAGGTGACTCTAGGAGAAAACGCAGGGAAGAAACACAGATGGACTATAGCGACGAACATGAGTGAACACACACTATAAATACACAGAAGGGAACGAGGAAACTACACACAGGAGGGAGGCAAGGCTGATTGTGATCGACAAGACGAGACAGGGGAAACGCAAACTGAACACATAAGACACAGGCTTTCACAATAAAACAGGAAACTCAAAACACATGCGAAGACACAGACCCAGAGACGTGGGCTTTACACAGAGACATGACTACACTAGAGGGGATACACAGGCAGGGATGACACAGAACCGAGGGAGCGCAGAATTAACACTGGGAGGTCAAATAACAAAACTGAAATAGTAAAGGAGATTAAACTCTCCTTTACTAAAAAGACTGATACTTGACAATAAAATCAGACATGTGCAATACAAAGTGTCCAAAAGTATCTCAGTCATGAACAAAATTCACTCTATGCTCTTTATTGTTCTCTAAATCTTCCATATCTTGCACTGAAATAATTATAAAAATACACTAAATTCACTTTTCATACTACAAAAGGTGCAGTTCTCATTTTTACAGTTAAATTAAAACTTCATGACCTGGTTAATTACAGTAAAGCACAGATACTGTTTAGAGCTCAAAGTAATCTATTGCCAGTCTAAATCTTTTCATCCACAGAGATGGGGGCTACAGTATGAAGGGGACTGAAAATTTTAAAGTGCACGTGGTAAGGACTACTAGGAAAGGTTTGTGTGTGTCTACGTGTGGGGTTATATTGTTGAGTGGGTTAGGGGCTCAGCACAAGCATCGTCCAAATATCCACAAATTTAAATCAGTGTATAAGCTTGTGTTTTCATGCAGTACAGGGATGAGAGCAGTATTAAGCTACATTATTGTTCTTAAACAGTGTTTTAAATAGTCAGGAAGGAGCAGCACAACCACATGACTGAGCTTTAAACATATGAATGGGGTGGGACTACATGTCCCACTCCTTTTTGACCACCGTGCTCTGTTTTGTATATATGTACACAAATCCTCGAAATAAACCATCAATCAATCAGTCAGTATTTTTATTGTTATTACCTGTTTGATTTTCGTGTTTAGGTTCATTAATGTTTGTTCATTTTTATTCTCCCTTGTCTCCCCTGAAACACTCATGAAAATATGATCCGTTTGTGTGGTATGAAACTGTCCCACATTTACAGTCCGAATGTAGAATTGAATGAATTCCAACAGGAAGGGCGTTTCAAGTGACACGTGTTGGAGACATTACCTGCTCTGTTTCTAACATAAATAGGTATTTTTCATACTTAGAAAATATTATTCTAACAGGTTTCCTGCGTCAATGTGGTTTGAGCACAGTCACCTGACCAGGTGAAGTTGTTGGAGCGTTTGAAGTCGTCCTGATCAGATAATCAACTGTGTGATCAGCTGGCTGTTAGTAAACAACACAGAGGATAGATGGAGGCGAGACGGCAACATGGGTACAACCAAACCTGCAAGACCTACAGACGAAGACAGAGAACGCAGTTAAAAACACAGAAAAGACATGAAAGACATACCAGGAAGGGATAGTGAAAGAAATCCTTCCTGTCTGTAATTCAGTTTCCTGATGTTGAACGCGATGACGTAAAGATATCACAGGAAAAGAGAAGCGTGGTGCTGAGAAGGTCCAGCTGCTTTCACACACTCTGTTTCATTATGTGCGGCTGGATGTTGCTGACATCAGTCAGGTGTGAAGAGACTACAGCGCAGTCAACATAAGACTTTATTACCAGATCTTAAATCTCAGAAACAGTCCATTTCTGTCACTCATTCAGAAGAGCTCACTCACCCACACAGAGCTATCCCCCACAATATGAGAGCAGTTGGTTTATTTGGTTTCATACATGTTAATGAAGTCATGTTAACAGTGTTTCAGCTGTGCTTTTAACAAAAATATCAGAGTCCCCCAAAGCAGGAATTTAGGCCCTTTTTGAAGGTTTGTTTCTATGAACAGTCTCGTTTCCAATCTCGTTTCCTTTCAGAAAGCACGCTTCTTTTTTAATTCCTCTGCTAGAGGAATTAAAAAGGCAGAGGTGAAGCCCGGATCTTATTATGTCTGCAGATACTTCAGGGTCACTTCACTCAGGTAGGAACCTTCCCGAGAAAAAAGGACCACTCGACCACAACCTGTCCTCCATCCTTATGTCCTTTCTACCTGGTGTGTAGTTGGAGTTAATGAGGCGATGGAAACAGACAACAAGCAGAGAGTGTTTGATCCAAACAGGACGAACGTTCCCCAAGGTAACCTGAGACGCACCTGGATGCTCACCTGTCCTCACGCTGTTGGCTGTAAACACAGGAGGTGCGAAGGTGTCACTTTCTCCTGCAGTGTGACTGAGGAGGACGTCGTTAAACTCCCATGGTGCACAGCGGTCGGAAGATGCTGAACTATCTGCTCTTTCTGATGGGGGTCTGTTCCGTGGATCAATGCAAACACTGACTGCCAATAACAGGAAGTGATTAGCTGTTGATGTAGAAAATGCAGCCATGAATAAAGTCTGCGTTCACCTTCACGATGGACCATCTCATCCTGACCAAAGTCAGCCCAGCAGGAACCTTCACGCTGACGTTGTTGATCTGGAACCAACTGGAGGTTCATTTCTCTGCAGACTTCAGACTTTAGAGTTTTTGTAGGTTACCTTTTTTTATTTTCTAGCCTTTGATACGTTTTTCATTTCCTCATGTCTTCATCTGCATATGAATAACTTTGTTTTATCACTCTATTTTATTTTACAGTGATTCCTGAGATTAGAGACCAAACAGGTTTTAATTTTCTAAAATATATTTTTTGATTTTTCAAAAACATATTTACATATGATTGTTACACAAAGTTTTGGGTGTTTCACCATGTTTTGGTACAATCTCCCAGGTGTAACATTTTTAAAAATGTATGTTTTTGCTGGAGAAGTGCAAGGTTTTTGTCCACACCATCAGAGACAAACAAATGCAAAAATATATATTTTAAATTAAGTTGTTTCAGCTATTTTGACTGTGAGCACTGTTCTATTGTTTATGCACATATGTTTTCAAACTAATTATACTATGTTTAAAAGTAAGATTGTTTTGGCTTTTTATTATTAGCGTTACAGTCATACATATTTTCAGAAGCTCGTATTTAATCTCTAAAAGAAACAATCATATTTAGAAGCATGCAAATGACACATTTATTGAGAAAATTACAGATTTTTATTGGAAGATCATGAGAGGGGGAAAATATGTGGTTCTTCAAAAGAGAAAAATAAACAAGAAAATCCATATTATGGAGTTGAGAAGGTGCTGACGGTGGGGACCCAAGATATTATTACTGTCAAAATGACCATTAAAGTTTAACAACTATGTAATATCACAAGACGCTTCATAACAACTCTGTTTTTGCACATGTCAAGTTCTACATCTTAATAGTTCACCAGCAAGTAGCTACTACTCCTCGATTCCTCAGAATTAATGTCTAAATTACTCTGTGGTTGTGTGTTTATACCCCGCTGTACTTTCTCTCCTTTTTTCCTGCGATGTCTCGAGTCTCTCTGTGCTTGTTTCCAAAACCTTCGCTTCTGCCTTTTTTCTCTTTCTTTCAGATCACTGATGTTCTTTATTTTTCCCTCTTTCATTCTAGTTCTCCATCTTTCCCTTTCCTTTATGAGGAACTCTTTCTTCAACTCAGGCTGGCTGTTAATTTTTTTCTCCTTTTTTGATACTCCCTGTTCCTTTTCTTTCATTCCTCTACTGACAGCTTCCCCTTTGGCATTCTAGCCTGAAATGTACCATTATGTAATTACTATAATTTTTCTGAACCATTTATACAGATTAAGGATGAATATTCACAACACAATTGTATTAAGCAACAGAGATGCTATCCAGTCTTTAAGTCTGACGTCATTAACTGTTTCCAGGTCCAAACTCCGCTGCAGATCCCAAAGTCAAAGGAACTCTGCGGCATCACTGAGAGTTACAAACTGTCTAAATTCTTTCATCTTTAATAAAAGGATCAGTGTGGCTGAGTTAGAAGTTAGCTCGCTGGTTTCCTCCTACATTCCAACATAAATGGAGACAGAAAACTAAACAGCAGTGACTTTTGTCAGGTTACTGAAGTTGGGCTAGCTGGTATATAATGATGTGCTACGTGATCAGTAGCGACACAGCTATGTTAACATAACATAAACACAGTGAAGCTGAAGGATGAACGCTAACTTTTTTTCCACTCGATAAAAGGTAATGCAAGGGTTTCTGATTATTGTGCCGACAGTGATCACTGACTGTTTTTAGGGGCTTGTTCAGATTAAATAGAACACAATAAAAAGCATTAAAACATTTTAACAACACAACAGGCTTAATAAACACAGAGTAGTTTGGGCCTGGAAGCAGGATTCATACATCAGCACTTAAAGACCAGCTCTCGGGGCAGAGATAGCAGTAGATGCCACATGATCGGAAGGTTGGGCGTTCAGATCCAACGAACAGAGGCTATCCTGGATTGGTAGCTGCCCACTGCATCACTGAGTGAATGGGTTAAATGCAGAGGACTAAGTAGTTTCCTACAGGATTAATAAAGTATACATAAACAATGAGATTCAAGATAAGACAAATTCGATAATATTCGACACATCTGTGGTAAAGTGGTAAAGGGGTCCTCAGAGTGTAAGCTACCCACAATAATTCCTGATTTTTTTGTACTTTTAAAAAAATCTGATGGTGTTCACAAAAACTCTGAACACGATTTTAATCACTTAAAAAATATGTAAAAATAAATTTTCAATTGCATATTTTGATACTATATAAGGTATTGACTTAAATACTTAGTGACGAGAGCCATGATGTTTAATTTTACATTACTTTAAAAAAAAATTCTGTATTTTAATATTATCACACCTGCTTCTGGACAATGGAGTTTTAAGGTACTGGTGATCTATTGTACCATAAATAAATATATATGTATAAAAATGCAAAATCATACTTTTGTTGTATAAAAATTACCTTGGTTTGTCTTTTAGTCAGTTGGGTTAATACTTGTATGCATATTTTTAACCCCAAAATTGGGTTTTGTCTGGCGGACACGTTTTGTCCCTTATTTCAAGAATCACTGTTTAACACTGTGGTTTATTGGACTTGCTCTTCTGTTTCTCTTTCACATTTATTGATTTCATTGATTATTATGAAATGTTGTTAAATTGTCTGGGTTTTACTGCTTTACTGTATTAATGCAATAATTAGATTTTATGTATAACTTTATTCCTGCATATTATTTTATAATATATAGTTAATTTAGGCTTTAAAGTCCTTTTGTCCTGCTTATGAACAAATCAGCTACAATGGTGGTCAGCGTTTTGTAAGTGTGGTGTAACACAAAAATTTAGATTTCCACTGGGTATTTTTTGTTGTTGCAATTTTTAGACATATCTTTACATATACACCTTAATACTGCACTCTGTATATAATCACTGTGACAGTGTTTCAAAAACTTGCACTTTAAATTCTTTACACCCACATATAAGCTACAAGATCTACAAAGCACTGTTTTACTTACTATTACTTTCTTTTAGTTGTGTGAAGGGAACCTGCAAAGTAATAATTTCATTTCTCTGCATAACCATTTGTGTTTTGCAGTGTACATGACAATAAACTTCTTGAATCTTAATTATGTGCTTAACAGCTGTACTTACATGCATGTTCAACACAACACTTTGTCAAAGTACAGAAAGAAAAGGATATACTATAGGTTACAGTGTATATCTGCCTAGAGACATATGAGAATAATACTATTATTTATGTCTCATTTTCATTACAACTAAAACATATTTAAAAAATATCACAATACATAACCATAAATACCAAGCTGTATGAGGAAGTGATTGCACATCTTACACATTTTACATTTATAATAAATGTGGACTTTAAAGGCGTATGCATTTGTGTTTATTTTCACCGAAAAGGCAGAAGAAACGTAAAAAAAATTAAAAGTGAGTTATTAAAATCAGGTTTCAGTCTCAAATCTTCAGATTGTGTTAAGACCTCTGAAAATGTGTCTGCTCTCAAATATGAAAGAAAAGGAGAACCAGGAGAAGAAGAAGGAGGAGGAGATGAAAAGGTGAAGTGGAGGTAAGCAGGTGGCCTGTAAGCACTGAGACAAAACAAGAGGGCATTAGGAGGAGAGGGAGAGTAGTGAAGGAGCTGAGAGTGAAGATGAAAGCTGAGCTGAGAGAAAACAACAGGAGCTCAAGTACAGAGGAGGGAAAACCAGGAGGAGTGATGAACTGCAGATCTTTTGGTTCACAAGGACCAGAAACTCTGACGATAATTTGCAGCTCAAAACCTGAGCTGCAATGTGAGCAACAAGGCCAAAAAGCTGAGCATTAATGTGATCAAAAAGGCCAGAAACCTGAGCAACAATGCAGAAACAACATTTGTCCAGACACCTTGCTGTGCTTGTTCTTGGTCTTTCATACAGACAGTTTTGTTCATACTGTACTCTCTTTCATATCCAGATATAATAACATAATAATAAAACAGTTTCTTTACAGTTTTAACCTCAAAAATTTAACGAAATTCTACAAAGTTGATTCTGTAAATTTTCAGTGGGAGAAACATTTAGTTGTTCGTCCTTCAGTAGCTTGACCATGTATGGAGACATTTGGCGACCTTGTTAAATGTGACATTACTGTCCACAGATTTCTGACCCAAATGCTTATTTTGATATCGTTATTATTTGATATCATCTGCATAGTTGTGGCCCAGCCGATTTTAATTCTGTGTTCTCTAACTGGAGTGTTGTTTGGATTAATCCCAGGAGGATCTTTGCTCTTGTTGTTCTCTGTCCTGTGGATGTTTTACATCAGGTTTTTAATTCTTTTCTTATTTTTGATTCTTTAGTGTTTATGCTTACTGGGGGCGACTGTGGTTCAGGGGGTTGGGAAGCTCAACCGAAAGGTTGCTGGTTTGATCCCCAGCTCTGTCTGGTCGTTGTGTCCTTGGGCAAGACGCTTCACCCGACTGGTGATGGCATGATATGGCAGCCTCGCTTCTGTCAGTCTGCCCCAGGGCAGCTGTAGCTTGCCTCCACCAGTGTGTGAATGAATAGTGGAATTGTAAAGCGCTTTGAGGGTCTCGAAAAGCGCTATATAAATGCAATCCATTATTATTATTGTCAAGCTTTAAACATATTTTTTAGACATTCTTTTCTTCTGTCACTGAACACAAACCTGAGCATTAAAATGTTTGTAAATAAAATAAAATTTAAAAAAATTAACAACAGCCAAATAAATAAATAAAGGTTCTTCAGATGAATTTTCCTGTTGAAAGAAACCCCCACCCCCTACCCTCCTACTTTGGTTGGAGATGAAAGGAGCAGAGTGATGGAGCTAAAGGGCCACGGACATCAGCTGGTTCTCCTGAGTTAAAATCCCTAAAATCCCTCAGGAGCTGAAACACACATCTTCATCCTCCTCTGCTATCCATTAAGCCCGTTCCCCAGCAGACTGGTTATGGAAGGTCCTGAGGGGCCACTCTGTTTTTACTGTGAATGCACATAGCTCAGTGACACATTGTGTAAGTTCTTGCTCAGTGAGGAAACAAAATGACCATGTTTAACTTGAGCTGTGTTACATTCAGTCACCAGCGTGCCATACTCAGCGTTCAAAGCCATTATATTCATGTTTAGTTCATGGTATTAGATCAGATATAGCTGGAACAGCTACATTTGTAAAATGTGATGTCACTATCCCTGACCTTTGATCTTTGTCTGATTAGTGTTAGTGTTACTGTATTGAACTATTTATATCAACCCGATACTTCCTGTGTTATTTTCAAACTAAAAGTCTTTTGTTAGGCCTTCATTATTAAATGGAAAAAAAGATTTATTTGAAGATCTGCAGTAAATATGATTATCTGTGATCACGATATTAACCCCATGTTCCACGACAGCAGAGAATGCCCAAGAAGCCATCCTACAGGTCAACAAGAGGAGGTCTACACATACAGGTGGAGACGTGGAGATGGTGCAGAGGACAGTGCAGATGGTCAAACGGGTGACGATGTGGCTGACTTTACAGTTTACTGGCTGCATCATTGTAACACTGAATCAGTAACTGGAAACCTGTGGGTACATAACTGAGCTGTTCACACCACGTCCTCTTTCCTGGGAAACCAAGCGAGTATTTAAACGTGTAGAAAGGAGTTAACATACAGACTAATGGAAACATCCATGCACCCATTCTCTGGAGCCTGTGCTTCTAGCTGCCAGAGGGCCAGAGGTGGATGGAACAGAGTTATGATTTGATGAGGAGGAACTGTGTTCCCGACAGGATTCACACTGACACATAGCAAATAGATGAAGTGTTTGTCCCTCAGTGTTTGTCTCCCCCTGATGGTCGCTGTCTGCAGGCGCATTCAAATCATCTAAGGCAGTGGTCCCCAAACCCTGGGCCATGGACCGGTTTATGTTTTCAGGGTTTTTACTCATTTATATTGTTAATACTTAGTGTTTTTATCATTACCTCAGCTTCCCTGTGTCTTTTCCCGTGTGTTATATATATATATATATATATATATATATATATATATATATATATATATATATATATATATATATATATATAAGGGGTGCAACGATACACAAAATTCACGGTTCAGTTCGATACTTTGGTGTCACGGTCCGATATTTTTTCGATACAAAAAAAAATTGTTCATGCCTTTTTAATTTGTCATTTATTAAAATTGTAAATATATATTTTAACTCAAAAGTACAGTTTTTAAATTTAACCCTAACCCTAACCCTTGTGCATGTTTTTTATTTTAACAGCGAATGCGCACCTGCGGACCACTTATGTGCACCTTGGTTATATAGCTCATCATATTGCAGCCACAGAAATTCTTTTGTCCATGAAACCATAAAGCTGCACTTTCTTTTTGCCTTATAGTGTGATTTGTCATAACTTTTCCGTTTTGTGGTAAGCTTTTCTTTTCTTTTTTCTTTTTTTTTTGCCTGTCCCGTTTGGCTCTTTTGCCATCAGAATTGTTGTCTAAAGGCAAAGAAAGATGCCCAACGGATTTACTTTACCAAATTGACCATCCCAGCCTTGCCGTAATGGTCCATTTGATTGACCTTTTATTGTTTATTTTATTTTCACTTACTGAATACGGGACAGACTTGACTGGGGGAAAGAAGGGGAGAAAGAAAGAGGGAAAGAGAAACAGGGGAGGGACGGGGAGAAGGGCAAAAAACAAAAACCAACAGAACGGGCAGAAAATAAAAAATGCATCTATCAATCACCTGGGTCACCTGCTGAGAAAGAAAAAAGAAAACAAGCAGAAGAGAACAAGAGTAATAGAATAAACAACATCACAATGATATATGGGAATATGACAGTAAATACTAAATATTAAACATTATTGTGCAGCACATAAGATCAACAGAACACAGTGTGCTTTGAGGTAGGAGCCAAAAAGGGTGTAGTTTGTGGGTGTGATCACCCGTGTGTACACCTGTGAGCATGGACGCGCTTGTTTTTTGTTTTTTAAAAGGTTCCTTCATGTAATGATCTGTAGGGTGTGGGGGGGCCACAGCCCCGTCCTCCAGGGCATGAAGCAGGTATGGAGGAGATCAAAACTCCAGACATCCAGAGGCCCCCAGAACACAAGAGACCAAGGAAGACCAACAGAGGGGCAGCCGCGCCACTGTCCCAGAAAGAGCTGAGGAGAGTCCCAGATGAGGGCTCACTCAGCAGCCGCGGAGCAGAAGCCAGGGGGAGTTGCAGTGACGCGCCCGTGAGCTCCGTCGGCAGCCAGCCGTGCCTGAGTGACCGAGCCCCAGGCCGAGAGGCCGGGGGCACCCCACCTCCGAAGTGGCCCGAGCGAGCCCCAGGCTCCAGGCCCCGATAAGCGGCCGCCAAGGAGTGAGCCGGTGTGTACCTGGACGCCCATCCCCGGACACAAAGAACCACCAACGCACCGATGTCTGAGGGAGTCCACCACTGGCAGGGGAAGTGGTGGTAGGGGGAGATAGGCCTCCAAACCTTGGAGGGCCTGAGATGTCCCCAGAGAGGTGGCGCCTGACACCCAACCTGACATATAGACACAGACATACAGGCATACACAGATACAAACATCCATTCCCACCCTCATGCTCTCATATGCACTTACTCCACACTCAACCAACGTGGAGACAGACATAAAGAGACACTGTACACACGATCACACTCCCCAAGCGTACTCTACTAACCGGGTCTAGGTACCCTTGCCCCTGGAGGGGGGAACTGCACCCAGACCCAGGTGGTGTTACCCTTTTCCCTGCGGTGGGGGGAGGCAGACCGCCCCGACTCCGCAGCAGCAGGGAGGCCCCACACTCCAGACCGCAGTCGGATGGCCAACTCCTCCTCCTAGCCCCCCCGCTCCAGCAGGCCGCAGAGAATGGGGGTGAGAGAAGACTCCAAACCTCCCTCCACCCGCTCATTGTAGTGTTGATGCATATGTGTTCTAAGGTGCATTTAAAACCCAGGAGGGCATGGAGCTACCTGCCAGAGAGCAGCAGGTAAACGCATGGTCCCTCCTGCTAGCCCTCAATGTCTACGTGTATTTAAAATTGAGAGGTGGGCGACGACGCCAGGGGTGAGGTGTACACCCTGATGGTACTTTGGATTCCGTGTATCGTGCCCACCCCCAAGATCCTATATGTATGTGTAATGAGAGTGTGAGTAATGTGAATGTCTAAGTTGTGGGATAAAATTGAGGCAGAGGCAGCCAGCTTTTTGTAACGCGTTACTGCGTTACTTGTAACGCGTTACTGTAATCTGATTACTTTTTTCAAGTAACGAGTAAAGTAAGGGATCACTATTGCAAAAACGGTAATTAGATTACCGTTACTTTCCCGTAGGAACGCTGCGTTACCGCGTTACTAAAACCGTGATTTTTTTGCAAGAATGTCTCACGACAGTGACGTAAGTGAGTGTGCCATTAGTGACAACAGCTGTGTGCAGATGAACAATGGATCACATATCAATTGTGGGAGAGAGTATGAGCGTGCAGCGTTAAAAGCGTGGAAGTACTGACCTTCCTTTGAGTTTGATTCCATAAAAAGTGACAAAAACATTAGCGTCCATCGTGCGTGGGAAAAAAACTTCTTTTTAAAGCAAAAAAACCCCCCCAAAACTTCCAAGCAAGCACCGAGTGCGCAACGATGTAATGGGAAATTCACAGAGAAACTCGCGGATTCTTCAACTGACCGCGGCACACCTGCACCAGGGTAAACCTAGTTACTGATTACTTTTTTCAAGTAACTTGACCAACACTTCCCAGGACATCGGGCTAGCGATATTGCGAGCCCTGTATATGATTGAGGAATCACTCATCTTTGGAAAAGAGAGTTTATTACAGAGAAATGTTTGTTTCCAAAATAAAAGCTATACTATCCGCTTCGCCTGGGCTATATTCTCAGCAGCATATTAAACATATCAGGTCCCCATGAGGAGAATCATGTGCTAACGGCCGTCTAAATGACTTGGGTAAAGTTTGTAGCATGCATGCTTGTCGTTTTTGTCTGCTTCCACTTATCTTTGCACTAGGATGATGTAAATGTGCAGTCATATTCGTTGTGTTCCCACTAGTGCTTTCAGGTTAATCTCGTTGAAATGACCTTAACGCCACAACACGGCAAATCTCCGTTAACGAGCTACCCCTGATCGCCCCGTGCATGGGGCTAGACGGCCAACACGTTAACGAAGTAACTGCGCTAACACACTAGTTCCCACCCATGTAATTAAGCATTGTGTGGCACATCCAACATACTGTTTTACTTTAGTCCATGACTCGCTTACCTTCAGGGTCATACGTCACATGAAAACCAAAATAATTCCAAACGCCAGATCTGAATGAGGGTGGGGGAGGTTCAATTTGCAGCCTAGGCGGAGTAGTCGAACGCAGATTCACTGAGTGCTCAACACAGACAGCATCGTCAGAAGGAAAGTTGATAAAATAAATTTAAAATTTTGTATTGTTTGATAGATATGCGTACCGAACCGAAAGCACTGTATCGAACGGTTCAATATCGATACGAATATCGTTGCACCCCTAATATATAAACAACATCCAGCACGCCCCTGCGGGCGGTTTATCCTTCAAGCTCGGGTCCTCTACCAGAGGCCTGGGAGCTTGAGGGTCCTGCGCAGTATCTTAGCTGTTCCCAGGACTGCGCTCTTCTGGACAGAGATCTCCGATGTTATTCCCGGGATCTGCTGGAGCCACTCGCCTAGCTTGGGAGTCACCGCACCTAGTGCTCCGATTACCACGGGGACCACCGTTACCTTCACCCTCCACATCCTCTCGAGCTCTTCTCTGAGCCCTTGGTATTTCTCCAGCTTCTCGTGTTCCTTCTTCCTGATATTGCTGTCATTCGGAACCGCTACATCTATCACTACGGCCGTCTTCTTCTGTTTGTCTACCACCACTATGTCCGGTTGGTTAGCCACCACCATTTTGTCCGTCTGTATCTGGAAGTCCCACAGGATCTTAGCTCGGTCATTCTCCACCACACTTGGGGGCATCTCCCATTTTGACCTCGAGACTTCCAGGTTATACTCGGCACAGATGTTCCTGTACACTATGCCGGCCACTTGGTTATGGCGTTCCATGTATGCCTTGCCTGCTAGCATCTTGCACCCTGCTGTTATGTGCTGGATTGTCTCTGGGGCATCTTTACACAGCCTGCACCTGGGGTCTTGCCTGGTGTGATAGACCCCAGCCTCTATGGATCTTGTACTCAGAGCTTGTTCTTGTGCTGCCATGATTAGTGCCTCTGTGCTGTCTTTCAGTCCAGCTTTGTCCAGCCACTCGTAGGATTTCTGGATATCAGCCACCTCCTCAATCTGCCGGTGGTACATACCATGCAGGGGCCTGTCCTTCCATGATGGTTTCTTGTCTCCCTCCTCTTTCTTGGGTTTCTGCTGCCTGAGGCATTCACTGAGCACTCGGTCAGTTGGGGCCATCTTCCCAATGTATTCTTGGATGTTCGTTGTCTCATCCTGGACTGTAGTGCTGACACTCACCAGTCCCCGGCCCCCTTCCTTCCGCTTAGCGTACAGCCTCAGGGTGCTGGACTTGGGGTGAAACCCTCCATGCATGGTAAGGAGCTTTCTTGTCTTTATGTCAGTGGCTTCTATCTCCTCCTTTGGCCAGCCTATTACCCAAGCAGGGTACCTGATCACGGGCAGGGCGTACATGTTGATGGCCCGGATCTTGTTCTTACCATTCAGCTGACTACTCAGGACTTGCCTGACCCTCTGCAGGTACTTGGTGGTTGCAGCTTTTCTAGCGGCCTCTTCATGGTTCCCATTCGCCTGTGGGATCCCCAGGTACTTGTAACTGTCCTCTATGTCTGCGATGTTGCCTTCTGGTAGTTCAATCCCCTCAGTTCTGACTACCTTCCCTCTCTTTGTTACCATCCGGCTACACTTCTCCAGTCCGAACGACATTCCAATGTCATTGCTGTATAGCCTGGTAGTGTGGATCAGTGAATCGATGTCTCGTTCACTCTTGGCATACAGCTTGATGTCATCCATGTACAGGAGGTGGCTAACAACTGCTCTGTTCCGTAGTCAGTATCCGTAGCCAGTCTTGTTAATGATCTCACTGAGGGGGTTCAGGCCTATGCAGAACAGCAGTGGGGACAGAGCATCTCCTTGGTAGATCCCACACTTGATGGTGACTTGTGCTATGGGCTTGGAGTTGGCCTCTAGTGTTGTACGCCACATCCCCATTGAGTTCCTGATGAAGGCTCTTAGGGTCCCATTGATCTTGTACAATTCTAGGCATTCCAGTATCCAGCTGTGGGGCATTGAGTCATAGGCCTTCTTGTAATCAATCCAGGCAGTGCACAGGTTGGTCAGTCTGGTCTTGCAGTCTCGGCTGACTGTTCTGTCTACCAGCAGCTGGTGTTTTGCACCTCTGGTATTCTTGCCCATCCCTTTCTGTGCCCCGCTCATGTATTGACCCATGTGCCTGTTCATGTTAGCCGCTATGATGCCTGACAGGAGCTTCCATGTAGTACTGAGGCAGGTTATTGGTCGGTAGTTGGAGGGGACCGGTCCCTTCTGGGGGTCCTTGAGGATCAGGATCGTCCGGTCTTCGGTTAGCCATTCCGGGTGTCTCTCGTCAACTAGCAGCTGGTTCATTTGTGCTGCCAAGCGCTTGTGGAGTGCAGTCAGCTTCTTCAGCCAGTAGGCGTGAACCATGTCAGGGTCTGGTGCTGTCCAACTCTTAATACTGGAGACCCTTTCTTGGATATCTGCCACTGTGATGGTTACTGGACCCTGTTCGGGGAGGTCGCTGTGGTCTGCCCTCAGATCCACTAGCCACTGAGCATTGCCGTTATGGGTTGCATCCTTCACCCATATGCTCTTCCAGTATTGCTCCGTCTCCAGCCTTGGTGGTGCCTTGGTCATATTGTTCCCCTGCCACTGACAGTACACCTTGGCTGGTTCCGTGGAGAACAGCTGGTATATATATATATATATATATATATATATATATATATATATATATATATATATATATATGTAGCTGCCAGTGTGTGAATTTGAGAGTGAATAAACAGTGGAATTGTAAAGCGCTTTGAGGGTCTCGAAAAGCGCTATATAAATGCAATCCATTATTATTATACATGTATAGCCTGTTATTTAAATGGGATATTGCACATGAGATAAAATGGCAGGAGTGAGCAGCAGTACAAACCGAACAATACAAAATTTTGAGTGGCAGTTAGTACAGTATTGCACGGAGTAAGGTTTTTATTTGTTTAAATATTAATAAGAGTGAAGTGTCCAGCGCAGTGTACAGTGTACCTGTGAAGCTGCAGGGTAGCTTCTGAGTGCATCCTGTGGAGTGGGTTGTGTGTGTTTAATTGTAGTGGTTGAGGTGTCGTATGGCTTGATGGTAGAAACTGTTTTTAAGTCTTGTAGTCCGAGCAGACAGACTCCTGTAACGTCTGCCAGATGGAAACAAGGAGAAGAGCTGATGTGCTGGGTGGCTGTGGTCCTTGATGATGCTGTGTGCTTTACAGAGGCATCGCTGGAGATAAATGTCCTGAATGGCAGGAAGCCTCGTGCCAGAGATGTGCTCTGCTGCCTTCACCACCCTCTGTAGTGATTTACGGCTGCTGGCAGAGCAACTTCCCTACCAAAATGTAATGCAGCTCATCAGCAAGCTCTCGATTGCACACCTGTAGAAATTTGAGGTGATGTTTGCGTTCATGCCAAACTTCCTCAGCCTCCTCAGGAAGTAGAGTCGCTGGCGAGCTTTCCTGATAGCAGTGTCTGTGTGAAGGGTCCAGGAGAGATCCTCGGTGATATTGACGCCAAGGAATTTGAAGCTGCTGACCCTTTCGACCTTGACACCGTTGATGTGGATGGGCTGGTGCTCCCTGACTGGTCGTTTCCGGTAGTCCACTATCATCTCTCTAGTTTTGCTGATGTTGAGAGTCAGGTTATTTTCCAGACACCACTCGTACGGCGCCATCACCTCCTCTCTATAGGCTGTCTCATCGTTGTCTGTGATGAGGCCTATGATGGTTGTGTTATCTGCAAACTTGATGATGATGTTGGACTCGTGTTTAGCAACACAGTCGTGTGTGAACAGGGAATAAAGGAGGGGGCTAAGCACACAACCGTGTGGCGTATCTGTGTTTAGGATGAGTGATGAGGAGGTGTGCTTACCAACTCTCACCACCTGGGGCCTGTTTGTGAGGAAGTTTAGAATCCATCTGCAGATCGGTGTTTCCAGCCCAAGGTCGACGAGCTTCGTGGCAAGTTTCGAGGGGATGATGGTGTTAAATGCCGAGCTGTAGTCGATGAAGAGCATCCTTGCATATGTATTCCCTTTTTCCAGGTGAGTGAGGGTGGTGTGCGTTGCCAGGGCGATGGCATCCTCTGTGGCTCTGTTTGTCCGATAGGCAAACTGAAGAGGGTCCAGTGTGTCAGGGAGGGAGGAGCAGATGTGACCTTTGACCAGCCGCTCCAGGCACTTCAGTGCAACAGGGTGGTAGTCATTCAGACAAGAGACCATTGATTTTGGGAACAGGAATGATGGTGGATGCTTTGAGGGACGTGGGGACCACTGACTGCCTTAGGGAGAGGTTGAAGATGTTGGTGAACACCTCTGCCAGCTGGTCGGCACACGCTCTGAGAAGCCGGCCTGGGATGCCGTCTGATCCCAGAGCTTTGTGAGGATTGACCTTTTTAAAGGTCCATCTCACAGCTTCTGTTTTCAGAGTTAGAGTTACAGCCTCACTGTCCTCCTGAGGGTAGAGGATTTGCTCTCTGTTGTCTGCATCAAAACGAGCATAGAAGTTGTTGAGCTTATCTGCGAGAGATGCTGCTTTATATGCATCAGCATCCCCGGAGTTAAAGGCAGAGGTCCGCACTTTTAGCTTGGCACGAATGTCTTTATTTACCCAGGGTTTCTGATTTGAATATATGTGGACGGTGGTTTTAGTGATGGTATCATCCATGTACTTTCCAATATATCCAATGACAGAGTCTGTGAGTTCATTGATGTTGCCATCAGCTGCATCCACAAATATCTGCCAGTCAGTTGTGTCAAAGCAGTCCTGCAGGACCTGAAGACCTGAGAACTGAACTGAACTCCCTCGGGAGGTAAAAAGGCCTGACTTTAATGGTCAGCAGCTTGAGGCTCTGAGAACAGTACGTTTTTAAGATACACACATCTCTAGCCCACAAAAAGTTAACCATAAAGCACACCCCTCCTCCCCCTTTCTTGCCTGAGTCCTTCGTTCGGTCTCCCCGATAAACAGAAAACCATCCGGCGTGATGGCGCAGCCTTCTGTGAAGGCCAGAACACAGCAGTTTCTGATGTCTTTTTAATGTTTAATCCGTGCACACAGCTCATCAAGTTTGTTCTCCAGAGACTTAAGATTCGCCAGCAGGATGTTGGGCAGAGGTGGCTTGTTGTTTATCTGTCGGGTTCGGCTCAAAAGTCCAGCATGTTTGCCCCTCTTTGCTTTCCCTCTGCGTCGCACAAGTAAACAAAGGATCCCAGGCAGCAGAGCGTCCCCGGTGTCAAAACCTGCTGTAAAGTCCGAACTGGCTGACGAATGTAGCTCCAAAAGGGTTTGTCTGTCATACCGAGTATATGACAGAGCTGTGCACACAGAAATAGCAAGCAGTACAAAATAAATAATAATAATAAAAAATAATTAAAAAAATAAAACAAAATAAGGAAATTTTTGCTGTGATGACTTGGAGCTCTCGTCGGTGCGGCTAACTTATGGCGCAACTGGAAGTTGTACCGTTGTTATGTACAAAATATGAGTAACTGTGATACATATATATAATAACCTTAACTGTTATATTTTCCTATTGCCTTGGCTCCCGCACTGCTCAGTGTTGGGAATAAATAAATTTTCAGTGCTTCAATAATGCTATGCTTTTTTATTAATATGTGTTATAAAGTTATATAGTGTAGTATTAAGTGGACACAGCCCTGAAAGATAAAGGCATGAGACCATGTGCCCTTGGGGAGTAGAAAGTTGCAGACTCTCTTTTACACTTGCCTGGGAAAATGCAAATGAGAGGGGACCATCTCTACTGGAAAGTTACTGAGACACTGTTGTTTAGACTAGAATGAGAGAGCTTCTGTAATAAAACTGTTAGGGCACACCACCATTTGGAGATCTGTGGCAGCGTGTCATCTCGATTCTAGAAGTAATAAAATGTTAAATGGTCTACTGGGCAGTGTGTTGTCTTCCATCAGATGCCTCTGAGGAATCAAGAGAACTCGGTGAAGTGTTGATATTTACATCAGTCTGTTTTTTGAAGGGTTTTCCTTCTCAGAATAACACCTACTGTCCACATATATCTGTCAAAATCAATAAAAACTTTATATTAGCTAGTCTAAGGAGCTTGGAAAGAAAAGCATCTGGACTTCTTTAAGTTGCTTGAAGATGTTTCACCTCTCATCCGAGAAGCTTCTTCAGTTCTAAACACCTGTCTTCAAGCAACTTAAAGAAGTCCAGACACTTTTCTTTCCAAGCTCTTTAGACTATGATGACCTGGATAAAAGTTTTAGTATTGCCCCCGCCATTCAGGGGAGTTCTGCTATTGAATGCTCTTGTTTCTTCCGTGTTTTTGTTGTATATCTTTATATTCTAATTTTTATATCTTATGTCTTTTATACTGATGATTACTAAAAAAAAAAAAGTAATACAAAAACTCATTTTTAGCATTTTTTAGGTAGTTTGAATCTTCTGAATCAGTAGATCTCCATGTGCTGGTCTGAATCTTTATGTGAGCTCAGTCTATTTTAGACAGTCAGCAATCCCAGTACTGAACTTTAGAACTGGGTACAGTAGTTACTCAGCGTGAGTAAATTACTCCTATCAGGTCTCTGAGCCTGCTTGATCTGTTCCCAGGACATGGCTCGATCAGAATCACAGCAGCAGATTCCTAGACCTGGATTGGTGTTTGGGTTTGTGCATGTGAATGGAAACCTTAGACCAGGGGTGCCCAATCCCGGTCCTCGAGAGCTACCGTCCTGCAGCTTTTAGATGCATCCCTACTCCAACACAGCTGAATCAAATGGTTTGATTACCTCTTCAGCATGCCATCGTGTTTGGCAAAGGCCTGATAACAAGCCATTCATTTGATTCAGCTGTGTTGGAGTAGGGATGCATCTAAAAGCTGCAGGACGGTAGCTCTCGAGGACCGGGATTGGGCACCCCTGCCTTAGACACTGCTACACTGTTGAGTAAAATATTTGGATCGATTGGATTTAGCTTGTTAAGTTTGCATTATCAGAGTTCAACCAAAAAGAAAGAAAATAGTCTGAGATGTTTTCAAGTATTTTTCTAATTATGTTTTAATAAAGATTTTAATCGATCATTAAAATCGCTAAATGTTTAATACACACCTGCATCTGCTTCATGTTTATTTTATTTTCTATTTTTAAATGTAGATCAAAAATAGAAATGACATTTGTGTAAAATATATTCTGTATGTTGGTTTGTTGCATTTGAATAATGCAGACGGTATTTGGTGGGTTTACAACAGCAGAGGGAGACAGAGTTTAAACACAAACACCTCTTTCTGTGTCCAGGACTGCAGCAGAAACAGCTTTAAACTAGCTAACAGGAACACATTTCAAACATGTCGTTCAGTTTCCCATTTACTGTATATGCTGTGCCACGGATCATCCTGTCATCTAAGACCAGGGTTCAAGGTTCCACAATAAACTCTGATTTATTTTACACAATCAGATCATCAAATGAAAAGATCAAATAAAAAGCTTTTACTGTGACTTAGCTGCTTCAGCTTCAGTGTTTATGGGTTATTGTAGATAAAGATTTTTATGGTGCGATTCAAAGCTCAGGAAGTGCAGAAACAGCTCAGCAGTTAGTGACAGAGGAACTCTGAAATTTATCTTGACATAAATAGTGACACCACATGTATACTGAAGCTCAACAAACTCAGCAGATCCAGAAATATCTACCCAGAGTCCAGCATGTAGGGGCTGAGTGAAGGTGGTCTGGACTCTGTGAATGAGAGTCATGGTTTCAGAGACACTGTAGAAGCACAGAATACCATCACTGTGATCGAGGTACACCCCAACTCTGGAGCACTGAGGAACTGAGAGGAAAGTAACAATGTTGTTGTGCCGGAACTTATAACTATTGCAGTCACACTCTAATGACCAGGATTTGTCATTGTATCCAAATTCACTATCACTTCCTGTTCTGCTAATACACTTGTATGCGACAGCTATTGAAACAAATCTTTTCCATTTCACCTCCCAGTAACAACAACCAGTCAGAATCTCTCTGCTCAGAATCTGAGCGCACTCTCTAAATCTCTCTGGATTATCTGAATATGACAGTATGGTATACCCAAATGTTACTCTCCTGTGCCCCTCAGATAATAACAGCTCTCTGTGTGCTGTGTTTGGGTCCATGGTGATTCTCTTTGAATACTGGAGGAACTCAGCTCTGGTTGTGGGCTCTACTGGTGACAGAAAAGATTGTGGTGGTGGCAAACATGGTTGCTGTTTCACTAAGGTTCTGGACTTTGTTGGAGGCTGGAGGGATGGTGGTGGCACCAAGTGCATTTGTTGCTTGACTAAAGTCTTGTGCTGTTCTGGTCTCAGCAAAGTCTCCCCTTCAGTCAGTAAGACCTCAGACCAGTCCTGACTCAGGATGCGCTGCAGTTTATTTACAAGATCTGACACAGCTGCTGTCACCTCTTGGAAGTAGCTCTGAGGATGGATGTTGATGCTGGCTGAATGTGTGGATTCACTGAGTCCTGAAAGTAAGGCGTAGCTGAGGAGAAACTGGCCATGATCCTCTGTTCGTGAGAGCTGCTCCAGTTCAGCATCTCTCCTTCGGAGGTCAGTTACCTCCTGCTGGAGCTTTTTCTGAAGCTCTTTGGCCCAGCTCAGTTCAGTTTGTTGCTGGAATCTGATCTGCTGCTGCACGTCAGAGCTTCTTTTCTCCACTAATCGGTGCAATTGGTTGAACATGATCTGGGTGTCCCTCATGGCCTTATCAGCAGAGCTATCGATGGCCTCCATCTGCTGCTGAAGGAGCTTCATGTGTTTTTCTCTGCCCTGAATTCTTTGCTGGATTTTTTTGCCATCTCGGCCCGAGCTCTTTCTGCCTCTTTGCCCTCTCTGCTATTGCTGATACTGTGTCGTGGCCACTATGTTCCTCCACAGCACAGGCGGAGCAGATGCACTGCTGATCGCTGCAACAGAAGATCTCTTTCACTTTACTGTGAACAGAGCACACGTTCTCCTGGAGCTTTGCCAAGGCTTCCACCAGCCTGTGTCTCTGAAAATTTGATGATTCATAGTGAGGCTGAAGGTGAAACTCACAGTAAGAGGCCATGCACTGCAGAAAGGATTTGGAGGCTTTAAGCTTTCTTTCTGTGCACACGTCACAGGCCACATCTCCAGGTTCAGCATAATGCTGAGGATGAGGAGCAGCTTGGAGTACATCTTTCTTCAGCTCCTCCACTAACTCTGCTAACATGGTGTTCTTCCCCAAGACTGGCCTCAACATGAAGGCTTGTCTGCACTGAGGACAAGTGTAGGATTCCTTCTGATCCTCTGCATCCCAGTGGCTCCAAATACAGCTCTTACAGAAACTGTGTCCGCAGGAAGTAGTCACTGGTTTGTTCAGTAGATCCAAACAGATTGAACAGGAAAACCTCTCCTTGTCAAGCTGAAGTCCTCGCTCAGTTATTTTCTCCTTTTTACAGCAGACAAAATGTGAGTCTGTTCCCTGTGCTCTGGTTTAGATATTCAATTCAATTCAATGCAATTTTATTTATATAGCGCCAAATCACAACATAAGTTGCCTCAAGGCGCTTCATAGATACAGAGAAAAAACCAACAATCATATGACCCCCTATGAGCAAGCACTTTGGCAACAGTGGGAAGGAAAAACTCCCTTTTAACAGGAAGAAACCTCCGGCAGAACCAGGCTCAGGGAGGGGCGGCCATCTGCTGCGACCGGTTGGGGTGAGAGAAGGAAGACCGGATAAAAGACATGCTGTGGAAGAGAGACAGAGGTTAATAACAGATATGATTCAATGCAGAGAGGTCTGTTAATACATAGTGAGCGAGAAAGGTGACTAGAAAGGAAAAACTCAATGCATCATGGGAATCCCCCGGCAGCCTACATCTATTGCAGCATAACTAAGGGAGGATTCAGGGTCAACTGGTCCAGCCCTAACTATATGCTTTAGCAAAAAGGAAAGTTTCAAGCCTAATCTTGAAAGTAGAGATAGTGTCTGTCTCCTGAATCCAAACTGGAAGCTGGTTCCACAGAAGAGGGGCCTGAAAACTGAAGGCTCTCCCTCCCATTCTACTTTTAAATACTCTAGGAACAACAAGTAGGCCTGCAGAGCGAGAGCGAAAGGCTCTAATAGGATGATATGGTACTACAAGGTTATTAAGATAAGATGGGGCCTGATTATTTAAGACCTTATATGTGAGGAGCAGGATTTTGAATTCAATTCTGGATTTAACAGGAAGCCAATGAAGGGAAGCCAAAACAGGAGAAATATGCTCTCTCTTTCTAGTCCCTGTCAGTACTCTTGCTGCAGCATTTTGGATTAGCTGAAGGCTTTTCAGTGAGTTTTTTGGACATCCTGATAATAATGAATTACAGTAGTCCAGCCTGGAAATAATAAATGCATGAACTATTTTTCCAGCGTCACTCTGAGACAGGATATTTCTAATTTTAGAGATGTTGCGCAAATGGAAGAACGCAGTCTTACATATTTGTTTAATATGTGCATTGAAGACATGTCCTGGTCAAAAATGACTCCAAGGTTCCTCACAGCGTTACTGGAGGCCAAGGTAATGCCATCCAGAGTAAGAATCTGGTTAGATACCATATTTCTAGGCTTTTCAGGGCCGAGTACAATAACCTCAGTTTTATCTGAATTAAGAAGCAGAAAGTTAGCGGCCATCCAGGTCTTTATGTCTTTAAGACATTCCTGCAGTTTAACTAATTGGTGAGTGTTATCTGGCTTCATGGACAGATAGAGCTGGGTGTCATCTGCATAGCAGTGAAAATGTATGCTATGTCTTCTAATGATATTGCCTAAGGGAAGCATGTATAATGTAAACAGAATTGGTCCTAGCACTGAACCCTGTGGAACTCCATAATTAACCTCAGTGTGTGAAGAGGACTCTCCATTTACATGAACAAAGTGGAGTCTATTAGATAGATATGATACAAACCACTGCAGTGCAGTACCTGTAATACCTACAGAATGTTCTAATCGCTCTAATAGGATATTATGGTCAACAGTATCGAATGCTGCGCTAAGGTCTAGCAGGACAAGCACAGAGATGAGTCCACTGTCAGAGGCCATAAGAAGATCATTTGTAACCTTCACTAAAGCTGTTTCTGTGCTGTGATGAGCTCTGAAACCTGACTGAAACTCTTCAAATAAACCATTCCTCTGCAGATGATCTGTTAGCTGTTTGACAACTACTCTTTCAAGGATGTTTGATATGAAAGGAAGGTTGGAGATTGGCCTATAATTAGCTAAGACTGCTGGGTCTAGAGATGGCTTTTTGAGTAAAGGTTTAACTACAGCTAGCTTGAAGGCCTGTGGTACATAGCCGATCATTAGAGATAGGTTGATCATATTTAAGATCGAAGAATTAATTAATGGCAGGACTTCTTTGAGCAGTTTTGTAGGAATGGGGTCTAAAAGACACGTTGATGGTTTGGAGGAAGTAATTATTGAAGTTAACTCAGAAAGATCAATTGGAGAAAAAGAGTCTAACTTAACATCAATGGTACTAAGAGTAGCTGTAGATAATATTACATCTGTGGGATGATTACTGGTAATTTTTTCTCTAATGATAAAAATTTTATTTGTGAAGAAGTTCATGAAGTCATTACTAGTTAACGTTAAAGGGATTGTTGGCTCAACAGAGCTCTGACTTTTTGTCAGCCTGGCTACAGTGCTCAAGAGAAACCTGGGGTTGTTCTTATTTTCTTCAATCAGTGATGAATAGTAAGATGTTCTGGCTTTGCGGAGGGCTTTCTTATAAAGCAGCAAACTATTTCTCCAGGCTAAATGATGATCCTCTAAATTTGTGACACGCCATTTCCTCTCCAGATTACGAGTCATCTGCTTTAGGGTACGTGTTTGAGAATTATACCACGGAGTCAGGTACTTCTGATTAGAGACCTTAGTTTTCACAGGAGCTACAGTATCCAGAGTCGTACGTAGTGAGGAGGTGAAATTATTAACAAGATAATCGACCTCTGTTGGAGCAGCGTTCAGATAGCTGCTCTGCTCTATGTTGGTACAGGGCATTGAAGATGATAACAGTGGGTGGATTACAGCGCTTTCAGAAAGACATCTACTTTGATAAAGTCTACTCTCCACCGCTGTGTAATCAATTATTGTAAATGTAAATGTTATCAGGAAATGATCAGACAGGAGAGGGTTTTCAGGAAACACTGTTAAATGTTCAGTTTCTATGCCATATGTTATGCATATATGCAGTGAACAGGACTGTTCAGCTCCTCATCACAGCAAACAGATGTAGGATCTCTGAGAAAAAACAGCACCAATAAGTTAACAGCAAGGGGAGTAAACAGAATTTATTGCCTTCCAGTAAGAGGAGCGGCTTCAGCTCTGACTGTTAATAATAAACTTGTACTGAAAAAGTTTCTAGACAGATTTCTTTGTGTAGCAAACTAAGAAATCATTCTTAAAAACAAATAGTGCTCTAATCTGGTCAGGAACTGATGTAAGTTTCAAGCACTGAATACTAAATTGAATCATTATTAGAATTTTAACATAGTGGTGTTTGGTAAAGAAAAGATTTTATTGCACCTTAGAGAAAACCTTTGCTCAGTATCATTAGAGGACCTACGTCATGATGAATGTTAAAAAAGTGAAAAAGTAAAAAAGCACGCACGTGCCAATCTCGTGCGTGCGAAAAAAGGTTTTTATTAAAAGTTTTACTTCTTTATTACAGTTGATAATTGTTTTCTTTAAGCTGTTGTCAATTTGTTAACTTTTCAAGCTAACATGCATTTTGTATTTTGTGCAAAAATACTTTTGAGTAAACTATATTTTGAGTCTCAATCGAAGTCATATTCCAAGTCTTGATTTAGTGCTTCTAAGCTTCTGTAAGCTGGCGTACAGCGTAAACCTTCTCAATTAATTTAGGTCCTCCTGCAGTTAGTGGACACCACGCTCCATTGTTATTTAGAAGGAAGTAATATTGCACCACATACTTGTTAATTGAGTGATAACGTTGTTTAATCAATCAATCAATCAATCAATCAATCAATCAATCAATCAATCAATCAATCAGTCTTTATTAATAAAGCACTTTTCATACAAAAAATGTAGCACAAAGTGCTTTACATAGTTAAAAGCAGCCCACCCCACCCTCCAACTCACTCTCCACACTCTCATTAACATAAATGATGTGAATACACACATATCCCCCCCCCCCCACACACACACACACACGCGCGCACACTTAAAGAGTAAAAATTGGGCTGGGTTCGCATGAGCCAAGTGAGGAAACACTATAACAGGGAGCCATCTGCACCAGGAGCCGGTCACAGACCGCAGCCTCCAGGCTGGGCACACAGCAGGAGGGAGGCAAAGGAGCCCCCCAGCCAAGCTGAGAGGACCCCCAGAGACCCAGCAGCCACGGTCGATCACAGCCCCGGTGCAGAGAGCGCCCTACGAGGAAACACTGGAGATATGCCACAATAGGATATATACAGGGTAAAATGATCAAATAAATAAGAACGGGATACAATATAAATATAAATATAAATAGAGTAAGAAGATTAAAAAATGAATAAGAATAAAATCAATAAATATTAGGTAAAGCCTAAATTAATAATAGAATAACAGGATAGAATAAATAAGCATAAAATAAATAAACACTAAGTAAAAGCTAAATTAAAAAGGTGGGTCTTGAGCCTGTTCTTAAAAACATGTACGTTCTCTGCGGCCCTGAGGTCCTCCGGCAGGCTGTTCCACAGACGAGGACCATACCACTGAAACGCTGCCTCTCCGTGAGTATGTGTCCTGAATTTAGGGACAATCAAAAGGCCAGTACCAGAGGACCTCTAGGTCCGCGAGGGTTCATATGGTAAAAGCAGATCTGAGAGATAAGAAGGCCCAAGACCATTAAGACATTTAAAAACCAATAAAAGAACTTTAAAATTGATCCTGAAACACACGGGGAGCCAATGCAGCGATTCTAAAACCGGTGTAATGTGGGCCCGCAAAGCGGAAAACAAAAGCGGTCATTGTTGACTTCAGGAGGCACAGCACTGACATAGCCCCCCTTTACATCAACGGGGAGTGTGGAGAGGGTCCACTTTCTGGTTCCTTGGCATCAATAAAACGTGAAAATAAAAGGCATTGTATTATATTCATTGAGGAATTGGACCACGATGCAGCAGCTACACACAGCACATCTTGATGCATGTCAGGGTTCCTGGGTGTTCACCCAGGGTTTTCAGTTTCATGTTCAGTTTATTGACCTGTTCACATTTCCTGTTTTCATGTTTGCTTCCTGTGTGTTATTAGTTCAGTTATTTTCAGCTTTCTTCTCACCGGTCCCTAATCATCATAATTTGCCAGTGTATTTAAACCGTCGGTTTCTCTCTGTTCAGCGTCGTGTCATTGATGTTGATATTAATGTGGTCTACTTGTGTTCGATTCAGCCAGTCATCCTATGTTCGGTTCACCTGCTCATGATAATAAACACCAGCCTTCACCTACCTGTGAGTCCAGCATTTGCGTCCTCCTTTTCTCACCCACATAGCAACCACTGACCCCGTGTTGTGGACCCAGCGGACTCGGAACATTTTGAGCGGCAGGAGGCAGCGCTCCTTTGCTGGACAAAGGAGCTTAGGGCAAAACAGCAGCTCTTCGTGAGCCCGTCTTCGCAGGGACTCGTCTGGCTCTGGGCGGGCCTCGGGGACGCCGCATTCTTCCGCCTGCTGCCTCTCCTGCATCGGAGCATTCGCCGCGGAGAGTGGGCGTCACTGGCCAATCTTCGGCCGCTCACTCTCTCGCCTCTTCGCTCCTCGCTTGCCCGCCATCCGCTTCACTCCCCAGCCTCTCCGCCATTGCACAGCAACTCTGCCTCCCCCCTCGGCTCAACGGAGGCTCCCGTGCCAGAGGCTCAGCTGTTTACCCCGCCCGCTTCTTCTTCCCAGAGAAAGCGGCGCTGACACCGCCATAAACTGGACTCTGCTGACCAAATCCCCATGGTGAGTGAAGACTGTTTTTCTCCCGCTTTGCTGAACATTAAAAACAATACACTCACCGCCGATCCCTTCGGTGCTTCTCTACTGGACGATGACATAGACTGGGAAAACTGTTTCTGTTCAGCTCCCTCTGAGCTGGGATTTATGAAGAACAATCACTGTACTTCAACACCTCCAAAGACTGTTAAGTTAAAGACTGCGGCAGAAGGGCCAAAACAATTTCCTTTAAATCTGTTATTACGGTTCCTGTGTATGTAAACCCTAGGTCTGCTCATTCCAAGACTGTTTTATCTGAGCCTGCTCTTTCATTGCCCGGTGTTCCTGCTCCAAGGGCAGCTCAGGCCCGGCTTTTCTCCGCACTCGTTTCAGTTCCTCGGGTGGGGAAAGCTGAGGTTCAGCTGGTCCCTACTCGGGCTCCCAGGCTGGCTGAGGCACTGTCAGTACATGCACCCGTACCAGCTCCTCGGGTGGGGACGGAAGCTCCCCAGCCATTGTCGGTGCCTTTTCCAGCTTCCAGGATGAGGGCAGCTGGGACCCAGTCTAACCCCACACCCGTTCTTGTTTCTCGGGTGGGGATGACTGGTGTCCAGCCACCTCCCTTGCCTGTCCCAGCACCCAGGATGAGGGCAGCCAGAATTCAGCCTGACCTCCCTAGAGGCTCAGCTGAGGCTCTCCAGCCGCTGGCCTCACGCTCTGAAGGCTCGGAAGAGCTAGCCTGTCCACCCTCCAGTTCACCATCTTATCCACTCCCTCATCCACCTTTCCACGCCCTAGCGTAATCTTTAGTTAGGCTAGCCGACCTAGTTCCAGCTCAAGCACCAGGTTTTCTAGCCCAGGCTGTAGCTTTGTCCCCTTCATTAACCCAGTCTTCAGCTCAGCCATTAGCCTCACCAACCTCTGCTCAGCCATTAGCCTCAGCCACAGTCCAGTCAATTCAGTCACCTGCTGTTCAGCTTCCAGTCCAGTCAGTCCAGTCCCCTGTAGCTCAGTTTCCCGTTCTCGCCTGTGGTTCAGTCTCCTCCTGTCCAGTCTCCTGTAATCCAGTCTGTCACCCAGTCTTCTCCTGTCCAGTCTCCTGTCCTCCAGTCAGTCCAGTCTCTGTCCCAGTCCTGGGTGTTCACCCAGGGTTTTCAGTTTCATGTTCAGTTTATTCACCTGTTCACATTTCCTGTTTTCATGTTTGCTTCCTGTGTGTTATTAGTTCAGTTATGTTCAGCTTTGTTCTCACTGTTCCCTAATCATCATCATTAGCCAGTGTATTTAAACCCTCGGTTTCTCTCTGTTCAGCGTCATGTCATTGATGTTACACGCCTCTCTGCAGCTTCTCTCCTCCTGCTACCCCCCAAAAACCCATCTGCATAGAGACTGTGTCAGCTCCCAAACAGACAAAAAACAAACTAAAAACCAGCAACAAACAACTTAAACATAAACAATTACAAAGAAAGAACAATAAAGTATCCACATCTGAACCAAAGAGTAAAACAGTGAAATATGGATTATTAAATATTAGGTCTCTCTCCTCCAAGTCTCTGTTAGTACATGACTTAATAATTGATCAACAAATTGATTTACTCTGCCTTACAGAAACCTGGTTGCAGCAGGATGATTATGTTAGTTTAAATGAATCAACACCCCCGAGTCATTCTAACTACCAGAAATCTCGAAGAACAGGCAGAGGGGGCGGTGTGGCAGCAATTTTTCACACCAGCCTATTAATTAATGAAAGACCCAGACAGACTTTTAATTCATTTGAAAGCCTGATGCTTAGCCTCGTCCACCCCAGCTGTAAAACTCAGAAACCAGTCTTACTTGTTATCATCTATCGTCCACCTGGGCCTTACACAGAGTTTCTGTCTGATTTCTCAGACTTTATATCTAATTTAGTTCTGAGCTCAGATAAAAAAATTATTGTGGGTGATTTTAACATCCATGTAGATGCTAAAAATGACAGCCTCAACATGGCATTTAATCTGTTATTAGACTCAATTGGTTTCTCTCAAAATGTAAAAGAACCCACCCACCACTTTAATCACACTCTAGATCTTGTTTTAACATATGGCATAGAAACTGAACATTTAACAGTGTTTCCTGAAAACCCTCTCCTGTCTGATCATTTCCTGATAACATTTACACTTACAATAATTGATTACACAGCGGTGGAGAGTAGACTTTATCAAAGTAGATGTCTTTCTGAAAGCGCTGTAACTAAGTTTAAGAATATAATCCACCCACTGTTATCATCTTCAATGCCCTGTACCAACATAGAGCAGAGCAGCTATCTGAACGCTACTCCAACAGAGGTCGATTATCTTGTTAATAATTTCACCTCCTCACTACGTACGACTCTGGATACTGTAGCTCCTGTGAAAACTAAGGTCTCTAATCAGAAGTACCTGACTCCGTGGTATAATTCTCAAACACGTACCCTAAAGCAGATGACTCGTAATCTGGAGAGGAAATGGCATGTTACAAATCTAGAGGATCATCATTTAGCCTGGAGAAATAGTTTGCTGCTTTATAAGAAAGCCCTCCGCAAAGCCAGAACATCTTACTATTCATCACTGATTGAATAGTAATAGTGTTTGTTGGGCAGCTTAGATAATGTCACTTCAGAAAAGAATATAGCCCATATGGTTTTCACTGCCCTATGCATAGCCAAGAAAACAGTCCTCATGAACTGGAAAAATAAAAATAATCTTAATTCTAACCAATATAGAAATTATCTATTAGATTACATTAGTCTTGATACAGCCTCTGCCACCACATCAGATCAATTGCTCTGGGCTCCTTTGATCAGCTCCATCACCTAGTGGGGGTGGGGGGTCATAGTTTGGTTCCGCCTTCACTGTTGTGATTGGTGTGGGGGTAGGGACAGGCTTAGGGCGTCGGGGGGTTCCCCGGAGGCATCTTCCTTGGGGGGCTCAACCCGGGGTAGCGTTCATGTCCGGTTAGGAGCTCTGTTGGCTCTCAGGTGACTGTTTCCTCACGGCTGCGTGCAGCGGGGCTAGGGGAGGGTCTGTGCTGACGGACGTGGGTTACTGACCTGGTAGCCTGGCTGCCCCTGGGTGGATCCGAGATGGGCGTGAGGTTCTGGGGGCGCTCCGTCTCTGGGCTGGGACCCGGACCGGGCCTCGGGGGCTTGGGTCCTGGTTGGTGTGTTGCCGGGGTTGTGGGCGGGTGGGTGCATGGGGGCCCAGCCCTGGAGCAGGGTGCCGCCTCAATTTTATCCCACAACTTAGACATTCACATTACTCACACTCTCATTACACATACATATAGGATCTTGGGGGTGGGCACGATACACGGAGTCCAAAGTACCATCAGGGTGTACACCCCACCCCTGGCATCGTTGCCCACCTCTCAATTTTAAATACACATAGACATTGAGGGCTAGCAGGAGGGACCATGCGCTTACCTGCTGCTCTCTGGCAGGTAGCTCCAAGCCCTCCTGGGTTTTAAATGCACCTTAAAACACACATGCATCAACACTACAATGAGCGGCTGGAGGGAGGTTTGGAGTCTTCTCTCACCCCCATTCTCTGCGACCTGCTGGAGCAGGGGGGTTAGGAGGAGGAGTTGGCCGTCCGACTGCGGTCTGGAGTGTGGAGCCTTCCTGCTGCTGCGGAGTCGGGGCGGTCTGCCTCCCCCCACCGCAGGGAAAAGGGAAACACCACCTGGGTCTGGGTGCAGTTCCCCCCTCCAGGGGCGGGGGCACCTAGACCCGGTTTGTAGAGTACGCTTGGGGAGTGTGATCGTGTGTACAACGTCTCTTTATGTCTGTCTCCACGTTGGTTGAGTGTGGAGTAAGTGCATATGAGAGCATGAGGGTGGGAATGGATGTTTGTATCTGTGTGTGCCTGTATGTCTGTGTCTATATGTCAGGTTGGGTGTCAGGCGCCACCTCTCTGGGGACATCTCAGGACCTCCAAGGTTTGGAGGCCTATCTCCCCCTACCACCACTTCCCCTGCCAGTGGCGGACCCCCTCAGACATCGGTGCGTTGGTGGTTCTTTGTGTCCGGGGGTGGGCGTCCAGGTACACACCGGCTCACTCCTTGGCGGCCGCTTATCGGGGCCTGGAGCCTGGGGCTCGCTCGGGCCACTTCGGAGGTGGGGTGCCCCCGGCCTCTCGGCCTGGGGCTCGGTCACTCAGGCGCAGCTGGCTGCCGGCGGAGCTCACGGGCGCGTCACTGCAACTCCCCCTGGCTTCTGCTCCGCGGCTGCTGAGTGAGCCCTCATCTGGGACTCTCCTCAGCTCTTTCCGGGACAGTGGCGCAGGTGCCCCTCTGTTGGTCTTCCTTGGTCTCTTGTGTTCTGGGGGCCTCTGGATGTCTGGAGTTTTGATCTCCTCCACACCTGCTTCATGCCCTGGAGGACGGGGCTGTGGCCCCCCCACACCCTCTAGCAGATTATTACATGAAGGAACCTTTTAAAAAACAAAAAACAAGCGCGTCCATGCTCACAGGTGTACACACGGGTGATCACACCCACAAACTACACCCTTTTTGGCTCCTACCTCAAAGCACACTATGTTCTGTTGATCTTATGTGCTGCACAATAATGTTTAACATTTAGTATTTACTGTCATATTCCCATATATCATTGTGATGTTGTTTATTCTATTACTCTTGTTCTCTTCTGCTTGTTTTCTTTTTTCTTTCTCAGCAGGTGACCCAGGTGATTGATATATGCATTTTTTTTCTCTGCCCGTTCTGTTGGTTTTTGTCTTTTGCCCTTCTCCCCCGTCCCTCTTCTCAGCTGTTTCTCTTTCCCTCTTTCTTTCTCCCCTTCTTTCCCCCAGTCAAGTCTGTCCCGTATTCAGTAAGTGAAAATAAAATAAACAATAAAAGGTGAATCAAATGGACCATTACGGCAAGGCTGGGATGGTCAGTTTGGTAAAGTAAATCCGTTGGGCATCTTTCTTTGCCTTTAGACAACAATTCTGAGGGCAAAAGAGCCAAACGGGACAGGCAAAAAAAATAAATACAAAAAATACAAAAAAATAAGAACAACCCCAGGTTTCTCTTGAGCACTGTAGCCAGGCTGACAAAAAGTCAGAGCTCTTTTGAGCCAACAATCCCTTTAACGTTAACTAGTAATGACTTCATGAACTTCTTCACAAATAAAATTTTTATCATTAGAGAAAAAATTACCAATAATCATCCCACAGATGTAATATTATCTACAGCTACTCTTAGTACCATCGATGTTAAGTTAGACTCTTTTTCTCCAATTGATCTTTCTGAGTTAGCTTCAATAATTACTTCCTCCAAACCATCAACGTGTCTTTTAGACCCCATTCCTACAAAACTGCTCAAAGAAGTCCTGCCATTAATTAATTCTTCGATCTTAAATATGATCAACCTATCTCTAATGATCGGCTATGTACCACAGGCCTTCAAGCTAGCTGTAGTTAAACCTTTACTCAAAAAGCCATCTCTGTCATGGTCCTGGGTCGGTGACCCAGCGCTTTTAGTTTGTTATCATTTTCTAGATGATGATTGTTTAAGTTCTGTGTTATTTTCGATCTGCCTCTGAGTCTGCGTCTGAATCTGTCTGTTTAGTTCAATGTCTTGTCTGGTTCCATGTATCTGAGTTTCCTGTTTTATTGTGAAGGTCCGTGTCGTATGTGAGTGTGTTCAGTTTACGTTTCCCCTGTCCCGTCAGCCCAGATTCCTCCCAGCTGTGTTGCCCTCCTGTCTCTCATCCCCTGATTACTGGTGTGTGTATTTAAGCCCTGTGTGTTCTCCTGCCTGTTGCCGGTTCGTCTGTGTAACTCCGCATCAGTCTGTGTTCCTCGGTGTCCTGCTCGTCTCTCTGCCTCTCTTCCCTTTTTTGTTTCATCTCAGGTTTGTCATTTAGCTTTCCCAGTTCAGGTCTTTAGTTTTGTCTTCCCTCTTGCCTGTTTTGCCTTCTCACCACTGTGTAAATAAACTCACCGGCATCTCATCCACTGCCTGCATCTTGGGTCCTTCTTCTAACTCCACACGGCTCGCCTCGGCAGCCGTGACAATCTCTAGACCCAGCAGTCATAGCTAATTATAGGCCAATCTCCAACCTTCCTTTCATATCAAAAATCCTTGAAAGAGTAGTTGTCAAACAGCTAACAGATCATCTGCAGAGGAATGGTTTATTTGAAGAGTTTCAGTCAGGTTTCAGAGCTCATCACAGCACAGAAACAGCTTTAGTGAAGGTTACAAATGATCTTCTTATGGCCTCTGACAGTGGACTCATCTCTGTGCTTGTCCTGCTAGACCTTAGTGCAGCATTCGATACTGTCGACCATAATATCCTATTAGAGCGATTAGAACATGCTGTAGGTATTACAGGTACTGCACTGCAGTGGTTTGTATCATATCTATCTAATAGACTCCAATTTGTTCATGGAAATGGAGAGTCCTCTTCACACACTGAGGTTAATTATGGAGTTCCACAAGGTTCAGTGCTAGGACCAATTCTGTTTACATTATACATGCTTCCCTTAGGCAGCATCATTAGAAGACATAGCATACATTTTCACTGCTATGCAGATGACACCCAGCTCTATCTGTCCATGAAGCCAGATAACACTCACCAATTAGTTAAACTGCAGGAATGTCTTAAAGACATAAAGACCTGGATGGCCGCTAACTTTCTGCTTCTTAATTCAGATAAAACTGAGGTTATTGTACTCGGCCCTGAAAAGCCTAGAAATATGGTATCTAACCAGATTCTTACTCTGGATGGCATTACCTTGGCCTCCAGTAACGCTGTGAGGAACCTTGGAGTCATTTTTGACCAGGACATGTCCTTCAATGCACATATTAAACAAATATGTAAGACTGCGTTCTTCCATTTGCGCAACATCTCTAAAATGAGAAATATCCTGTCTCAGAGTGACGCTGAAAAACTAGTTCATGCATTTATTACTTCCAGGCTGGACTACTGTAATTCATTATTATCAGGATGTCCAAAAAACTCACTGAAAAGCCTTCAGCTAATCCAAAATGCTGCAGCAAGAGTACTGACAGGGACTAGAAAGAGAGAGCATATTTCTCCTGTTTTGGCTTCCCATCATTGGCTTCCTGTTAAATCCAGAATTGAATTCAAAATCCTGCTCCTCACATACAAGGTCTTAAATAATCAGGCCCCATCTTATCTTAATGACCTTGTAGTACCATATCACCCTATTAGAGCACTTCGCTCTCACTCTGCAGGCCTACTTGTTGTTCCTAGAGTATTTAAAAGTAGAATGGGAGGGAGAGCCTTCAGTTTTCAGGCCCCTCTTCTGTGGAACCAGCTTCCAGTTTGGATTCAGGAGACAGACACTATCTCTACTTTTAAGATTAGGCTTAAAACTTTCCTTTTTGCTAAAGCATATAGTTAGGGCTGGACCAGGTGACCCTGAATCCTCCCTTAGTTATGCTGCAATAGACATAGGCTGCCGGGGGATTCCCATGATGCATTGAGTTTTTCCTTTCCAGTCACCTTTCTCACTCACTATGTATTAACAGACCTCTCTGCATTGAATCATATCTGTTATTAACCTCTGTCTCTCTTCCACAGCATGTCTTTTATCCTGTCTTCCTTCTCTCACCCCAACCGGTCGCAGCAGATGGCCGCCCCTCCCTGAGCCTGGTTCTGCCGGAGGTTTCTTCCTGTTAAAAGGGAGTTTTTCCTTCCCACTGTTGCCAAAGTGCTTGCTCATAGGCAGTGTTGGGGAGTAACGGAATACATGTACCGCCGTTACGTATTTAGAATACAAAATATGAGTAACTGTATTCCGTTACAGTTACCGTTTAAAAAGGTGGTATTCAGAATACAGTTACTTTGTTGAAATAAATGGAATACACTGGGGTACTTTCCTGTTTCATTTTGTCGCGGGTCAGGACTGTTTGGGTTTTGTTTGACAGCTACGTTCTTTTGTTCCAGGCGGCAGCGTTACGGTTGCCATGGTTACAGGGCGATGCTCTCTCTCTCTGCGACTGTGTGTTTCCTGGGTGAGAGAGCGCCTTTTCGTTGTTGTTGTTGTTGTGCTAAGCTAACAGGCAGAATGCTACAAGCATAGCTCTAAAGAATGTAGCATCATGTTCAGTGTAGTCCGTGCTGCTGGGAGAATGGACTGCCATACACGTTATGTGTCTGTGAGCGCTAGGAGGGAGAAAAAGGGGAGTGGAAAGGAACGAGCAGTCATCGAGCAAAAACGGGAGCTGGAAGCATGTAAATATAATAATAACCACTGCAGCCAAGAAGAGTGCCTGACGAGCCCAGTTGTAAGTAAGCTATTAAGACTCGACTGTACACTGTGTTCGTGTTTTCCTCCGAAAACAACAAGTTCCGTTGGAGCAGCCTTTCCACGCCTCTCTCTGTCTGTCGCAAGAAAAGTTGACCCACACAACAAAGTAGAGCTATTTTTCGGCTACCAGCCGACAGGGACCCCGCCGTATTATGCTGGGCTTACACTGTGCGATTTTTTCAGTCGCGCGATTCAGCTCCTGCTCAAACTGTACGATTGACTCGCAGGGGTTAGAAGTTCATAGGTCACGATGCAGGGTCTCACACTATACGGCCTGATGCTCTGATGCGACCTGAGTGCTCACACTGTGCGTCCATAAAAATGAAGGTTATAACAGAAATTCTGTCGCTCGCTCTCCCTCTCCGTCTTTCACTCACACAGACACACCACCACCATCAACTTTGCTAAATTGCTAATGAAAAACATTGGTCAGGCAGCTGTGATTGAGCAGCAGTGTCGATCCAACTATTTTCACGGTTGTTGTGGTCGTGATAATTTTGTGAGGCCACATCAAAAGGGCTCGGATGGTTCTACAGGTTGTGCCTCCATCGCTTGTGTCCAGATCACACGCTGCACTGCCGTGCTATGCCGTCTTTTTCGCTGACATTTGTGTTTGCGCGTGCGCAGTGTGGCAAACTGCGGTGACACCCTCACGACCAAGCGATTGATGATCGGGAGCTGGTCGTGAGGTGTCAATCGCTTCTCGTTACCCCACGTATACTACACGATGCACGACGCACGATGAAGGCCAAAATCGGGCCGATCGCCAAAACGATCGCACGACTCAAAAATCGGCTCAAAATGGGCCAAAAATCGCACAGTGTGAGCCCAGCATTAGTCAGAGGTCCCTTTACTACAGTTCGGAGTCGCGGACCTTCAGTAATAGTAATAAATCACACAGCAACAGTACATTCACATTGTTGTAAAAAGCATGATAATATTGTAGCGGGTCAGGGCTGTTCGGGGTTCTGCTTGTACAGTTATGTTTTGTGTATGTTGCCATGGTGACGGGTGACGCCCTCTCGCTGCGACGGTGTGTCCTTCCGGGGTCAGAGGGCGCCCTATGTGTGTTGTGGTTGCCGCGCTGAGCAGTTAGCTAGTGGCAGTGTGTTCTTCTGCAAATGTAATAAACGGCTGTGCTCCCTGGCTAGCTCACGGGAAGCAAGACCAAACGATACCCCCGTCTCCTCCTTGTCTGAACTCGCCACAATATATTAAGTAATCCAAAGTATTCAGAATACGTTACTGTCATTGAGTAACGTAACGGAATAGGTTACAGAATACATTTTGGGGCATGTATTCTGTATTCTGTAATGGAATACATTTTAAAAGTAACCTTCCCAACACTGCTCATAGGGGGTCATATGATTGTTGGGTTTTTCTCTGTATCTATGAAGCGCCTTGAGGCAACTTATGTTGTGATTTGGCGCTATATAAATAAAATTGAATTGAATTGAATTGATGTTGATGTTAATGTGGTCTACTCTGTACTTGTGTTCGGTTCAGCCAGTCATTTCAGTTCAGCCAGTCATCCTATGTTCGGTTCAGCTGCTCGTGATAATAAACACCAGCCTTCACCTACCTGTGAGTCCAGCGTTTGGGTCCTCCTTTCCTCACCCACACAGTACCCACTGACAATTCATCCTCAAGCATCCAGGTAAGTAAATCTCCAAAGGTTGATTCTGCTTATCTGGATGTAGCGTTTTCAGTGGGAGAAACATTTTGTCACTCATCCAAGTGACCTCTTCAGTCTCAGCTGACTGCAAGCTTAACCAATCTTATAAACAGTACATTTGCATAATGACTGAAACCAGCCCAGTGAAGGAACAATGGGCTGGGAGGTCAGTTCCTTCATCAGAATTATGCAAATTCTCATGAGAGCAACAGGACCACTCTCAGCATCGACCAGGTGTGTTTGCTTTTGGAACTGTGTCTTCATTCCACCTACTTCACATATAAGGGTCAGTACTACAGGCAGAAACATGGGTGTGCCATGGGCTCCCTAGTTTCACCCATTGTGGCCAATTTGTACATGGAAGAAGTGGGAAAGAGGGCTTTGTTATCCTACCCTGAAACAACACCAAGCCATTGGTTCAGGCATGTGGATGACACCTGGGTGCATTTTTAAATACATATTTGGCCTTGTATGATAAACATTGTCCATTGGTATCATTTAAGTATAAGAAAAAGAATAAGAATATGAAACCTTGGATAACTAAGGGTCTTGCAAATGCATGTAAAAAGAAAAATAATTTATATAGGAATTATATAACACAGAGAACTAAGAATGCGGAAATGAAATATAAAGTTTATAAAAATAAGTTGGTATTAATATTGAGGAAAGCCAAGAAAGACTACTATAATAAACTTTTTCAGGAAAACAAGAATAATATTAAGGGCATTTGGAATATTTTTAAGGAGGTATTGGGTAACAAGAACACACCCTTAGATCGGCCTAATTATTTTATTAAGAATAATCAAGTTGTCGAAGACAAGACTGAAGTAGTAAACGAATTCAATTCCTTTTTTCTAAATGTTGGACCTAAAGGTCGTTCTACAAAGTATTGACTCAGGGGGCTGAATAATTACGCACACCCCACTTTGTAGTTATTTATTTATAAAAAATGTTTGGAATCATGTATGATTTTCATTCCACTTCTCACCTGTACACCACTTTGTATTGGTCTTTCACATTGAATTCCAATAAAATTGATTCATCTTTGTGGCTGTAATGTGACAAAATGTGGAAAAGTTCAAGGTGGCCGAATACTTTTAACATCCATGTAGATGCTAAAAATGACACATTCCAGATCTTGTTTTAACATATGGCATAGAAAATGAACATTTAAGAATTTTTCTTGAAAACCCTCTCTTGTCTAGTAATTTCCAGATAACATTTAAATTGCCTTGGTAAATCATGCACTTGATGGTGACCTGTGTAATCGGCTTGAAGTTGTTCTGCATTGTTGTTAACAACATTACCACTGAATTCCTGATGAAAGCTCTTAGGGTCCTGTTGATGTTGTATAGTTCTACGCATTCCACTATCGATCTGCATGGTGTTGAGTTTTCCACTCTGGTGTTTCTGCTAATTTCTATCTCTGCCTTTATTGAGCCATATGCCTGTTCATCTTAGCCACTATGATGCCCGACAGGAGCTTCCATGTGGTACTGAAAATCTGAGGCAGGTTATTGGCTGGTAGTTGGATTGGACAGATCCCTTCTGAGGACCCTTGGGGATCAGGACTGCCCACTGTTCGATTAGCTTTTATGGTTGCGTTTAACCATTAGCAGCTACTCTGTGTTGGATGTCTACAACTGTGATGTTACTGGATCCTGTTCAGGGACCTTGCTGTAATCTTCTCCCAGCTCTGCTAGCCACAGGTTGCATCCTTCTCCCATTAGGTCTTCCAGTATTGTTCTGTCTCCAGCCTTGGTGGGGCTTTTCTCATATTGTTCATCTGACACTGAGAGTACACCTTGGATGGTTCAGTGGAGAACATCTTGTTTGTTATAATGGCTTCTATCTCTCTGGTTTACCATTTCAAGTGAATGAGTCTTTGCTTGGCAGTTTCTAAGGCCTCAGGTATTGGCAGCTTGCTGTACCTAGCATTCCTTTTTACATCACATCTTTGTGCAGCTCTGATAGTTGGCCAACTGCCCTCCATGCTACATTGATCTTGGCCTCTAGTTTCATTCTCCATTAAAAGTACTGCTTTTTATCTTGTAGCCAAGCATAGTAGTGATCCCTGCCAACAAGGTGTAGGGTGTAGTTGGTCACGGTAGGGATTTCCCATAATGGTGCATTCACATCTTCTTATAGACCTTACGACTGTAGTTCACTGAATCAAATGAAAGCCTTTATATAAATTTAAATAAAGACATCAAATGACTATCTAAGGGAAGGAAGACAAAATAAAATAATAAGTAATTCTAGGATGTTTGAATATGAACTCAGGGTGGTGATAGGCAGCTTAATGAAGGATGTCTCCTCCTCCATACTCCAGGTTCATGTAAACCTGCATGGATCAAAACAACAAATTACTTTTGGGTCAACTCAGAAATTATTCAAAATAAACATTTGACAAACGACTTTCTGTTGGTGGCTAGTTTTGAAATCTGTCCAAAATAGGCAAGTCTATTACTTTACTGACCTGACCAGAGTCTTTAATGAAGTGCCTTCAGAGACCAAAACATCAGCTTCAGTTCTTCATCAGTTTTCTTTAACTTGTTCAAACTCAGGTCAAGCACTCTTAGGGGACATTGGGTCGAGTTAAGAGCTAAGGACAGATAATCGCAGCCTTTATCTGTAATCTGACAGTCCTTTATCCTGTAGAAGGAAAGATTTTTATTTAACAGTGACTGCTGTTTTTTATAGTCTCCACATAGGGAAAATAGATATTATACCTTAGAGTCTTAAGTCTAAAGTTTTGAGTCGACAATCCAATCGACAGAAGCTTTACTCCTGAATCTTGTAGTTTGTTGTGACTCAGGTCTAGCTCTCTCAGATAGGTGGGATTCGACTTTAGAGCTGAAGCCAAAGAAGCACAGCCATTTTCCATAATCAGACAGTCCTTCAGCCTATGGAAATATAAAAAAAAAATACAATAAAGCGCAGTTCACCTTTCATGCCCTCACTCTTTCGCGGATTTTTTGTGCATTTTTGCATACTTTTTTTTTTTAAACAGCGCATTGTGTTCTGCGACGTGATAGGCTATAGATCACTGTCAATCAATCTCATTCCGCGTCTCCTGTACAATACAGAATGCGTTATGCTTGTCAAAGTTACATAAATCTTTGATCGCTACTGAAGTACCGTACTATATATTTGTAGGTTTTCTCTCCAACAAACACAACAATGTCGACGAAACATTTTGCACCATCAAAGGCACCTGTGGTAGCACCCAAAAGGCAGAGGAAGATGATAACCATCGAACAAAAAGTAGGACTTCTGGAAATGTTAAGGGAAGGTAGAAGTTACCGTATTTTTCAGACTATAAGGCACACTGGAGTATAAGACGAAACAAAAACAGTCAGAGAAGTCAAACTTTACTCAATTCATTCTTCTTGCTTCCTCTACTTCCCTACCATTGATTCATTAATATTGAATTCTCTCTCAGCTACACTCTTCCCATGTTCTGGAAATGAAAACAGGGATTGAGCTTTTGTTTAATTCTATAATACTGGACCTATTCTTCTACGAAGGTTTGAACTTTGAGAATGTTTAAACAAGAGAGAAAAGTGTGAAAATGGTCATGCCTGTCTGAGAAATGTGTAGGGATTTTACAGCATTACAGCATCTATAATAATTGTAAGAAATAAAGCTGACTACTTTGCAGGCTATTTTTAGAATGTAACTCCCGGGATAAATGAGGGACCATTGTAATGGATTGCGCAGCAGTAAGTGATATATATATATATATATATATATATATATATATATATATATATATATATATGTGTGTGTGTGTGTGTGTGTGTGTGTGTGTGTGTGTGTGTGTGTGTGTATGTATGTATATATATGTATATATATATGCAAAATAATTATTCCTGGGTTTCAGACTCTGCAAAAGGAGAAATTTGATTTTGTACCTTAAAGTCGTCAGGCTACAATTTCGATTCTCCAGCCCAGCAGACAGAAGTTTTACTCCTGAGTCATGCAATTTGTTGTGGCTCAAGTCTAGCTCTGTCAGACAGGAAGAGACTGACTTCAGAACTGAGCCCAGAAATGTACAGCAGCTTCCTGGTAGTTCACAGTGAGTAAGTCTGAAATTACAGTACATTTATTTACAATTCAGTCACAAAATTTTGCTCGTCATGTAATGTTACTGGCAGTAGTCCTGACTTTTTTAATTGTCTGGTGAGTCTGAGAATAGACAAGTCACTGCAGAACAATTTGAAGAATTATTATTAATTCTTTACATTTAGAATTATTGAATAAAGGTTACTATAAAGGAGACCTTTATAGTAAACCTAGATTACTTTGGATGAGATTATAGATATGTGACACTGTCAAGCACAGACCTCAAGGTTTCCAGTCTACATTTTGGACTTTCTAGTCCAGCTGAAAGCTGCTCCACTCCTGATTCCTGTAGCTCGTTTTGACTCAGGTCCAACTCTTTCAGATAGCACAAATTGTACTTCAGAGCTGAACCTAAATGAACACAGCTGATCTCTGACAAACTGCAGGACCTTAGTCTGAGTTTATAAAAGAAAAAAAAGGAAAAAATATCAAAAACACAACAACAAATTTTTCTAAGTAAATATTTTTCAAAAAGGTTCTTTTGACATGAAATCTCACCAGATATCGATAACAACGCATCCAATTCACACATGAAAAGATACCAAAACTGAAAATCTTAGAAATATGGTATCTAACTAGAGTCTTACTCTGGATGGCATTACCTGTGCCTCCAGTAATGCTATGAGGAACCTTGGATTCATTTTTGACCAGGATATGTCCTTCAACGCACATACTAAACAAATATTTAGGACTGCTTTCTTAACAGGCCCCTTATTTTATCTTAATGACCTTATATTACCATATCAACCTATTAGAGCACTCCGCTCTCACACTGCAGGCTTACTTGTTGTTGATAGAGTATTTAAAAGTAGAATGGGAGGCAGAGCCTTCAGTTTTCAGGCCCCTCTTCTGTGGAACCAGCTTCCAGTTTGGATTCAGGAGACAGACACTATCTCTACTTTTAAGATTAGGCTTCAAAATTTCCTTTGTTTTCCTTTTGCTAAAGCATATAGTTAGAGCTGGATCAGGTGACCCTGAATCCTCCATTAGTTATGCTGCAATAGGTGTAGGCTGTTGGAGGATTTCCATGCTGCACTGGGTGTTTCTTCTGGACTCACCCTTCTCTCTCCCAATATGTGCTAATAGACCTATCGGCATTGAATAATTAGTTTTTATAAATTTCTGTCTCTCTTCCACAGCATGTCTGTAAAGTCTTTCTTCCCTTTCCCCAACCAGTTGCAGAAGATGATTCTTTTGCTGTTGAAAGGGACTTTTTCGTTTATACTGTCACCAACGTGTTTGTTTAGGGGGTTATATGATCGTTGGGGTTTTTTCCCCTCTGCATGTATTATTGTAGCTTCTAGCTTACAATATAAAACTCTTGTTTTGATTTGGTGCTGTGTAAATAAAAGTGCATTGAATTGAATTGCATGTGTTTATTATTATTTGTTTGTTTATTTATTTATGTTAAGGTTAAATCTTGCTTTTTTCCGCCTTTCTTCTTGTTTGATGCTTTTGGGCAATTTGAAGAAACTGTGAATAATACTTTACATTTTAAAGCCAGCCAGCTATTGTCAACTAATACATTCATATGATAGAGTCTTCCAAAAAGACACAAACTTTTGCCAGCATGTGCATCAAATTCCAGGCTTTTGGTTTTGGGTATACAGTACCTCTTAGTTACCATTTTAGAAATCAAATAAAATTATTTCATGCATATCATTAAAAAAAAAATCTAAATATTGTTTCAGACCTCAAAGTCTCTAGTCTCCAGTCAGGACTCTGTAATCCTGCAGAAAGTCCTGCCACTCCTACATCATGCAGGTTGTTTCTGCTCAGGTCCAGTTCTCTCAGGTGGGAGGGGTTAGACTTCAGCGCTGAGACCAGAGAATCACAACTGATCTCTGTTAGTCCACAGTTAGCAAGTCTGTTGTTACAGAATAATACCAAGCAGAAAAGGTTAACATTATTATCATGTAAAATTACTCAAATATGCTTCACTGATCAGTAATAGAAGTTGATCTATATATTGTAACAAATGTACAACAAATAAATTGAGGACTTTTTTTGTATATTTGCCTGCACAATTTCAAGAAGAATACTACTCACAGCACAAAAAGTAATGTACTTTCAAACCAAAACTAGAAACTATTAAAAGTAATTTGAAGTGCATCCAGAAAATATTCACAGGGCTTTACTTTTTCCAGCAGTGCAGTCGGTTTTGGGGGAATTGCCAGGAGAGGATGGTAGACAGCTGGTAACCTTGGTTTAATCATGCCTGCCCTATTTAAGCAGTACGTCGGGACTCAAATGAGTGGAGAGTTGGAGGAGAGAACCAGCAGCAGCAATGACAGCAACAATGTGCTGGTGGTGGCAACATCACCTGGCAGCCACCCACACAGTGGTTGCTGCGGCTGTTGCCCTTGCCGGTGGGAGTGGGCCCAGGTAGCAGCTCTCAGCTTCCCTGTGACACCGAGGATATCCTTTGAGTAAGTGTACTGAGCAAGGATGATCAAGGGAGGTCAAGAGCTAGTAACCATTGTTCAATCATGCCTTCCCTGTTTAAGCAGCACGCCAAGACTCAGAAGTAGAGTGTGGGAGGAGACGAGCAGCAGCAGCAATGACAGCAACAACAACGTGCCGGTTGTGGAAACATCATGTTTTCGACATTTCTGTGGTTTTTCTGCAGCAATGGCTACATTGCTGCTGGATTATAATCAATTAACCTATCCCCACAAGCTGCATGTCTTTGGACGGTGGGAGGAAGCCGGAGTACCCGGAGAGAACCCACGCAAACACGGGGAGAACATGCAAACTCCACACAGAAAGACCCCGGCCTGATGGTGGAATTGAACTCAGGACCTTCTTGCTGTGCGGCAACAGTGCTAACCACCGTGCCACCGTGCTGCCCTGTATACAGTTTATTTATTTTATTTTATTTAATTTACACAATAAAAAATAAATAAACTGTATACAGTTTATTTATTTTTTATTGTGTAAATTAAATTTTTGTAAAACTAAGGTTCCATGTGTCACTGTTGAAGTGGGGCATTAATCAGTGTGATGCCACTTGTAAACATGTTGCATGTGTGGGGTTTCCCAGCCAGAGCTGCATGGACTCCACACTGGTGAGGCACACTTTCTGTAGCTCCTCTCCCTGTACTAAATTGTACATTTAAATTTGTTGTATTTTTCTTTGCTAAGTATTAGTTCTTATGGCTAAAAGCTCCCAAAGTGTTTTTGATTGCTTTGAACGAGACAAATAGTAATTGGAACTTCATTTTATCTGTTACACCATCCGTTTATGTGGTCCTTACTTGTGCTAAACAGGGATGAGGAGAGGCCTGCTGTTGCTGTGTGACACTGATTTTGCTGCTGCACTTTGTCTTGTATAGTAAATGTATAGGTTTTGTTTTATGTGTATAATGAGTTCATGACCTGAGGCTGCACACTGAATAGTATTTTCAGCCATGTTGAGAAAAGTTAAAGTTGTTTGAATATGTATTGTGTAATTGATCCATCTTAGTGGGGATTTAAATATTACAAGTTATTATTAGTGGCTTCATATTTGTCTCTGTTTTACCCCACTATAACATTTGATTTTAAAGTGGCTGTTGGGAGAATCCACACCGTTGTTTTGATAGATTGTATTTTCTTTTATATATTGTAAGCAGAGCTGCATGGACTCCACACTGGGATGAGGAGAGGCCTGCTGTTGCTGAGTGACACTGATTTTGCTGCTGCACTTTGTCTTTTAGAAATAAATCCAGTTTCCAGCCAGTCTGTGTCTGTCGTCACAACGCAGTCAACCATTTGAAATCTGCTACACCAAGCTTGTAACATTATACCCAAGAGGGCCTGAGGCTGTAATTGCTGCCAAAGGTGCTTCAACAAAGTATATAGAATTTTGAGGTGAAAAAATGAATTTAATCACTTTTGGAATGTAAGATGACAAAATGTGCAAGTGAAGCACTGTGAATACTTTCTGGATACACTATGTTTTAAACTTGAAAGTCGTAAACACAGGTTTCCACACAGCCCCAAATCACCACTAAAAAGTTATTTGTGACTAAAAGTTGTGATTTATGAGGTTCAAAAGGCAAAAATTAAACTAACACCAGTGTTTTAAGTCGACAGTTTGGACTCTCCAGTCCAGTAGACAGCTGCTTCAGTCTTGAATCCTGCAGTTTACTTCCTGTCAGGTCAAGCTCCGTCAGGTGGGAGGGGTCAGACTTCAGGGCAGAGGCCACAACTTTGTAGTGAGTCTCTGACAGCCAACATTCAGAAAGTCTGAGATTGAAGAAACAATGGAAGTCAGGGATTTATCCTAAATACTAAGGACAGAAAACAAAAATGGCAATCACTGTAAATGGAAAGTTAAAAAAGTGCACTGTGGAGCACTCATAGCTGTTGAGTCATATTTATCTCATGGAAGACCAAAGTGAGTGGATGTCAACGGACACCTACCTACCCACTGTGGCCTCTCACGGTCATGTTTGTTAGTACATTAATAATAAAAAATACACATTATAAAGGATAAGTGGAAGAGAATGAATGGATGGAACATCATAAAGGTAATTGAGCTATAGAAGAATAAATACGTTATCCCACAATGAACAGCAATTAAAGGTACAGTGCCACAAGTGGCTGGTAAGGGCCTTATACTACAATAGAATAGAATAGAATAGAATAGAATAGCCAACTTATTATCATTTAGTGCATACACCGGTTACTGCAGGTTAGAACGAAATTTCAGTGCATTTATGTGCAATTAATAGCATGCACAGCAACTATGAAATCGTGATGAAAAACAAAGAAGAGTAAATAAGTTATGAAATAACGAAGTTTGTTAAAAATCAGTCAAAGGAAAGCAGACATTGTGAAGGATTTGTCTTGGGACACATGAGGCTGAGAGAATCTTTTTACTGTCATATGCTAAAAATACAATAAGTATTATATGCTGTCCCTTTCAGTGAAAATAAAGCAATCTAACTATTCACACAGACAGACACCATGTCCAGCTGGTTAGCCACAGGATCTCTGGTCGTCATTCTCAACCACCTTTGGGGATGTATCCCATTTTGAACTCAGAACTTGCCAAGCAAAGACTTCAAAGACCAAGTAAAGACTAAGGCCTCAGGTATGGGAAGCTTGCTATACTTCTTAGGCATCCCTGTCTTCATCACACCTTTCTGCAGCACTAGTAGTTGGCTAACTTCCCTTTGTGTTGCCTTTATCTTGGCCTCTAGTCTCTTACTCCATGGAGGGTACCGCTCGTTGTGGCTGTTGATCTTGTAGCCAAGCATCTCAGTGATCACTGCTGCCGTGGTGTAGATTAACTGGTTGGTTTTGGTGATGGTCGCTGTAGGATTTTTTAGTAGACCTTCAAAGGACACTTCCTACAGTCTTGGTAATCAGCCATGGAGGGCCCAGGTTTCCAGCTTAGTTATAATCCTGCTCTCACACTCAACACCTTCAATGCCCAGATGTTCTTGGGACTTGGTACCCAATCTCAGAGGGTGGGGATAATGACATCGCCCCGCTTACTTGACATCCTGGCTCCCCCTTGCCAGGTGTTAAAGATTCCATGGGTCCCACATACTCTTCATGTTATATCTTCCTATTCTCATTCCTTGACCCCTTTATGCTTACTTGTTCCAGTAGCCAGGACACCAGGACACCTGACATGTAACTTGTTAACCCAGACAATATCCAAGCCTGGCTTCAGTTATATATATCTCACACATATCCGAGATAGGCATGGGAATTAGAGGGGCCTAGCCTGGGGACCCTTACTGGATACATATGCTCTAGTCAAGAGTGCGACCCCCACTGCTTTATTTAATTATTTTTCTTAATCAGAATCAGAAAAAGAATACTTTATTTATCCCAAAGGATTTTAAAGGTTACAGCAGGCAGCTCGCTAATGGCGCATGCACACTTACAAAGGAACCTTCTGACCAAGCTTTACTCAAACATCACATTGGGAAGACATGTCAGAGAGGTAGGCTAATAGGAAAAAAACAACAAAAATACATAACATGAGGTCAGAAGAGAAGAAAAAAAAAACTCCACTAAGACTGAGCTCCTAATGGGAGAACAGTTTGAGAACAGAAACGGTGCGTTGGTGGTTCTTTGTGTCTGGGGGTGGGCGTCCGGGTACACACCGGCTCACTCCTTGGCGGCCGCTTATCGGGGCCTGGAGCCTGGGGCTCGCTCGGGCCACTTCGGAGGTGGGGTGCCCCCGGCCTCTCGGCCTGGGGCTCGGTCACTCAGGCACAGCTGGCTGCCGGCGGAGCTCACGGGTGCGTCACTGCAACTCCCCCTGGCTTCTGCTCCGCGGCTGCTGAGTGACCCCTCATCTGGGACTCTCCTCAGCTCTTACTGGGACAGTGGCGCGGCTGCCCCTCTGTTGGTCTTCCTTGGTCTCTTGTGTTCTGGGGGCCTCTGGATGTCTGGAGTTTTGATCTCCTCCATACCTGCTTCATACCCTGGAGGACGGGGCTGTGGCTCCCCACACTCCCTAGCAGATCGTTACATGGAGAAACCTTTGGAATGCAAGCATGCTGATCCACACAGGTATGCACACAGGTGTACCAACGGGTATTCACAGACGCGGACTACAGCTTTCTTGGCTGCTGCCTCAAAGCACATTGTGCGCTGTCTATCTTGCGTGCTGCACAATATCGTTTATTATTTAGTATCTACTGATATCTACTGCTAGCTAGTTTATTGTGATGCTGCCATTTTTTTTTAGTATGTTGCTCTTTGTTGTTTGCTTTCTCTTCTGTTTTTTTTCTCCATACAGGTGACCCAGGTGTTTTGTTTTCTTTGTTTGTTTGTTTGTTTGTTTTGTTTTTTCTTTCTTCCCCCCCTTCTCACCGTCTCTTCTCCCCTTTGGTTTTCTTTCTCTCCCTCTCTTTCTTTCATTCTTTCCCCCTGTCCTATCCCACAGTCATGTCTGTCCCGTTTGTAGCAACTGAAAATAAAATAAATTCATAATTATAATAAAGGTCAATCAAATGGACCAATATGGCAAGGCCATGATGATCCACTTGGTAAAATAAATCCGCTTGGCATCTTTCTTGGCCTTAAGACAACAATTCTGATGGCTAAAGATCCAAACGGGACACAAAAAAAAAAAAAAAAAAAAAAAGAGAACAGAAAAAAAACACCCCAGCACAAAAAGCACCTAACTGTCAATACACCATAGAAACACAAGACGGGCAACAGGGGTGGGTAAGGGTAAGAGACAGCCAGTGTAGACAGTGCATCCGGTCCTGCAGCATGTCTGCACTGGTCCAGTTGACCCGCCATCTGCCCCGGGAGGGAACCAAAGCATGGGAGGAGGCGTTAGATTCGGGGGAGTGGGGGTGATAGTGAGGGTGTATCAGTATCAGTGTACATGTTTTGTGCGTGTGCGTGTATCCCATGCTCAGCTGAGAGAAAGTGTCACCACGCCCGGTTAAGCGAAGGTCAACAGTCTCCAGTGGACCCAGGTGGCCTTGAAGGAGGTACAAAGAGTTCTGACAACAATCCTGTTTTCATGGAGAATTTTGTTGTTCTAGTCAGCTTCGACCATGGCAAGCCTTCAGCTGGCGCCACTGGGATAGTTGCATGAGCGAAGATGGTGAATGTTTGGGTTTAGTACGAACAACTGCATCCAATTTTTTACAGTTGGTCTAATGTCCATCACTGGTCCCCAATTCTCTCAATTCCCATTGTTCTTCTCCAAGATCTTATCCATATTGCATTCAAAACACAGTCTGAGTACTCACAGCCCTGCCAATCGTCTATCATGTTGGCCAGCCTTATGGGATTTTGAACAGCTGTAGCCGCTTCTTGTTCTTCAATAAGCCAGGTCCGAGCCAGCTCCAGTCAGCCAGAAATCTGTTATTGTGGTTCCGCATTGGTAGATGTCCTCCATCGAAAGTGTCACCAGACACACGACGCAACCGACCATTGAGTATCCGGCAGCAAACGTGTCTGCAGGACAATCGGACTCTCCCAAGCCCAGGAGAGTGTCAATTCTGTTACGGGACCAGTTGATCAAATCCATAATTATTTAGATTTTAGAGAACAACACTGAGAAACTCCTTCAGGGATATAGTTAGACTGGAACCCATCGCCAGATCGTCCTGTCTCAGGAAAACCAGGGCCATCACATATGTCCCCTTACATCCCGCCCATCACCTGTTTGACCCACTGGCCTTTGGTCAGCGCTTCCAGACTCACAAACAGCTTCTTCCCCTGGCTCATTCGGACTGTAAACAACACTACTAAAGAAAACTTCACAGAGCAAAGCACAACATTCAACTACTCGTTAGCCTCAAGACAAAAACAAAAAACATAACAAGTAATTTACAAAAACAAATTAATGGAAAGGCTGATCAATTCTAAAACAACATTCTTTGAACACATGAAAGTCAGATCAACCTCCAAGATAATGGATGGAAGAACAAAAGATGGAGCGGACACCTCTAAATGTCAAAAATGACACCACAACAGAACTGTCAGATAGAGCAGGGCGATATGGCCAAAAATATTTATCACGATATATATTTGACAATTTGCGATAATGATATAACTGACAATATAATTGATGCGAGACAAAATACAACTCCACAACTTTACTAGCGCAAAAAAAACCCCATCCATTTATTTTCACTTAAACAAGCAGCTGTTTTTTTTATGTGCATTAAAGCTATATAAAAATTTAACAGTGAAAATGCATATTCCTTGCTGAAAGTTTAACCAAAAGGCATTTCCAGTAGAAATGGGCTGACATATCCTGAGCATAACCATATATAATGTCCACTGAAGTTAAAAAGAGGTGCTTTGCTACATTAAACTGCAGTGTGCCAAATAAAAAAGGTCAAATATGTATTTTTCGGACCATAGGGTGCACGGGATTATAAGACACATTAAGCGAAACAAAGCAGTCAGATAAATCAAACTTTATTGAACTCATTCTTCTTGCTTCCTCCACTTCTGTACTATTGATTCATTAATGCTGTATTCTATCACAGCTGCTCTATTCCCATGTTGCAGTATATTAATGGCTAACTTCGTAATGTGGATGGATTATCTCAGTTGTTCTCCTGACTGAAGTTTGGTCCGTTTACAGCATCCTGCCGTGCAATTGCATTTGTCCCTAACCACCAGGAACCCTCACGTTAACTTTTATCGAGGGGAAAAGTGTTAGCGTTGATTCCTCCAGCTTCACTGTTTATGTTATGCTAACGTAGCTGTGTCGCTAGCGATCACGTAGCACATCATTATATACCAGCTAGCCCAACTTCAGTAACCCTACAAACGTCACTGCTGTTTAGTTTCCTGTCTTCATGTATGTTGGAAGTGATAGCAGAGCAGTACGTTTGAATTTTTTCAGAAATCTCTCAGTCAGAACATGCTTTATCATGCTTAGGTAACTAGCGAAACTAGCGAGCTAACTTCCGCTAGCTTCCTGCTAACTTCTAACTTCGTTAAATGTAATAAATTCTTTTTTCATGGATGCCTGGATGTAGAGCTGGGCGATAGAACGATAACGATATGTATCGCGATATAACTTTTACTCGATAGAGAAATTAAGCTATCGCGATAGACCTCGCCGCGCTTGTCCTCTTAAAAAAAAAAAAGGTCAGCCAATCCAAATTAAGTAGCGCAGAGCCGAACCAATCACAGCCGCAGCGTCACGTCGCGTGACTTGTTACGTACAGCACAAGTGCCAAGCCGCACGTGTGTTTGTTTGGGAAGCAGCCAGCGGGTAATGGAGCCAGCGCGTAATGGAGGAAATGAGTGTGCCGACTAGAAAAATCAACCGAGCGTGACCTTAAGAGAAAACAGATGATGGTTCCAATGCCGGAGAGATTGTCGAACGGAAGAGCCATAGAAGCTCCGTAGTGTGAAGGTATTTTGGCTATTTCAAGTCTGACAAAAAATAGAGTAGCGTGCACTGTAAATTGTGCCGAAAACAAGTCTGGAAATACAATAAACTGGTGCATGCGTCACACTGTGCGCCACGTTATTGTTTCGGTGAAATGAATTTCTACAATACTGTTACTGTTAATTCTACTCTCTGCAGTGTTTTAAATGCTTACATATATACACAGTTACTGTCCCTCCACACATACGACTCGGTTCTGCTTCTATGCCCCAGCTTTGTTTACTTTTTCCCACCGAGGCTTCTAGACTTCTGATTGGCCAACATTTCTGCACGGTTAGGAATCTAGCGCCACCTGCTGCTTTGGCATGTTCATAGCAGCGTTTTCCTTCATTTCTGCCTTTATGTGTGGACGGGATTATTTTTTAAAACGAAAACGGAAAATCTCAGTTTTCAAAAATACCCGTGTACGTGTGGACGTAGCCTCAGTCTCTGACTGGAAGCGCTGATTCGTCATTCGGCTTTTGTCAGACTAAAGTAACTGTTAAAACTGTTTGAAAAGATAAGCTATACAACAAGGAGAGATTGAGAATTTCCTTTTAGTTCTCAGTTTATTTGATATTGACAAAAGTTAGTCAGTTTTGTCTGTTCTTCTGTAAAACAAACTAAGATTTATTTTTAGAATTAATATTTTGTTTCTAAGTGGATTTGACAATTTAGTCTGTTTCGTTTGTTCCATTTTGAAACTTAAACGCTTTAGCAGCTGCCTTTTGTGTAGTTTGCAATATTTGCCTTTATTTATCTGAAAAAGTCTCATGTTCCTTAAGTACATCTACCCTGTTGAACTTATTATGAGAAATAAATATTTAAATCAAAACAAGCTGCTGATTATTTCACATTTTAGACAGTTTTTAGCTCTCTCAGCTCTCAGCGAAGGCGGTCGCACTTCTCCTCTCCTCCTCACCCTTATCTTCCCTGCTTGCCTCTATGTCCTCGTCTTGTCTTGCGTGCATTACTTTCCCTGGAACAGTCTCTCACTGTCGTTCTCTAAACCTAAAAGACAATTATGGATTTGATCAACTGGTCTCTGAGTGCTATTGACACCCTTTTCTCAACGAGAAGTCGGGGCTCGGGAGAGCCTGAGTGCCCTGGAGGGACTTTCCCTGCCGGTTACACGATGGACGGGTGGCAGAACTGGAGGACCGTGTGCCTGGCGGGACTGTCGATCGAGGACGCTGAAGATATCTACCTATTCGGAACCATGATAACAGGGTTCATGCTGATCGGCGTTGGCCTAGCCCTGCTTTATCAGAGAAATAAGAGAGCGGAACCGGCTGTTCAAACCCCCACATGGCTGCCCGCTGGATTCGAAGCGCCGGGACGAGGTGCGACCTCTCACAACGAACGTAATATGGTCAACACCTTGGAGACGCTTACTGCTGCTGTGAAGGCTCAAAACAACACCATTGAGCGTATGAGGGGAAACATCAGAGAGAGGCCTGCTCAAAATGACACCCTTGAGCGACAGTTGGAAAACATCGCGGAACGGATCACTGCAGTTGTGAAGTCTCAGAATCAAAAGACTGACAACACCTTGGAACTGAAGTTTGATACCATCATGGGGAGGCTCGCGGCTCTCCAACGCGAAGTTGAGGGACCAGTCTCAGAGTGCTAAAATTCGAGCTGCTCACAAAGGAGAAATCAACAATATTCAACATTCGGACACCACGGCGCCAGCTGCAGGCCCAAGGCTGGAGCCCACCAAAACAACTCCCTGATAACGACTGTGTGATGACTATTCTTCCCGTCCCATGAAGGCCACCTGGGTTGGCTGGCAGACTGTTTACTTAGCCTGATAGTGCGAAGGACACTGTCTCCGCTGAACTCTGGACACACACACACACACACTTACACTGACAAGCACTCACTCATCCCCCTCCCTTTCCAACGCCTTCGATGCTTGTGCCCTACCGGGGAAGATAGCAGTCAACTGGACCAGCGCAGATGCTGCAGGACCGGATGCGCTGTCTACGCCGGCTCTCTCTTACCCTTTACCCGCCCCTGTTGCTTGTCTCATGTTTCTATGGTGTATTGATAGTCATGTGCTTTTGTGCTGAGGTGTTTTTTCTGTTATCAAACTGTTCTCCCACCAGGAGCTCAGTCTGAGTGGAGTTTTTTTTTCTCCTCCTCTTACCTCATGTAGTGTATTTTCGTTGTTTTTTCCTATCAGCCTACCTTTCTGACATGTCTCCCCAATGTGATGTTTGTGTAAAGTTGGTCAGAAGGTTCCTTTGTGAGTGCGCATGCGCCATTAGCGTGCTGCCTGCTGTAACCCCTAATTTCCCTCGGGATGAATAAAGTATTCTGATTCTGATTCTGATTCTGATTTTAACTCTCAGTGATGCTGCAGTGTTCGTTTGACTTTGGAACCTGAAGGGAAAGGAGTTTAGGACCCAGATCACTCCCAGATTTACGAGCACCTTAGTCCGACAAATACGGCAATAACGACGGCCCGCTTGCGTGTTCTACAAAGAAAAATGTGCTTTGGTGGGTATCTGATGGACAAACACCAAATCACTTCCACATCACTGAAGTTTCACCATTTTTACAAACCAATTCTGGTTCATCCGTTTCACTCAATCGGCCATGTGCGTATGAAAACAAAGGCGCGTTTTACCCATATTCTATCGCGATATTTCATTTTCTTATCGTTGCCTAACATTGTATCGGTATTACCGTGAACGGTACAATATGGCCCAGCCCTACTGTCAGATGTACAGGAAGATATTACTCTCCCAGTCACTAACATGTACCAAAGCTTCACAAGACACATAGACAGTGATCTAAAATATTGTGTAAACTCAACAGACCCAGGAGGAATATAAAACCCGTTTATGTGAAGCCTATGCAGCTGCATGTCACGGCTGAAGAGCAAACCAAAGGCAGGAGGAAATCCATTCTATACTCCACAGGTTCAGATTTCAATTATTCCAAAGAGCTTTAACAAAATTCCTTATTTACCATTAAGAAAAGAAGATTTTGTATGAAAATGACCAAAAAAACCCTTTTCAACGTTTTTGTTGAAACTTCAAATTAAAGCTCAGAATCTGAAATTATCACACTATTTTCATTTTAAATAAATTTAGTGTGAAGAGAACAAACTATAAAGTTGTGTCACCATTCACATACTTCTAGACCTTAGAGTATATATCAGACAGCTGATGGCATCTTTACAGTTTTTAGGATGATATTAACATCTGGACTCACCGAGCCTTCCTGCAGTTTCTCACAGCCGGAATAAGCCTTAGTCTACCCTCCCATGATGTGTTGTATTCATCCAGGTCAAACTCATCCAGAACCTCCTCTGTCATCTGTAGCATGTAGGCCAGAGCTGAGCAGTGGATCTCAGAGAGTTTCTTCTCTGATCTGTTCTCTGACTTTAGGAAATCCAAGATTTCCTGATGTACTGAGAGGTCATTCATCTCCATCAGACAGTGGAAGATGTTGATGATTCTGTCAGGAGAAATAAACTTAGCTTTCATCTCCTTCAAGTTGTTAATGATTCTCTCAATAACTTCTGGACTGTTCTCTGTCTGACCCAGCAGACCACATAATATTATTTGGTTGGACTCCAGACATAGGCCATACAGGAAGCGGACAAACAGGTCCAGGTGGCCATTTTTACTCTGAAGAGATTTGTTTAGGCCCATGTGCAAAAAGTCAGCTACAGATGTGTAATACAAGTCTTCATCATAATCCTCATCATCATCTTCCTCCTCTTCATTCATTTCATCTTCCAGGAAGTCCTCCAGCACCTCCGTCTTCCTGTTAGTGAAACAGTGGAACATGTAGACAGCAGCCAGAAACTCCTGAATGCTCAGATGAACAAAGCAGTAGACTGGTTTCTGGAAGATCACACACTCTCTTTTGAAGATCTCTGTACAAACTCCTGAGTACACCGAGGCCTCTGTCACATCCAGACCACACTGCTCCAGGTCTTCTTGGTAGAACATGATGTTTCCTTTCTCCAGATGTTCAAACGCCAGCCTCCCCAGCTTCAGAAGAACTTCCCTGTCAGCCTCCGTCAGCTCCTGTGGACTCGTCTCATGTCCCTCGGGGTACTTGTTCTTCTTCCTCTTTGCCTGAACCAGCAGGAAGTGTGAGTACATGTCAGTCAGGGTCTTGGGCAGCTCTCCTCTCTGCTCTGTAGTCAACATGTGCTCCAGAACTGTAGCAGTGATCCAGCAGAAGACTGGGATTCTACACATGATGTGGAGGCTCCTGGATGTCTTCATGTGGGAGATGATTCTGCTGGACAGCTCTTCATCACTGAATCTCCTCCTGAAGTACTCCTCCTTCTGGGCGTCAGTGAAGCCTCGTACTTCTGTTAGCCTGTCAACACATGTAGGAGGGATCTGATTGGCTGCTGCAGGTCGGGAAGTTATCCAGACGAGAGCCGAGGGAAGCAGATTCCCCTGGATGAGGTTTGTCAGCAGCTGGCTGACTGATGACTTCTGTGTGACATCAGACAGCAGCTTCCTGTTGGTGAAATCCAATGAAAGTCTGCTTTCATCCAGGCCGTCAAAGATGAACAAAAGCTGAGAGACAGCCAGCTTCTCTGCTGTGACCTTCTGTAATGTTGGATGGAAAACATGGAGCAGCTCCAGAAGACTGTACTGCTCATCTCTGATCAGGTTCAGCTCCCTGAATGAAAGCAGAACCACCACACTGACATGTTGGTTCTCCAAGCCCTCTGCCCAGTCCAGAGTGAACTTCTGCACTGCAAAGGTTTTTCCAACACCAGCCACGCCGTTGGTCAGAACCACTCTGATGGGTCTCTGTTGGTCAGGTAAGGCTTTAAAGATGTCCTGGCACCTGATTGGAGCGTCATGGAGGGCGTCCATCTTGGAAGCTGTCTCCAGCTGCCTCACCTCATGTTGGGTATGAACCTCTTCAGTCTGTCCCTCTGTGATGTAAAGCTCAGTGTAGATCCTGTTGAGGAGGGTTCTACTTTCTGTTTCATCACTTCCTTCAGTCACACATTCACATCTCCTCCTCAGACTGATCTTATGTTTATCTAAAGCCTCCTGCAGATCAACATCTGCTGAAAGACATGATAATATTTAAGACCAAAAAGGAAGAAAACTTCAATGTTTGAAAAATCTATTAGTAGACAGATGTTCAATCTTACTATGTATACAGCTCCTCTGTCCAGTTGACTGCAGTCCATTGCTCGATCTTTCTCCATTATGGGGACAGGAGTCATCTTCTGTGTGTCCACAGCTAGTAGAAACGGGATGTTTCAGGACATCCTGACACAAAGCACACATAGGCAGCTGCTGACCCCCACCATCAGGACTCCTGTTATTGTCTCTGTGAAAATTCAGGAAAAATAAAAACTATGTCCAGATGAACAGAATCAAATTTTAGGGATTGGCTTACCTGGATGATGAGCATGCATCAGTATGTTTTATATAGTATTGCCAAATGTAATAATGCACTTTTATTTAATCTAAGATAGCACACATAAGCTCTGATGTATTTAAGTGATTCTCACAATAGTTACTATTCTTCAATCAGTCCAGGGCTGACTGGAAGCTCTTGGTGGCACTGTCACTTGGGGTTCGCTCTCTGCAGTAGAGTGTCACTTCCTGTTCCACCCACTGGGGTCAAACTCTTGTAATTGCCGATTCTGTTCTCAGACATGTGAAGCTAGAGACACCAGCAACCATAGACAATTGTCTTCCAGGGGCCAGAGCAGGCAACATTGAGGAAAATTTAAAACTGCTGGCTAAGGGTAAATGTAAATTCAGTAAAATTATGATTCACGGCGGCAGTAATGACACCTGGATGTGGGCTCCATAGATAATTGGCAAACCTTCTGGATGAAACCTGCTCTTGTTAGGAGAGACGGCATCCATCCCACTTTGGATGGAGCAGCTCTCATTTCTAGAAATATGGACAAATTTATTAAACCCACCATTTGATTGAACATGAAAAAAACAAAATCACAAAGAAAGAACAATACAGTATCCACATCTGAACCAAAGAGTAAAACAGTGAAATGTGGATTATTAGATTAGATTAGATTAGATTAGATGAAACTTTATTAGTCCCTCGGGTGGGTTCCTCCGGGAAATTCAGTTTCCAGTAGCAAAGCACCGAAAGAAGTTGCATGTTACAGATACATTAAGGGGAATGAGAGTAAGGATATAAGTATAAATACACCATATATACACATATACACATATATAGATACAGAATATACAATATGGATAAATAGGATTGCTCATTTGAGTGAGTATATTGCACAGTGATTATTGGACAGTCAAATATAAGAAAAAAGACAAAACAAAAACAAAAAACAAATATTGCAAATATTGCACAGTGTAGAGAAGCACCTACAGCTCAGTTGTTCCCGCCCTCCCTTGTCCCCCTGTCTCCCCTCCCTCTCCCCTCCAGTGAGGAGTTAAACAGTCTGATGGCGTGTGGGACAAAGGAGTTTTTAAGTCTGTTGGTTTTTGACTTTGGGAGAAGCAGCCTGTCGCTGAATAGGCTCCTCTGATTGTTTACGACCGTGTGCAGAGGATGCCCGGCATTGTTCATAATGTCAAATCCTTCCCAAATCAAAAACCCTGGATTAACGGAGATGTTCGCGCGGCACGGAACACCGCCTTTGCCTCCGCGAACACATCGGACTACAAACACGCACATTACCAACTCCGGAAGACGATCAAAGCAGCCAAACGTGAGTACAGGGACAGGGTGGAGCAACAGTTTGACAACCCTCGGAGTATGTGGCAGGGACTAAACACGATCACAGACTTTAGAGGGAAAACCAGCACACCGCAGACCACGGCCTCTCTGTGTGAGGATCTAAACGTATTCTACGCTAGATTCGACACAGCGAACACCATGAGACCGGACAGTGTGCGCACCGCGGATGACGTCAGTGCGCACACTGTGTCTGAGGAGGATGTGCGGAAGTGCTTCAGGAAGGCGAACGCACGCAAAGCTACTGGTCCGGACGGGATTCCCGGCCGCGTCCTCAGGTCATGCGCGGCTCAGCTGGCTGGAGTGTTCACGCACATCTTCAACCTTTCCCTCTCTCTGTCTGTAGTCCCAGCCTGCTTCAAAATGGCCACCATCGTCCCTGTACCCAAATCCTCCACCATCTCCTCATTGAACGACTGGCGACCTGTAGCCCTGACCCCCATCGTTAGCAAATGCTTCGAGAAGCTGGTCAGGGACTTCATCTGCTCTGCACTACCCGACTCACTGGACCCTCTACAGTTTGCATACCGCCACAACAGGTCCACTGATGATGCCATAGCCCTGACACTACACACTACCCTGTCACACCTGGAGAAGAGAGACACGTATGTGAGGATGCTGTTTGTAGATTACAGCTCAGCATTCAATACCATCGTTCCCTCAAAGCTGGACAGGAAACTGCAGGATCTAGGACTGAGCAGCTCCCTCTGCAGCTGGATCCTTAGCTTCCTGTCTGACAGACGCCAGGTGGTCAGACTGGGCAGCATCACCTCATCCCCCATCACACTGAACACTGGTGCTCCACAGGGGTGTGTACTGAGCCCTCTCCTGTACTCACTCTACACCTACGACTGCACAGCCACTAACAGCTCCAACATCATTGTGAAGTTTGCGGATGACACTACAGTGGTGGGTCTTATCACCAACGGTGATGAGACGGCTTACAGGGAGGAGGTCAGCGCCCTGACCCACTGGTGTCAAGACAACCATCTCACCCTCAACGTCGCAAAGACAAAGGAGTTGATAGTGGACTTCCGGAGGTGCAGAGAAGTACACACCCCCATCACCATCAACGGCGCTGCTGTGGAGAGAGTGAGCAGCTTCCGGTTCCTTGGTGTACATCTGGCTGAGGATCTTACGTGGTCAGTACACACAAACAAAACAGTGAAGAAGGCGCAGCAGCGCCTCTTCTTTCTCAGGAGACTGAAAAGATTCGGCATGAGCCCCCGCATCCTCAGGACCTTCTATCACTGTGCCATTGAGAGCATCCTCACTGGATGCATCACCACCTGGTATGGCAACAGCACCGCCTACAACTGCAAAGCTCTCCAGCGAGTAGTGCGGTGCTCTGAACGGATAATTGGAGGTGAGCTCCCTCCCTCCAAGACATCTACAGGAAGCGCTGCCTGAGGAAAGCGGGGAGGATCATCAAGGACTCCAGTCACCCCAGCCATAAACTGTTCAGACTGCTTCCATCAGGAAGGAGGTTCTGCAGCATCCGGTCCCGTACCAGCAGACTGAGAGACAGCTTTTTCCATCAGGCCATCAGACTGCTGAACACGTCATAGACACCTCAGCTTCACTACTGGAACTTCAACATTATGCACTCCACACTGTATATAAATGCCACTTGTTTTGCACATATTCAACTCTGTATATTTTATATATTTTATTATTATTATTATTATTATTATTATTATTATTTATTTTAATTTTTTTTTACTATTTAATTTGTAAAAATGTGTATACACACACACACACACACACACACACACACACGTAGGAAAATATTTAGTATACACATCCAGAAATGCATACACTAATATATATTGTACATATATTTATTAGTTTCAGGTTGGCCATTCTTGTATTTTGCTCGTTTGTGTTGTTGTGTTTGCACATCTCTGTTGCTTGTGGGGCTCGCACACAAGAATTTCACTCGCATGTGCTGTGCCAGTGTGCCTGCACATGTGATGTGACAATAAAAGTGATTTGATTTGATTTGATTTGATTAATGTCCATCAGTTTCTTTAAGGTCCTCTTCTCTGCCACTGTCACCAGAGTGTCCAGCTTCATGCCGACCACAGAGCCAGCCTTCCTGATCAGTCTCTCCAGCCTGCATGAGTCCTTCTTTGCTGTGCTGCTCCCCCAGCACACCACAGCATAGAAAAGTACTCCAGCAACCACTGACTGGTAAAACATCCTCAGGAGCTTCCTGCAGATGTTGAAAGACCTCGGCCTCCTGAGGAAGTACAGTTGGCTTTGGCCTTTTTTATACAGGTGCTGCGTGTTGCATGACCAGTCCAGTTTGTTGTCCACCCACAGCCCGAGGTACTTGTATGTGTTGACCACCTCCACCTCCTCTCCCTCTATCTGAACTGGCAGTGGACCTAGGGCTGCTCGATTATGGCAAAAATGATAATCACGATTATTTTCACTGAAATTGAGATCACGATTATTTGACGATATTTATTTAACCCTTTAAGATCTACCATAGAACCAAGTCCGCCAGAGCTTATAATATTTTTTTTACATGCTGTAGTGCCATTTGTGGGAGCATTTCAAGTTGCTATACATCAATACAACTGTTATAGCCCATATTTTAAAAATGTGTATGTATTAAGTCCATAGTAACTACATTAATTGCAAAAAAGTGCAATAAACTACAAAAAAATTGAAAATCGTTTTTGTTTTTTTTACATATATTTCTACTTGGAGAAATTTAAGAGGCTTATCCCTCAAAACTTTAAATACAAAAAAGTTGCAAAAAATAGTTTACAACAACAGGAAATTTATTTTGAGTGTCTTCATAGTTTTATTTTTGGAGATACAGCAATTTTTATATACACTGCAGGAAAAACAAAAAAACAATCCTATGATGCAAATTTGCAAAGAATGTGCATGTGCATCAAAATAAACTATTTCCAGCAGTGCAATTCGAGTTCTAAGGCCTACAAGTAAAAAACTACATTTTCCGCAAAAATGACGTCACTTGCGATAGTTCGCGTTGACGTCTTTTTCAATGTGGGAAGTGTTATGAACAGCTGATTGGATCGGCAAAGCGTGTTTCTGGAATATTATGTTTTTGTTCCTGCAAGCGCTTTTTATGCAATTTTTGCAAAGCTATATGTGGAAGGAAACCGTGACCTAGGATAAGCTGATGGCATAAGATGTAAGTACAACTCCTCTGGTTTCATATGGAAAAAAATTTATTGTGCTAGCTTAGCGGTTCAGGTTCTACAGGGATTTAAAAATAGTTATACAAAACGAGCATGCTGCTCTGACCGGCTTTAAAGGGTTAACAATAACAATGTATTGAATAATTACTTTAAAAAATAATATAAAATAGTGTGCAAATACTGATAACAGTGCAAATGTTTGCAATAAAAGAAAGAAAGAAAGAAAGAAATATTGTACTATTCTTAGTTAGCGTATTGTCTGTCTTGTCTTAATGTTGGTTTAAAATGGAGCACTGTAACAAAAAATAATTTCCCCCAGGGATCAATAAAGTATTCTGATTCTGATTCTGATTCTGATGATTCTGAAATGAAAAATGTAAACTTTGCAGTGTTGCTCTGTGGTGCAGCTACGACACCATAGCAAAGTTTACACACTGTGTCTACTTGATCCACGTCTGACTCCGCGAACCCATAATGTTTCCACACCACTGAAGTTTTTTTTTTTTTTTACCTCTCTTTTCAACCAACGGCAGTCCACTCCTCTCCAAATAACTTCTGCTTAGCTTTCCGAGCTTCCCTCGGGTCCTCTTAATTGTTGTGACGCGTGTTCAAAATGCAGAGCAGTGCGCTTGATTTGCCACACGGAGCAGCGCGAGAGTAAAGCATGAGGGAGGGGCTAATAATCGGCTCAGTCATTTTTAATGATCGTTGAAAGCCCAGATCGTAATCGTGATTAAAATTCGATTAATTGAGCAGCCCTAAGTGGACCTGGTCTGGACCTCCCGAAATCCACAACCAGTTCCTTGGTCTTTGAAGTGTTGAGTTGCAGGTGGTTTGTGTGACTCCATGTGACAAAGTTCCTCACCAGGCTCCTGTACTCCTCTTCCTGGTCATCCCAGATGATGGGGTCCACCTGCATCCTGTTTAGTTTCTCCTGGAGCAGACAGGGCCGGAGGATTCTGCCTGGATGATATCAAGGAACCAGGCTCCACGGCGCCAAAACAGCAGAGACTAGCAATGTGGGAGAGGGCCGGCGCAGATCGCCGCAGACAGGGAGTGGACCAGCGGCGGATAAGAGAGAAGCTACGGAGCTTCCATCGGGCCCCACCGGGGAGCATCCGACTCTTGTGACTGAAATCAAGAGGGTCATTACGTCTCCACTGGAGCTTTAAAGTGAGGCATCCTGCTCTCATGCAGAGAGGAGGACTTCATATTACTCCTTAGTAAATCTACCAAGAATTTGAAAACTGTTTTGCTCAGGATTGTATAAGCTGAATTCTATATTTAAGAATTAAATATTTTATTGTTACTATTTCAACCAGTTCATCAAGCACTCCAATTATGAGCCTGCCTAAAGTGATTATTTTACTTTTATTTTTACCTGAGAAGGAATACACTTAGGCTTTTTACTTCTCAAATGACATGTGTTCCTCTGCTCTCCATGTATTCTGTGAAGAGTCTTTTTGCAATTACTCCCTGAGCTTGTTAAAGAAGGAACTTTATACCGGTTGGGTAACCCTGGCTTCAAAGAAGGATACTGGTGCTGGGTATTTTCCCTGACACTGATGAGAGGCCCTCGACTGGCACGAGGATTTCCTCTCAACTTGAGGTTTCACCTGAACTTTGGATTTGGAAGTCTTTGGTTTTGTTTTTTCGGTTTACTTGTTCATTGTTCTTGTTCATTTTCTGGTTAGCATGGGTGATGTTGCACAAAGGTACACAGACTGAAAAAGTTATATGCATCATCAGGAAAATAAAATAATGACGCTAAATGTAAAAGGGCTACATAATCCGATTAAAAGGAGTAAAATAATAGCTAAAATGAAACGTGAGAAGCTGCAGGTAATCTTTTGGCAGGAGACACATCTATCTTCTTTAGAACATGAAAAATTAAAAAATTTGGTTTCCAAACTACCTATTACTTGTCTCATAAATCAGGCCACAAAAGAGGAGTAGCCATACTGATCCCCAATGCTGTTAACTTTGAATTCTATTTAGAGGTAAAGGACAAAGAAGGGAGGTTCATTTTGGAAAAGGGTAAATTAGAAGAGGAGGAAGTAACATTATTCAATGTATATGCCCCGCCAGGAAGCTCCAAATCTTTTTATGAGAAGTTATTCGATTTAGTGGTCTTGAAAACACGAGGAGTTCTTATTTTTGGTGGCGACCTTAATGTTCAACTCCAACCAAAACTGGATGCATCCAACCACCGGCAAAAGAAAAGTTCGAATGCCATTAGGGTCCAACATGCTTACAGAACTGGGTTTGATTGATTTGTGGAGAGCCTCTCATCCAGGTGAAAAACAATTTACCGTAATTGTCGGGCTATAAGCCGCTACTTTTTGCACAAGCTTTGAACCCTGCGGCTTTTAGTCAGGTGCGGCTTTTCTATGGATTATCCATGATTTTTGTCATATCGTAAGACGATTTGTTTTGTTTGTTCCGCTGTTGTACGGCACTACGTTGCCTGGCGGAAGGGCATGTGATCAGACACACAGTATCGGGGTTCAAGAGTGGTATGTTGGTCACATGTCCATCCGCCAGGCAACATAGTGCCGTACAAGTAGCGCGAAAAACAAACTTCAAAGTAGCGCCACGCGTTCAGCGGGAGGCGTGGATGACGAGCGGCAATAAACTTGCGAAAAGCAAGTTATGCTCAACTCCACCGGTGGAATCTGACAGCGTGGAAAAGTGTGAAAACATTCATGATCACCAACGGATTTCGAAGGGCTGGACTGCTGCATGATGGAGAGGACACCGCCACGGCCCTTCTGAGGGTGTTCGACTCTGACACTGACAACGAGGATTTGTTTGGTTTTGAAAGTGACAACGAAGGAAAGAAGCTGAGAGTGGATGACGAAGCCATCCTGAGCCTGTTCGTATCCGACACTGGAGAAGAGGACTTTGGTGGTTTTAGTGCGCAGGAAGATGGTGGTGAATGACTGACTTTTCTTCTTGTTAAAGCCGTGTCACTGCACCTGAGCCTAAAAGGTAGTCCAAATCTATTTTTCCGGTGTGCTGTAGGTTATTGTTATGTACTACATTTGTTACTCATTTATGAAGCACAGTACATGTTTCGTACTTGTAATTACCGCTACTTGTACATATACCTAAAAAGTTGTGCAAATATGTACCCATAACTTGTTTTTCAAAATATTAATAAAAGGGGTGTGTCTCCAAACAGCCATCTCTTTCCTGACAATTCCCTTTGTGCATATTCTCTTACATATGATAAGTCAACATTGAAACACCTGCGGCTTTTAGTCAGGTGCGGCTAATGTATGTACAAAACAGGATTTTCCCCTGATTTTAGCTTGTGCGGCTAATATTCAGGTGCGCTTTGTAGTCCCGGAAATACGGTACCTATTATTTTGCTCACTGTTCTGTATATACTCGAATTGACTACTTTTACCTCTCTGGGGACATCTCAGGCCCTCCAAGGTTTGGAGGCCTATCTCCCCCTACCACCACTTCCCCTGCCAGTGGCGGACTCCCTCAGACATCGGTGCGTTGGTGGTTCTTTGTGTCCGGGGATGGGCGTCCAGGTACACACCGGCTCACTCCTTGGCGGCCGCTTATCGGGGCCTGGAGCCTGGGGCTCGCTCGGGCCACTTCGGAGGTGGGGTGCCCCCGGCCTCTCGGCCTGGCGCTCGGTCACTCAGGCACGGCTGGCTGCCGGCGGAGCTCACGGGCCCGTCACTGCAACCCCCCCTGGCTTCTGCTCCGCGGCTGCTGAGTGACCCCTCATCTGGGACTCTCCTCAGCTCTTTCTGGGACAGTGGCGCGGCTGCCCCTCTGTTGGTCTTCCTTGGTCTCTTGTGTTCTGGGGGCCTCTGGATGTCTGGAGTTTTGATCTCCTCCATACCTGCTTCATGCCCTGGAGGACGGGGCTGTGGCTCCCCACACCCTCTAGCAGATCATTACATGAAGGAACCTTTTAAAAACAAGCGCGTCCATGCTCACAGGTGTACACACGGGTGATCACACCCACAAACTACACCCTTTTTGGCTCCTACCTCAAAGCACACTGTGTTCTGTTGATCTTATGTGCTGCACAATAATGTTTAATATTTAGTATTTACTGTCATATTCCCATATATCATTGTGATGTTGTTTATTCTATTACTCTTGTTCTCTTCTGCTTGTTTTCTTTTTTCTTTCTCAGCAGGTGATCCAGGTGATTGATAGATGCATTTTTTTTTCTTTTTCTTTTTTTTTTCTGCCCGTTCTGTTGGTTTTTGTCTTTTGCCCTTCTCCCCTGTCCCTCTTCTCAGCTGTTTCTCTTTCCCTCTTTCTTTCTCCCCTTCTTTCCCCCAGTCAAGTCTGTCCCGTATTCAGTAAGTGAAAATAAAATAAACAATAAAAGGTGAATCAAATGGACCATTACGGCAAGGCTGGGATGGTCAATTTGGTAAAGTAAATCCGTTGGGCATCTTTCTTTACCTTTAGACAACAATTCTGATGGCAAAAGAGCCAAACGGGACAGGCCAAAAAAAAAAAAAAAAGAAAAAAAAAAAGAATTGACTACTTTTTTATGTATAAATCATACTGGCATAAGGTTGAAGATTGTAAAATAGTGGTCAGAGATTTATCTGATCATTCACGTGTGTACCTAACCCTGCACCGTACTCGGACTAAACAACGGAAAAATACACTTTGGAGACTCAACACCAGTATTTTGAATGAGAAATCAGTACTAACACAAATCCAACAGGAATTTGTGCGTATATCTCCATTTTTTGGATGGGAAATTGCTCGGCTTACTACCGTTAGAGGGACACACAGCTGGCGAAATAATGTTTGAGAAGATTTCAGCTCTTTTTGAGGAAAATGGTCTGGATATGAAGCGTGTCTGTATACTTGTGACGGAGGAGGCTTCATCCATGGCAGGAAAAGTGAGTGGTCAGCGAAATATTTATTTTAATTTGAAAGGGAATTATCAAAATGTTTTTTTGTTATTATTATTATTTCAAATGTGCAAAAAATAGTTCAGTTATAGCTCCCTTTTTTTTAAATGGACCTTTTGGTGTGCATTTGTGATTTACAGGGGAAAAAGAATAAAAAAATTACTTGTTTTTCAGTACAGTTGTGTGGGTTTGAAATTGATCATGATCTGCTGCTTACTGGCTTCAAAAAAAAAATATCTGGCCCAGATAAATTCCTCGGTTTGAAAATCTGGCCCAACTAACTTCGTAGTTGAATAGCCATGATATAGGCCAATATCCGTCCTTAATGTGGACTATAAATTATTTGCTTCAATATTATCTAAGAGACTGGAATCAATTATTCCGGAGCTGATAGACTTAGATCAGACAGGCTTTGTTTCAAATAGACAGACTCAAGATAACTTAAGGAGAACATTACAAGTGATGAACCACATAACATAGGAAATATTAGTGCAATGTTGATTAGCTTAGATGCCGAAAAGGCTTTTGACTTGGTGGGTTGGGAATATCTATTTAGGGTACTAGCAAGAGATGGCTTCATTAAATGCCTATGTTGGAGAGGCTGTGGCTCGCCCATGGCAAACCATTTCCATGTCTTCTGGGCCTGCCCAAGAATCCAGCCATATTGGGGGGAGGTGGCCATTGAGATAAACAAAATAATCAGGATAAAAATGGACTATTCATTTGTTACCTTGTATCTTGGCAAGATACCTAAGACACTTCCACATAAAGATAATTATTTATTGAAAATACTTTTGGCTAGCAGCAGAAAGGCCATAACCCGAAGATGGCTAAAGGCCAATCTTCCAACTCTGGCCCAGTGGCATGGGATAGTGAAAGAAATTTTTGGAATGGAGAGGCTTACGTTTGTCCTTAGACTGGAGCTGGAGAAATTCAAGAAGCTCTGGGAAAAATGGATTGTGTATACCCTTTGTACGGAATAATTATAAATGACTGTATTCTCATACTGTAAATAAATAAACAGAAAGTAAAAAAAAACAAACTTAAATACTGATCCGTATGTGTAGGTTTACGGTACATATCAGCTTTTAGATGTCCCCCATTACTGATGGAAATCTCACAGTCTAAGAAGGCTAACCTGACACTTTTCATATCCTCCCTGGTGAATTTGATGTGTCGGTCAACCCTGAAATGTGGTACGTCCTGAGATTTGATTTTCAGCCAGGTGTCATCCACAAATCTGAACCAATGGCTTGGTGGTGTTCCAGGGTGGGATAGCAAAGCCCTCTTTTCCACTTCTTCCATGTACAAGTTGGCCCCAACGTTATGCCCTTGTATATGGAATATGTGGAATTAAGACACAGTTCCAAAAGCAAACACACTTGGTCGATGCTGAGAGTGGTCCTGTTGCTGAGATTGGGGTCATCCAGTAATCTCTTACTAACTCCCTCCAACGCGGAAGTGAAGAGAGATGTAACGTCGTACGAGACCATGGTTTCATGTGCCTCCATGACATCTCTCACCTTCTCAACAAAATCCAAAGTGTTCTGGATGTGGTGCTCAGAGCTGCCCACCCACGGGTTGAGGATCGAAGCCAGAAAGCCATTGTTTCCTCTTAGAGATGTTATAGGTGACTAAGTTGATCATACAGACAATCGGGCTTAAAGGTATATGTATATATGTAGATATATATGTATCGTCGGTAAACCATACAAACTTGGTGTAGCTTCCCCTGCGTATAACCTGTGGTATGAGATCAATCAATAGGATTGTCTTGTTCTAACTGCTTCAGACAGTCTATCACCCTCTTCCTGTAACCACTTCCTGGGTCTCGTTTCAGGGGCTCTTAAGTATTTTTGTCTCTGAGCAGTGACAACGTTTTCTCATGATAGTCTTTCTGGTTTACGCACACCGCATGGGTGTAATTAGTTGCTGATTGCATATTATTTTCAACATTTTCCATAGTTACCGACTCTGTCACGGTTCTGGGTCCGTTGGACCCAGTATTTTGAGTTTATTATATTTCGGTTTAATTCTGCTTCATGGATTGTTTTCTTATTCTCGTAGTGATGATGATTATTATTAGTTTCTTGTTTCTGTTTATCCGTGCTTAAGGATTTGTTCTCAGTTATATCTCACGTTTAGTTTAGTTCAGGTTCCATGTGTCATTCTGTCTGTCTGTCTCTCAGTGTAAAGTCTGCATGCTTGTTTAGTAATTCATGTTTCCTGGTTTATTGTGAAAGTCTTTGTCTTATGTTAGTGTGTGCAGCTTGGTTCCCCCCGTCTCGTTAACCCTGATCTCTCCCAGCTGTGTCTCCCTCCTGTTGCCCATTCGCTGATTACCACCATGTGTATATTAGCCCTGTGTTTTCCTGTGCTCAGTGTCGCGTCGTACCCTCAGATCCTGCCTGTGTGTTCCAGTTAGTGTTTTCATGTTTGGTTTCTGATTTGTTGGTGCCAGCAATAAAGCTGTGGTTTTCAGTTATATTTCCGTCTGAGAGTCCTGCACTTGGATCCACATCTCCACCTGCCCGCACACAGAGCCCTGACAGACTCGGGTTTTTACAAATGTTCAGGATGTTGACAATTAATACAGGATAATACAGAGAGGCTTATGATGAAATTCACTTGTCAAATTCAGTCTGAACTTTCTGATTTGGACTTGAACAGCAGGATCAATGCCTTTTCTCTAAGCAGTGCCAGAAGAAAGTAAATGCTTTAGGTTGAACTTTTTTCGCTGCAGTTAAATTTTGATTAATATGTTCATATTGTAATTTACAGTATGAAATTCATATGTTCTGTTTTTGGAAGCCACTTTGCTTTTCTGTTTGACTAAATTCTACTTTCTTAGGACAGGCGTTTGCAACCCTAACGCTCGTGTGAATACATAAGTGCTTCTGCAGCCATGACAAAAAGGGTTTCAAATTTCCATCACTGCTAATAGCAGCTGCAGCCAGAAAATACCTTTGACCCCACAGAATCAGTCATTGAACCTTTTTTTTTTCTTTTTTTTTTCACAAAACGACAAAAGATGATGTATGCACAGTGTTTGGGAGTAACGGAATGCATCAACCGGCGTTACGTATTTAGAATGCAAAATATGAGTAACTGTATTCCATTACAGTTACCATTTTAAAAGGTGCTATTCAGAATACAGTTCCTTTGTTGAAATAAATGGATTACACAGCAGTCTTTTCCTGTTTCATATGTTAGGCTATACCCTCTCTAGTTTTGGTAATTCCACACCAGTGGAAACCCAAACAAAACACACATTAAGAGGCTCTAATGCCCGTGTCTCAATCTAACAGCCCATGTCACCTCTAATTGCGGCCACATAATGATGTGAAGAAATTTTTTTTTTAAATTATTATTCAAAAAATGATTTAATATGAAGGCAATAGCAGAGTGTTACAAGCATCGTCCTAAAGAATGTAGCCTGATGGGCAGTGTAGTCCGTGCTGCAGGGAGAATGGACTGCCATACCCGTTATGTGTCTGTGAGCGAGGGGGAGAAAAATCTTGTTTTTCCTCTGAAACAATAAGCTCTGTTGGAGCAGCCTTTCAACGCCTCTCTCTGTCTCTCGCTAGCAAAGTTGACCCAGACAACAAAGCAAAGCTAGTTTTCAGCTACGAGCCCGACAAGAACCCGACATATTAGCCAGAGGTCCCTTTACTATGGTTCGGAGCTGCGGACCTGTTTTATATACGCACGGAATAGTTTTCTATACTTTCTGTGAAGTGCAGCCTTACCTAATGTCCACCCTACTGTTACTCATTTATATTAAGATTTAAACATCTAGTTGGTATTGGTATGGCGACTAACCTTCAGTAATAGTAATAAATCACACAGCAATAGGACATTCATGTAGTTGTAAAAAGCATGATAATATATGAAATAATCCAAAGTATTCAGAATACGTTACAAAAGACATTTTGGGGCATGTAATCTGTAATCTGTAGTGGAATACATTTTTAAAGTAACCTTCCGAACACTGTGTACGCAGAGAGAGAGAGAGAGGGTGAGTGTGTGTGTGTGTGTGTGTGTGTGTGTGTATCAAAAACACTTACTTTGGTTCAGCACTGAAGTATGGAGGTTCTTCTTTGGAACAATCACTCTTCACTGCAACATAGCTGCATCCTGGAAACTCTGCTGGTCCCTCCTCTTTCTTCACATCATTTATTTTCATCTTCCCTGAGTCAGCCTGAGAGGGAAACCGACTGTGAGTGCCAAACAGAAAGTCTCTGATGCTAACAGGTGGGGCTCTGTGATTGGTCCACTTGAAGTGACTGAACCAATGAATAAAGAGCAGGGTTTGTTTATCTTCACCCAACAGCTGCCTGTCTCCTGTCCAATCACTGATGCAGGATTCCTCAGCCCACTGAGATCTTTGTGAATACAGAAACTGTCATCTGTTTCACTAAACAAGTTTTAGCCCCTCCCCTTTTTTAGAAAGCTTTCTTCTAATTGGCTGATCTCACAGAGGGGTTAAACACAAAGTGCACTGACGATATACGTCTGTCGCCTCTGCGTGACACTAAACATATGAAAGACTGTGAGTCTGTAAAGCAGTCTGATCTTTGAGCTCACAGGCAATCCTGGGTTTTCTTACTGATTACGTATAACACTGAGCTCCTTATTAGAAGCTCTGGACATGTTTGATATGAACAGAAAACAGGAGAAGAACAGATCCACAGAGACTCACAGTCAAGTTTGATGTTGGTGCCAGGAGCTGACGACATCACTGATAAAAATCTGCTGTTAAACATGAGCGAAGGAGGGGTGTGATATCGACGGGGGTGTGTGTGTGTGTGTGTGTGTGTGTGTGTGTGTGTGAAATAAAAAGAAAGCTGAGAAAACACTAACCTGCATCCTCTAAGCTCATGTGGCAGCTCCCTTTATTTCCAGGAAGTGATTCAAACATGTGTTCAAACAGTTAGAGCATGGGGGAGGGGCCATCAACAGCAGGAGGAGGCGGAGGTAACCAGGCAGTGTTTGTATTAGTGGCACAGACACACTCGAGCATTCCTTCAAAGGCTGACGGTTATCAATAAAATGCAGACTTATTTTACTTACTTTTATTCACCCACTCGTATAACCAAACACCAACAAAGTACAAAACATGGAAATAAACACATTAAACCTCATCTTTATATAAATTAGTATAAACAATTTGTGATCATTTGCATAATGAATGCATATTTGTTTCATGAGTACCATCACCACAGGAGAAGAAGAATGGAAAGGCATTAAAGAAGAAAAAAAATAATAGAAAGTACACAAAAAAGATGTACACGCCCTGTACTACCATTGTTTTTGTCAATGGTGACCATTCATCCATAAATCTGTTTAGCAGTAATTTTTCCCATAATTCCCAATCTTCCCTCAACGTCTCCAACAAACAGCACCGAGCAGGGCAGAGATGATAGAGACACATAACAAAACGTACCTCAACGTTTATAAAATATATACACTTCACGCAACAAACACAGCAGTACTGTTCATCCAAAATACTTTACCTGTTCATCTGTTTAGAGGCAGTCACCCTCTACAAAGTAGGCAATAGAAAGAACATATGTCTTTGTATTTTCCATCTTTTCTACAGATATTAAAAAGTTTGTACAGAGTGTCTGTACCTTTGCCAACTCTGCTCTGATGAAATTTCAGATTAATTTTTCAGATGTGACAGTGGGATTGTGAAAAAACCTTGGATATCAATGAAGCTCCGCCTCCTACAGTTTCCTGTACTTCAGGTTAGTCGAACAGAGCGCCTGTTGCTTGTTGAGGAGTCATCAAGATCAGGTATGTAAAGAAGAGTTTTTTTCATTGTCATCAGAGAGTTTTATGCTAACAGTCACAGTTAACATTTGAAAAGACAAATGTTCATTTACATTGAACTTGTTTTCATAATCTAGCTGAATAGATGTTCATTTTCATGGTTCAACTGTAGAACATGTCCTTTAGTGTTGGTGAAAGATGTTTGGGATGAAGATTAGAGGACATAACATTAAACTGAAGCTATAAAATCCTAACATGTGAAAAAGTATATATCATGTGTGTAAGAACACTTATCGAGACATTATACTTTGTAAGTATTTCAAAATCTGCCATGAAACTGTTGGAAAAACCACAAAAGTGTATTAAAAAAAAGTATTTATATAGTCTTTTTTTTTTCTTGCCTGTTCCGTTTGGCTCTTTTGCATCAGAATTATTGTCTAAAGGCGAAGAAAGCTGCCCAACGGATTTACTTTACCAAATGGACCGTCCCAGCCTTGCTGTAATGGTCTATTTGATTCACCTTTTATTGTTTATTTTATTTTCACTTGTTAAATGCAGACTTGACTGGTGAAAAGAAAGGGAAGAAAGAAAGGGAAAGAAAAACAGCAGGTAAGAGGGACGGGGATAAAGTGCAAATAACAAAAAACAACAAAATAAGCAGACATAAAATACATATATCAATCACCTGGATCACCTGTTGAGAAAGAAAAAAGAGAAAGCAAGCAGAAGAAAAAAAAAAAGAGCAACATAATAAACAACATCACGATGATCTCTGGGAATGTAACAGTAAATATTAAATATTAAAGATTATTGTGCAGCACGTAAGATCGACAGCGCACAGTGTGCTTTGAGGTAGGAGCCAAAAAGGGTGTAGTTTGTGTGTGAGAGTCCCCGTGTGTACACCTGTGAGCATGGATGCGCTTGTATTTAAAAGGTTCCTTCATGTAATGATCTGCTAGGGGGTGTGGGGCACCACAGCCCCGTCCTCCAGGGCATGAAGCCGGTATGGAGGAGATCAAGACTCCAGACATCCAGAACACCTCAGACCCTCAGAACACAAGACACCAAGGAAGACCAACAGAGGGGCAGCCGCGCCACTATCCCAGAAAGAGCTGAGGAGAGTCCCAGATGAGGGCTCACTTGGAGGGCCTGAGATGTCCCTAGAGAGGTGGCGTCTGATACCCAACCTGACATATAGACACAGACATATAGGCACACACAGATACAAACATCCATTCCCACCCTCATGCTCTCATATGCAATTACTCAACACTCACCCAACATGGAGACAGACATAAAGAGACACTGTACACACAATCACACTCCGCAAGCGTACTCTAAGCCCCAGGTCTACGTACCCTTGCCCCCCGGGGGGGGAACTGCACCTAGACCCAGGTGGTGTTACCCTTTTTCCTGGGGTGGAGAGAAGCAGACCCCGATCGGGCGGCCATCTCCTCCTCCTAGCCCCCCGCTCCAGCAGGCCGCAGAGAACGGGGGTGTGTGAAGACTCCAAACCTCCCTCAGCCCGCTCAAATGTAGTGTTGATGCATGTGTGTTCGTAAGGTGCATTTAAAACCTAGGAGGGCATGGAGCCACCTGCCAGAGAGCAGCAGGTAAGCGCATAGCCCCTCCTGATAGCCCTCGATGTCTACATGTATTTAAAATTGAGAGGTGGGCAATGACGCCAGGGGTCAGGTTGTAAACCCTGATGGTCTTTTGGATACCCTGCAGTGTGCCCACCCCCAAGATCCTATATGTATGTGTTATGAGAGTGTGAGTAATGTGAATGTCTAAGTTGTGGGATAAAATTGAGGCAGAGGCAGCCAGAAGGGGACAGAGGGGGGGATGCCTCTCCTGCACCCTGGTGACACACCTTTACCCCAAGGCCCTGCATGTGTGGGTGATTGTGGTGGAGCGGGAAGAGGGAGGCAGCTGGAGATGGGGAGGGAAGGGAGGGGCACAGAGCCCGGGACAGCCCACCCGACCCCACCACAGAAAAAACTGCACCCACCCCATCATCCACTCATCTTCCAGACTACACAGGACAATAGATGCCCGGGCTGAGATCTTCCTCCACCTCTCCTATATCTCCCGAAGAGAGGAGACCTCCTGCAACATGTAACAGCCTCCCCCACCAGTTGAAGAGTCCCCCAGGTGGCTAGATGCACAGATGTGAGAAAAAAGTATATTCCTTACTGTTGGGGGGAAGGGAGCGCCATGCATCGCAAAGACCAAAGTCGCTCATATACTGTTTGATTATATTTGTGGACTGCCAATTACGCTGAGTTCCCGCTGTATTGAGCCTATCCATTTCTTCATTAGTCGAAGGTTGAGGTCGCCTCCAAGAACAAGTGTGCCATCTAAGTGTTCAGAGAGTGCACTGAAAAAAACGTGAAAGAATGAGGGACCATCAACATCTGGACCATATACACTTGCAATACATAGCTTTTTTATCAAGTATAGATAGTTTAATGATTAAGAATCTGCCCTCTGGATCTATAACTGTATCGAGTACCATGAAATTAATATTTTTATGTATTAAAATTGCTACTCCCCTTTGTCTAGAATTATAACAAGCTGAGAACACATTGGGAAACTCAGGTGTTTTAAGTTCATTCGAACCTCTAAGAGGTCTGTGGGTCTCTTGTAATAGGACAACATCTGCCTGCAGTTTTTTGAGTTGGTTAAATATTTTTAACCTCTTTTCTCTGGAGCCAGCTCCATTTATATTCCATGTAATGAACCTCAGTGCACCCATAGATGTGTGTGTATAACTAGGGATGTACGCTTTGTGTGTCGCTTAGACAGGTGGAAAGAATACATCACTTGTTCATAAATAAAGAGAAGGAGAGAGAGAAAAAATGTGTGGCGAGATGCTCCCTGAGTCTGACTATGAGTCTGACTAAAGTGACGGTGTAAATTCTGCTATGATATCACACTTAAGATGCGATTTGATACTGGTAAGTTAAACAGATGTTAATGCAAGTTAGTGTGAGTGGATAGGGAAAGGGTGTAGCGGGTTCTTATCTGGTGTGAGGTTAATACAGCCACGGAGTGATGTTGGGGTCTCGGTGGAGCTGTCCGTCCACGTACAGCCGGTCCACAGCGATGACAGCGCGGGAGCCCTTCTGGATGAAGCCGCGTCGGATTGGGAAGAGGACCCTGCGTCGCTCCAGGATCTCTTTTGGGAACTAGTTGTTTACGCTGAAGTCCGTTCCTTTTAATTCCCTGCCACGACTTTTCACCTGTTCCTTTTGTTTGAAGTGGCTGAATTTGGCCACAATAGGACGTGGTCTCCCGGTCACAGCCCGCATGGGGCCGATGCGATGTACCCTATCGAAGGCGATGTTCTTCACCATGTCCTCCGGCAGCTTTAGGTGGGTTTTGATGAAGCTTTTCACCGTGGTCTCCGTGTCTTCTCCAGTGGCTTCTGGAATACCAGAAAATACAAGATTATCATGCATGCCACAAGCTGGTAGATCAATAGCTGTCTCTTTTATTTATTTATTTTTTCTGTTTAGCTGGGTAACATTGTCTGTGAGACATTTCACCGACTCCCTTAGCGTGGCATTTTCAGCAGCGAGGGTTTCCACCTGCTGCTGGCTGAACTCCAGGGATTCTCACAAGGATTTAAATTCCTGGTGAAGAATCTCCACCAAGGACAGGCTTGCATCAAAACTGGACAATCGCTTGTCGATTTACTCCAGTATGTTGGCAATATCTTTGTCTGCTGGCGATGTTGTGCCGGGGGAATCTGCCGGGCGACATTTTTTCGACGACGGCGTCTCAGATTTGGCCAGGGAAGATGCACTCTGAGCCTTCTTCATTACGAGATCCTGGAAGCACTGATTGATGTCATCTTGGAGAGCCTCTAAACTCTCCCCGCTGTTCTCCAGGGTGTTGGAGATGATTTAGACAAGTATTGTAAGTTATAAGACAATTGATAAGTGTATTTGGTAATACTGAGGCTTAAAGGAATTTGTTCAATTCTAAACTACCATTCGCTTTAATTTTCCGCCAAAATCTCCGGCGTCTGACGTCAGTTACAACATGAGTCGCTTACCTTGTCCGTCACTTACCTCAGGATCTCACTCCCTTCCATTCCTAAATATGTGTGCGACTGAGAGTTTGGAAAAATGTGACTGAAATATGTGAATTGTTTTTCTGTATTTGTTTGTGACTGTATTGTGAAAAGATGGCGCCGGTGAGGTCGGCTGCCGTCACGACTGCTCCGACCACCTTTTCTTTGTTTTTGTTTTTCAAGTTAGTTTTCAGAGTTTTTAAATCGGCAAAATCATCACCATTGGGTACATTAGGTATGACAGTGACACTCTTGTTTCTATTGGTATACAATGTACTTACAATTCGAAGTTTTTAACTCTGGATCCGAGCTGGCCGAGTGAGATCTTGAGGGAGAACAAAGGACAAGACGCGAAGTGGCGGCCGCGAGGGAAACGAGCCGGCGTCAGGAACAGGCTGAGAACTCGTGCACACCGCACACCTCTGCCTAGCATCCTGCTTGCCGCGTTACAGGACGCACTCGACGACGCAGACTGGGGCATGTTCAGGAACAGCTCCGATGATGACGTCAACGTGTTTACGGAAGCGGTTGTGGGATTCATCGGGAAACTAGCGGATGATACCGTGGAGACAAAGACTATCACAACGTTTCCCAACCAGAAGCCGTGGGTGGATAAAACCATCCGCGACGCTCTGAGAACCCGCACCGCTGCTTACAACACGGGACTCACGACGGGGGACATGGACCCGTACAAAACCGCATCATGGCCCCCCCACACCCTCTAGCAGATCATTACATGAAGGAACCTTTTAAAAAAAACAAAAAAAAAAAAAAACAAGCGCGTCCATGCTCACAGGTGTACACACGGGTGATCACACCCACAAACTACACCCTTTTTGGCTCCTACCTCAAAGCACACTGTGTTCTGTTGATCTTATGTGCTGCACAATAATGTTTAATATTTAGTATTTACTGTCATATTCCCATATATCATTGTGATGTTGTTTATTCTATTACTCTTGTTCTCTTCTGCTTGTTTTCTTTTTTCTTTCTCAGCAGGTGATCCAGGTGATTGATATATGCATTTTTTTTTCTGCCCGTTCTGTTGGTTTTTGTCTTTTGCCCTTCTCCCCTGTCCCTCTTCTCAGCTGTTTCTCTTTCCCTCTTTCTTTCTCCCCTTCTTTCCCCCAGTCAAGTCTGTCCCGTATTCAGTAAGTGAAAATAAAATAAACAATAAAAGGTGAATCAAATGGACCATTACGGCAAGGCTGGGATGGTCAGTTTGGTAAAGTAAATCTGTTGGGCATCTTTCTTTGCCTTTAGACAACAATTCTGATGGCAAAAGAGCCAAACGGGACAGGCAAAAAAAAAAAAAAAAAAACAGCGTCATATGATGTGCGGAAGGCGGTGAAAGAGGCGAAGCAGCGCTACGGGAGGAAACTAGAGTCACAACTCCAACAGAGTGACTCTAGGAGCCTGTGGCGGGGACTAAGGACAATAATGGACTATAAAGCACCAACAACCGGTATGACGAACGCGGCCGTGACTCTGGCAGACGAGCTGAACACTTTCTATGCTCGCTTCGAGGCTGCAGCTAAGGACTCCAACGATGCTAGTGCTAGCGGCGCTAACGGCTGCAGACAGGAAGATACTGCCAACACCGGAAACGTGCTCGTCATCTCCGAGCATGAAGTAAGGAAAGCCTTCAAGAGAGTGGAGGAGTCCAAACCGTCATCAAACAGCTCTACAGACACAAAAACGTGAAAATATAAACAACCAGACTATCAGCAGTGATTTAAGTACTTTAAGACCTGTGTGAAAATCATTTACAGTATATATCACAGAATTTAAGGCCTTTATAATCACAGAGCATACAGAGAAAAGTACTAAACTGAATCAATTTCAGCTTTTGTTTCTCATGATGTATATTGCATCAATAATTAAATTTCATTATCTGTATCTTTACCACACATGTGCCACACATCGGACTACAAACACGCACATTACCAACTCCGGAAGACGATCAAAGCAGCCAAACGTGAGTACAGGGACAGGGTGGAGCAACAGTTTGATAACCCTCGGAGTATGTGGCAGGGACTAAACACGATCGCAGACTTTAGAGGGAAAACCAGCACACCGCAGACCACGGCCTCTCTGTGTGAGGATCTAAACGTATTCTACGTTAGATTCGACACAGCGAACACCATGAGACCGGACAGTGTGCGCACCGCGGATGACGTCAGTGCGCACACTGTGTCTGAGGAGGATGTGCGGAAGTGCTCCAGGAAGGTGAACGCACGCAAAGCTACTGGTCCGGACGGGATTCCCGGCCACGTCCTCAAGTCCTCAGGCTCAGCTGGCTGGAGTGTTCACACACATCTTCAACCTTTCCCTCTCTCTGTCTGTAGTCCCAGCCTGCTTCAAAATGGCCACCGTCGTCCCTGTACCCAAATCCTCCACCATCTCCTCATTGAACGACTGGCGACCTGTAGCCCTGACCCCCATCGTAAGCAAATGCTTCGAGAAGCTGGTCAGGGACTTCATCTGCTCTGCACTACCCGACTCACTGGGCCCTCTACAGTTCGCATACCGCCACAACAGGTCCACTGATGATGCCATAGCCCTGACACTACATACTGCCCTGTCACACCTGGAGAAGAGAGACACGTATGTGAGAATGCTGTTTGTAGATTACAGCTCAGCATTCAATACCATCGTTCCCTCAAAGCTGGACAGGAAACTGCAGGATCTAGGACTGAGCAGCTCCCTCTGCAGCTGGATCCTTAGCTTCCTGTCTGACAGACGCCAGGTGGTCAGACTGGGCAGCATCACCTCATCCCCCATCACACTGAACACTGGTGCTCCACAGGGATGTGTACTGAGCCCTCTCCTGTACTCACTCTACACCTACGACTAGCCACTAACAGCTCCAACATCATTGTGAAGTTTGCGGACGACACTACAGTGGTGGGTCTTATCACCAACGGTGATGAGTCAGCTTACAGGGAGGAGGTCAGCGCCCTGACCCACTGGTGTCAAGACAACCATCTCACCCTCAACGTCGCAAAGACAAAGGAGTTGATAGTGGACTTCCGGAGGTGCAGAGAAGTACACACCCCCATCACCATCAACGGCGCTGCTGTGGAGAGAGTGAGCAGCTTCCGGTTCCTTGGTGTACATCTGGCTGAGGATCTTACGTGGTCAGTACACACAAACAAAACAGTGAAGAAGGCGCAGCAGCGCCTCTTCTTTCTCAGGAGACTGAAAAGATTCGGCATGAACCCCCGCATCCTCAGGACCTTCTATCACTGTGCCATTGAGAGCATCCTCACTGGATGCATCACCACCTGGTACGGCAACAGCACCGCCTACAACCGCAAAGCTCTCCAGCGAGTAGTGCAGTGCTCTGAACGGATAATTGGAGGTGAGCTTCCCTCCCTCCAAGACATCTACAGGAAGCGCTGCCTGAGGAAAGCGGGGAGGATCATCAAGGACTCCAGTCACCCCAGCCATAAACTGTTCAGACTGCTTCCATCAGGAAGGAGGTTCTGCAGCATCCGGTCCCGTACCAGCAGACTGAGAGACAGCTTCTTCCACCAGGCCATCAGACTGCTGAACACGTCATAGACACCTCAGCTTCACTACTGAAACTTCAACATTATGCACTCCATACTGTACAGTAATGCCACTGTTTTGCACATGTCTCACTCTGTATATTTAATTTTATTTTATTTATTGTTGACTCTATTTAATTTGTAAAATATGTGTGTATACACACACACACACACACACACACACGTAGAAAAACATTTAGTATACACATCCAGAAATTTTTTTTTGCATATACTATTATATATTGTACATATATTTATTAGTTTCAGATTTAGCCATTCGTATATTTTGCCTGTTAATGTTATTGTATTTTGCACAACTCTGTTGCTTGTGAAGCTCGCACACAAGAATTTCACTCGCATGTGCTGTACCAATGTACCTGCACATGTGATGTGACAATAAAAGTGATTTGAGATACTGTAGGTTCAGTGAATGCTTACATTTCACTGATTAGAATATACTGGACATTCAAAGCTAAGATTCAGCGCACTGTGTTTAGAGGCTGGGATTGGATGAACTCATCATATATACAACCTTTGATCATCATTTATGTCCAGTTGAGAATTAATCTGTGCACTCACATATTAAATGAACTGAAATCAGTAGTGTGATCTCCAGTCTTGATATATTGAATGAGAGAACTGACAGCTGTTATTTTAATCAGCCTGTCTCAGTTGTTTTAACTCTTAAGTATCACAAAATAATGTGGTAACATCTGGACTGACGAGTTTACTGTCAGCATTTGAATCCTAGTTTAAAGGCTGTAGGCTGCAGCCGTTGCTCTAACACTGTATGAATGTAACAGGGCTCAGTGCTGGTTCTAATAGTCTGACCTGCTTCCAGCTTTATTTGTGAAGAGCACAGCAGCTTACAAAACACGTAGCTAGCTCGTACAGCTGCGACGTAAAATTTTCATAAGCTAAAATGACCTTAAAATAACGGGGCTACATGCGGTGATGCTAGCGTTAGCCATGTTAGCACGTTACCTTCACAGGTGGTCAGACTGCCTAAACAGGCACTCAGTCAGAGGTTGGGCTCTCTGTTTCGCTGCAGGGTCCCTTCATCCTTCACATATCCGTGTCGAGCCGAATGTAAATCCCGAGGCTGAACGGCCTTTGTACAAGCACACAGGCTTCTCAGCAGGGCAAAGCTATGAGCTAGAAAAATCCAGGCTGGCAGGCAGCCAACATCTGTCCAACCAATCAGAGAGTTCCTTACATCCCACAGTGTGGCTAATTTGAATAGCAGCAGGATTTTTAAAATGAAGTTGTTAATCCAACTGCTAATCCACATGTTAATCCCTGAGCGAACAGGGAAATGGATTTTGAAATGCAGTTTATTAAAGTGCAATTCGAAAAAGATTTTTGAAATGAAGTTTATCAAAGTGGAATTTGAAAATGTTTTTGAAATGAAGACTTAAAAAGCATTTTAAAAATCAGTTTATTAAATCGGAATTCAAAAATGAATTTACAAATGCAGATTTTGTTCTACAATTCATTATTTAAGCACAGAATTCTTTATTTCGATGCGCGCGGCTCTTGTGGTCCTCCATAGTAGAAATGTGAGATAACAAGAAACTAAAACAATCTTCTACTTTGTTTTTCTGAACTTGTAGAAATGTCACATGCATATGTGGTTATGCAGGTATAGATTTACTTAAATATAACCAGTCCATATATTGGTCAACTGTGACAGTTGAACTCTATCTCACTGAGTAAGGAGACTAGTTAGAACCTGAGCAGAGGGTTAACATATGATGTCAGTATTATCTAAAGGTCTTTGGAAGAGCTATAAAAGGGGTAAATGCAGTGCCAAGTTCTGCATAATCAATACAGTTAAAAGAAATATCCAGTTCAATAAATTCAGATGAGCAGAAATATGACAGGAAGTGTCAGTGAATGAGTCCTAAGCACAGGGATAAGAACCACTAGCTGATCGTATTCATCTGGATCTTGTTTGATGATGTAAGATCAGAACATGAGGACTGACTGGGCTGAGCCTGTTTCCTGGGGAAACTGGTCGGAGGGTTAATAGGTGCTGGACCATACTGTCCAGTCCACTTATCAGTGCTGGCAGTCATGTGTGAACCTCTTCAGGGATTCAAAGTTACTTCTCTTTAAGAAAAATTTTACTAGTCTACATACATCCATTTGGACACATGCTCAGTCATCTCAGTCACCTGCCCCTGTTCCAAGCCCACAGGTTGTTTAAGAACAACAAAAGCCCCGCCTCGCACAAATCACTGGGGTGGCTATAAGTCCATTCTGCAGCTCTAATGTAGTTTAAAAACTCCTGCTCCCTATTCAACACTTTAAGTAGTTAAAATGTATTGAAAAAGTTCTAAATCCATTTCTTATGTTGTTACAAGCTACCCTGCTCTCAGGTAGTTAAAAAGTGCACCGAGCCCGCCCTCCAGCACCTCCTTCACTGGTTTTAGCAGCGGGTTGTGGACAATGTGAAGTCCTTTATCCAGAGGATGGCAAGCAAGCTTCTCCAGCCGGGACAGCTGGTGCATCTCCTGAAAGTAACCATTGTGTTTATCACCAATAAAGTCATCACTATTATCATTATCATCATCAGTATCATCGAAGTCATCACCATGCTTCCAGCACCACTATCACCATTATTAGTAATATTATCACAGAATTGTGAAAGAGACTGAAGGTTATGGAGAGACAGATAGACATACATCTTATGCTTCATTATACCTAACCCTTTACATGGTGTTAGGGTCCAGGTTTAATATTGGAAAGAAATAGCTGCGCAGTGTTAGCAGTGCCATGAATACGTCCATTTAAAAATCTGCATCTTGCATTTATTCAGGTTACCTTTGTCTAATATTAACATTTGTTTAAATAAACACGTCAGTGTGTCCTTAAAAAGGTGGGGAAATAAAGAACGGAGCAAATACGTTTTTCATGGCATTGAACTTGAAATACATGTGAGAATTAAGCGTTAGCGTGAGAAATGCTGTTGTGTGAATGCGGATATGTATACAGACTAGAGATGGCATGATACCACTTTTTTATGTCCGATACCGATATCATAAATTTGGATATCTTCCGATACTGATATGAATCCAATATAGTGTTTTTTTTAATCAATAAAACTGTTTTTTTAATATCTTGCTGCATTTTGTATAAGTTCATACTTGTTAGGGGTTGCTGAGTGGATGTGGAGAGAAGGACTCAAATGCAGGAGTCACGGTGAAGATGCAGGGTGTTTATTGTGAGGGAGGAATGACGAAAACAGGAGATGGCTGGCTGGCTGGCTGATCTGGACTTGGAAGGCAAACAAGGTGCATAGACAGCAGTGACAACATTAATGACACAACGCCGACCCGGAGAGAACTGAGGACTTAAATACACTGGCTGAACAATGACTGATAGGTGACAGGTGAGTGAGCAGCTGAACACAACTGAACTAACGATGCATGGAATAAGAACTAGAACATAATGCACACAGAGTAACGTAACACAAAACAGGAAGTGGAACGTACAGAGGATAAACAGTGGGCATGAACTGAAAATACTGAGTCAACGACCCAGAAACCCTGACAATACTCAAGTTTAAAAAACAAAACACTAAAGCCATTCTGTTATACCTGTATGCAAAAAATACACTGCACCCAAAATATTTCATAGTCCAGCAACACTGATCAACTCAATAAACTTAAACCTGCACCATCCTCCCTATTCTGGTATTTTAAAGAGTACTTAGCAGAAATATTAAACAACCTAACTAATAGGGTTGCAAACTCCTAGCAAAAAAATATAGGGAACTACCCCCCACCCTCAGCCTCGTGATGCTTAATTGATGTAATCAACTTTAATTTAATGCACGTGTAAAAAAAAAAATGCACAGAAATCAATTATTTTTCTACAATAATTAAATAGATTCAACATCTTTCTTCAACAGAATTGCAGACTGCACAGATGGTACCTTCCCAAAGGAAAAAGTACTATAGCTTAATAGGGTATATTAGACTTAACAGTTACTATATACAGTAATGGACTTCTATTCATTTTACATCAGATTAAAACTTTGGGTGTAAGAGTCAGATAATTATTTAATAAAAGCTAGACATTTTAAATGAGAATAAGAAAGGAAAGTATGTCTTTGTGCCCCCCTTTCCCTGTTAATGCCCTACCTATCCATCTGGCTAAACCTTGCTAGACCCGCCCCTGCACAGTTACCAGCTGTCATCTACGTAGAAAAAGATCCTGGTGGAGAAAGTAATATTAAATAAATTCTATCAACAGCTTATCAAGCTTAAACGTGCTGCTGTTGTTCAAATGCTGGTTTCCTCTTTCTGGTGCAAAGTGGGCCAAAAACAAAGAAGAGAGACGGACTCGACAGAAAAGCCGATCAGCTGATCATTGATCAGTTTCATGATTGAAGTAGCAGCAGGAGAGCGAGAGAGAATGAGAGGCAGTCGCTCCATATATCGGTTGATAAGCTTAAGGTGGGAATGCTTTACATGTTTGTTTACATGTTTGGTAGCGAGACTCCAAATACTCAACCAGACCACTGACAGGTCTCACACGCCACAGCTGCTCTATCACGTTACGCATACTGCTCCGACGTGCTATGGTTATGAGCTGAGTTACGGCATGTCGCAAGTTTTGTGAGGTGCTTTTTTGATATTTAATGGTTCAGATTACATTTTTTGTTTCTCTCCAATATCCGATCCAGTAATTTAGGTCAGTATCGGACCGATACCAATACGTAATATCGGATGGATACCGATGTAATATCGGATCGGCCCATCTCTAATAGAGACACGCTTGAAAGCTTTTGCTGTTGAAGTAGAGTGGACCAAAAAGTTGACACAACATGCAGAGAGTCTTTTTCCTTTTTCTGAGAAAGACTGCCTGTGAGCTCACCTTTCACGTAGCCATGCTTCATACAGTTCTAGGGTAATGCGCACAGGGCAGGGTGAAATAAACTAGAGTTAGAATAAATTAATGGTGAAAGTGTTGAACTAATTTTCATTGATAATTTCTGTTAGCATCTGTTAGCAGGTTTAAAGACAGGCAGGCTGATCACAAAGCTTTAATGTGAAGCCTGGATTGGAGCCCTGTACTGGAGATGCCAGGGCACCAGTTGTCATCAATATCATAATCACCATCATCTCTGAAGATATCGATGACCATTACTATCAAAATGATTAGTGTCATCATCATCATCATCCTTCACCAGTGGAGCTGTTTACCTGTGGAACATCCTTGATGTCGTTAAAGTCGAGATTCAGTAACTCCAACCTGAAATCAAATCAAATACAAATGTGATACACACACGCCACTCCAGTGGGGCGGAGTTACGTGGATTTGGTTACCTGGTGATGTGGTTACCTGGTGAGGCAGCAGAGGGCCTTGGGCAATGAGTGGATGCTGTTTCCCTCCACAATGAGAATTCTGAGCTCCACCAGAGCCTGAATGTTCTCTGCCAGGTTCTCTAGACGGTTAAAGGCCAAGTGAAGGAACACCTGGGGATTTTAAACATATTAGCTAATCCTCTCTGAATCTTCTACAGGTAGTTGTACTGAATAACCAGACTACTTATTCCAGAGTTTAGCACACGTAAACATACACAGTATTTCGAATTTGTGATATTAGCCCCACATGAACATACCAGAGCCTTCATGTTGTAGACACAGCCCGGGATGTGAGTGATGAGGTTGTGACTGAGGTTGAGCTTCCTCAATTGGGTCAGATTAGAGAGAGAAGCCGGCAGCGATGACAGCTGGTTGTTGGCTAAACTCAGCACCTAGAACAGGTGGTTTAGATAACCACATATATTACTCCTGTTTTCCACTGCAAATCCAGTAAACCTCAGAATAAGTGGATCAAAAATACCGTTGTCTTATTTTTAGGTGTATCCAAAATCTTGTGTTGCACTGTTTAGCTCCAAACCAAAAGCAAAGCAAACTTTGTGCTATTTTAAGGGAAAAGACTTGCTGGAAAATATAGTGTATAGTGTATGATAGTTAAGGACCTTTAACTGACAATCATCTGTTCTGTTGTTTCCTAAAGGTCTCTTTATTCTTTTGTATTCAGTGGCATTGTTTCTGTTTATGCCATGGTTTCGGACATATTGGGTTTGTTTTGTTTTTAATTTCCTTTCTTCCTTATTAAGGACGAAACCATCTAGGTCAGGAGGAGTTCAGGACCAGCAGGATGGTAAGCATGCAGGAGCAGAGTGGCATGGACAAAATGAGAAAGAGCAAGAAGCTGAGATGATAGCTGGCACTTCAGCACATTCATTTCATGTGCCAAGCTGCATATGATGTGCTACCCAGTCCAGCAAATCTGCACATCTGTGACAAGAGTGAGCACCAACATGTCTTCTATGCCCAAAGGAGAATATCCTAAAAAGCCTTTTAGGAGGGCCACTGCCTCCAGCCAATGCCAGGACCAGTTGCTGAAGTGTGTGGTAAATGCATTTTCAGTGCAGATCTGCAGCCAAAGGAAAATCTCCTTTGTTAGGGCTGGAGAGAAGCCTCAGTTAAACTCTTGACCATAGGGGATGAACTCCAGTCCTCGAGAGCCAGTATCCTGAAACTTTTCCACGTGTCCCTGCTGCAACGCACCTCAATAAAATTGGTAGGTCATTAGCAAGACCCTAGCAAGACACTATAGACCTCTCTAAAGTACCAAGAACATGTAAATCAGTGCCAGTGGAGCAGCTTGAGAACAAACAAAGTGGTAGGCCATCACTTCTGCCACTGAAGCCGCAGAAAGAGCCTGCAGGTAGATTTGGATCAAAAGGATGGGTCCTCACTTCATGACCTCAGGAAACATCACTGATGATGTGTCCCCTGTGTATGCATCTACAAACCGCTTCTCCGTCATTTTGGATGTGTGACAATCCAGGATCAAGTGAATGAGACCCAAGTCACACAGACCTAGAAACTATTCTATGGCAATCATCTGTTGTGAGGGAAAATGAGTATTCCCCACATGTTTGGCAAAAATATCTGCATAATACCCACAATTTAAATGGAAATGAGAGACTTGTCCGCAAATACTGTCCAGGTATTCTTCAACCAATCGTGGAACAGACACAAAATGGAAAATAGGGTCCCCTTCTAAGTAAAAGTTACCCCTTTTTTAAATATAGTGGCTGCAGTTCTGACAAACAACTTTTATTTTGAAGGCAAACGTTCCCCATTTCTGGTTGAAAATTATGCACTACTGAGTATTTGCAGGCAACAAAGAAAACTACAGACAACTGTAGCAACCAGAGCAAAACATGAGGAGCTTTTTGTATCAGCCACACTATAAATGTGGCCAACCTTTCCTCCAGTTGCTGAACAGAAACCACACCCCACAAACACCATCTGAACCCAAACTATTTAGTGCATCTTAGTGCATAAAGTGCATCAAGTGACGAAACGTTTCTCCCACTGAAAACGCTTCGTCCAGATGAACAGAATCAACTTTTGGAGATTTATTTGCCTGGATGAATGAGCATGCATGAAAACGTCAAGCATATTTACCTGCTAAAATAAAACCTGCACAACATTTTAAAGAGCTGTTTTCAGGAGCAGTGATCACAGTAGCAATGTCAGTAGCACTAAAGTGAGAAGCTGAAGAATTTTCAGCAGTACCTCCAGCTGTGTGCAGGCGCCCAGCTCTTCAGGAACCTCTTTAAGTCTGTTTCTGTAGGCAAATAAAACTCGGAGTTTCCTCAGCTGACCGATCTCTGGTGGCAAATTGCTCAGCTGCACACACACAACACACAAATAACACCAGGAACAAGCATCTTACCATAAATATAAGGAAACAGATATAAGAGAAGCCATTCCAGGAAATAAAGTGAAAGATGTTAGAATTAAACTCTTCACAAAGTGCCCTGAAATCCAGATTGAAATATAGAATAATTATAGACACAGGGTGTCACGGTTCTGGATCAGTTTGACCCAGTATTTTGAGTTGTTATGTTTTGGTGTGTTTTTGCATTTTGGATTCTTTTCTTATTATGATGATAATGATGATTATGACTCTATGTTTCAGTTATTCTTGTTTAGGGATTAGTCCGTAGGTTTTGTGTTCTCATGCTTATTGCAGGTTTAGTTCAGTGTCTAGTCTGTCTCTCAGTGTCGTGTCTGCGTCTTTGTTTAGTGGTGTCTTGTTTCCTGTTTTACTCTGAAGGTTCATGTTCCTGTCTTATGTCAGTGTTTCTAGCTTTGTTCCCCCTGTCTCATTAGGTCTTATTCCTCCCAGCTGTGTTCCCCTTCTGTCTCTAATTCCTTGATGACTTCCTCAGTGTTTTTAAGCCCAGTGTGTCTTCGTGTCAGTGTCGTGTTGTCTGTTAACATTCCTGTCATTCTAGCTACACGTCATGAGTCATAGTTTTTCAGTCTCTGTTCTGGTCATGTTCATAGTAATCTGCTCCTGTCATGTTCTCATAGCCTTTCATGTACCAGTCCAGAAGACTGTCTTTTGCTTTTTCATGTCATGTGCGTACCTCTTAGTTACAGTCCAAGTCAGTCTTAGTTTTTCTTAGTCTTTAGTTGTTTCCCAGTTTAGGCCCTTTGTTTAGGTCATTGCCATAGTTTATGTTTGGTTCTTTTTGCTTTACTGTTTACCGGCCCTAATAAAGGCTCACTTTAAGTTCAGTAAACGTTTTGCCTCCTTCGTCTGTGTCCGCACCTGGGTCCTCCAAACACCCTCCTCACGGTCTGCCCTCGCAGACCGTGACACAGGGAAAATAAAACTCTGAATAAGAGACTTTATCAAGTGTTGAGGGCTGAAAATTTCCTGTTTACAAAACATTTCACAAACAGGTTTAGCTCACAGGTTAAGCAAGTCTAACAGCATATGACAGAAACAGCCTGCCATGCATGCTGGCACTACTCAGGGCTCATTATGCTGCTGAAGGTTGAAGGAGGGTGGAGGCAGAAACTGGATCCTGGTAGATTTCAGTGGGGATTAGAACTTTTATTTATCCAGGACACTGAGCAGCTGCACAGGAGGAGGAGGCAGAAGGAGGGATTGAAGGAGGTCAGTACCTCACTCATAGGTACATTACATGACTTTTACTTTAAATTAAACACATGAACATCAATATGCTCTCACTGGTGAGCTCGTGAAAACACCTGGATAACACCTCCTATTACTGAATAAAAGACTTGGATGTTTATCAGGCTTCAGCAAGAGACTCTCATGGTCCATCATGGGAAATGTAGGATCTAGTGTTTGTGGAATAGTATGTCTGTCCTCTCCCCTGCAACACCTGTTCTCTAATAAGATGATATAATTTCATGGAAGAGCTGTTTTTAAAATCACCGCATTAAACGGTTTAACAGGGTTCATGAGTGTTTCCTTAGTTTTTTTTGTACAATAAAGGGTTACTGTTGATCAACATGAGGGATAAATATCTATGTGTGTGTCGTGTTACATGAGTGTTTTCTTGTGTAACTTTGTATTTGCTTTCATTTCCATCCTCATATGTTCTACCATAAAATAAACATCTGGTTTATAAAAATTTTAGCATCAAACGTTTGAATTATTCTGTAACCATGTGGGAGTCAGTCTTTGAATGAATCCTGACAAACTCCTGCGATGTCATATGTTAAAACTAAAATGGTTCAGTGGAGGAGGAATGTCAGGTATCAGGTGTGTTTACCTGGTTACCCCACAGATTGAGGACCACCAGGTTAGACAGCAGAGCCAGCTGAGAAGGAAGAACAGTCAGGCTGTTGAGAGACAAATTCAGCTTGTCCAACTCCAACAACTCCCACAGTTCATCTGGAACCTCCTGTAGAGTGAAACAGAAAAGGAAGCTGCTGCTTTCCACTCAGAATTCACCACACAGCTGGAAAAGTTCTCACAGCACTGTTCTTTAGTGTACATATTTAATTTTTTTACATCACAAAAGACAGAAAATGCAGCTGACATGTGGAAAGCCTGATGTTTGAATGCTCCTAAATGTTGCTCGATAAAACAGCTTAATCATTTAAAATAATAATTAATATTTCAACCAGTTACCAATAATATGGCCTAAATGTGTCACGGCCAGGCGGATCAGCTGCACGCTGATCAGCCCTCTCTGTTTCTCTCCCTCTCTTCCTCTTCTCTCTCGCCGGGGCGGAACTCACTGTGGGTTCACGCCCTCGGGAGATGAGACACCTGGGTCTCATTAAGGGGAGCAGCATTTAAGCCAGGAGGTGACTGCTGTTCGTCGCTGGATCGATGTCTACCACGCGTTAGTGAAGTCAAGCTACAGCAAGTTTAGTTAAGAGTGTTTCCCTCTGTGCGTCGTTCTTAACCCTGTCTCCCTGTCCACAGAGCTTCCTGGATTTTTCCCCCGTGTGATTCCCGTGTGGCAGTGTCGGAGTGTGAGCCTGTGATCGTGTGAGTGGATATTCTGAAGAACGCGTCCTTTCCCTTGGACTTCCCTGGAGACCCCTTCTCCCCCCACTCCGCTGTATATAACACCCCCCGCCCTCCCCCCCCCCTGCACATTCTTGTATATACACCTGGTGACTTGTAAATAAACCCTTCTTGTGAGCATCAGAACCGGAGTCCTGCGCTTGAGTCCTCCTCCAAACCGTAACAATAACGATCCAGCCATCATGGACTCAGCGGACTCAAATCCCACCCAGCAACCCGTCCTCACCCCGGAGGCAATTCTGGAACGCCACGAGCACATGCTTCGGCACATAAATCAACAACTGGCCGCACTCACTCAAGCCCTCGCTCAACGTCTACCGTCGGTAAGCCCACCCTCACCCCCTCCGTCTGTTTCTCCTGAGCTATCGGCTCCAAATCCATCTGCAGCCGCTCCGCCTGTTTCCCCCACGCCGGCTTCCACAGAACCTCCAGAGAGATCGTTACCAGCGCCGGAGCCTTTCTCGGGTGAGTTCAATAAATGTGGTGGATTTTTGACTCAGATCACCCTACAATTCCGTCAGTTACGAAGAACATATGAGACAGATGGGGCCAAAATCGCCTTTATGGTTCAATTGTTACGTGGGCCGGCATTAAACTGGGCGCAAGCTGTTGTAAGAACAGCCCCAGACATTTCTTACGAGGATTTCCTCACCAAATTTAAAAGTGTTTTTGAAAGAGGCACCGGAGCGGAGGCGGCTGCCCACAGACTGTTAAATTTGAAGCAGGAGAGGCGGTGTATGGCGGATTTTTCGGTCGAATTCTGGACCTTGGCCGAAGAAACTGGCTGGGGGCAGTCGGCATTGATACAGTGGGGCAAAAAAGTATTTAGTCAGCCACCAATTGTGCAAGTTCCCCCACTTAAAATGATGACAGAGGTCAGTAATTTGCACCAGAGGTACACTTCAACTGTGAGAGACAGAATGTGAAAAAAAAATCCATGAATTCACATGGTAGGATTTGTAAAGAATTTATTCGTAAATCAGGGTGGAAAATAAGTATTTGGTCACCTCAAACATGGAAAATCTCTGGCTCTCACAGACCTGTAACGTCTTCTGTAAGACGCTTTTCTGTCCCCCACTCGTTACCTGTATGAATGGCACCTGTTTGAACTCATCATCTGTATAAAAGACACCTGTCCACAGCCTCAAACAGTCAGACTCCAAACTCCGCCATGGCCAAGACCAAAGAGCTTTCGAAGGACACCAGGAAAAGTATTGTAGACCTGCACCAGACTGGGAAGAGTGAATCTACAATAGGCAAGCAGCTTGGTGTGAAAAAATCAACTGTGGGAGCAATCATCAGAAAATGGAAGACATACAAGACCACTGATAATCTCCCTCGATCTGGGGCTCCACGCAAGATCTCATCCCGTGGGGTCAAAATGATCATGAGAACGGTGAGCAAAGATCCCAGAACCACACGGGGGGACCTGGTGAATGACCTGCAGAGAGCTGGGACCAAAGTAACAAAGGTCACCATCAGTAACACACTACAACGGCAGGGAATCAAATCCCGCAGTGCCAGACGTGTTCCGCTGCTGAAGCCAGTGCATGTCCAGGCCCGTCTGAAGTTTGCCAGAGAGCACATGGATGATACAGCAGAGGATTGGGAGAATGTCATGTGGTCAGATGAAACCAAAGTAGAACTTTCTGGTATAAACTCAACTCGTCGTGTTTGGAGGAAGAAGAATACTGAGTTGCATCCCAAGAACACCATACCTACTGTGAAGCATGGGGGTGGAAACATCATGCTATGGGGCTGTTTTTCTGCCAAGGGGACAGGACGACTGATCCGTGTTAAGGACAGAATGAATGGGGCCATGTATCGTGAGATTTTGAGCCAAAACCTCCTTCCATCAGTGAGAACTTTGAAGATGAAACGAGGCTGGGTCTTCCAACATGACAATGATCCAAAACACACCGCCCAGGCAACAAAGGAGTGGCTCCGTAAGAAGCATTTGAAAGTCCTGGAGTGGCCTAGCCAGTCTCCAGACCTCAACCCCATAGAAAATCTGTGGCGGGAGTTGAAAGTCCGTGTTGCTCGGCGACAGCCCCAAAACATCACTCCTCTCGAGAAGATCTGCATGGAGGAATGGGCCAAAATACCAGCTACTGTGTGTGCAAACCTGGTAAAGACCTATAGTAAACGTTTGACCTCTGTTATTGCCAACAAAGGTTATGTTACAAAGTATTGAGTTGTATTTTTGTTATTGACCAAATACTTATTTTCCACCCTGATTTACGAATAAATTCTTTACAAATCCTACCATGTGAATTCATGGATTTTTTTTTCACATTCTGTTTCTCACAGTTGAAGTGTACCTCTGGTGCAAATTACTGACCTCTGTCATCATTTTAGGTGGGGGAACTTGCACAATCGGTGGCTGACTAAATACTTTTTTGCCCCACTGTAAGTACTCTCTTGAATAATATTTGTAATGAGTTAAAGAGAGAGTTGTTGATGAGAGATGTTCCTAAGACCCTGTCTGATGTGATTACACTATGTGTGAAGCTGGATGAGCACCTACGGGCGCGTCGGGGAACCGGAAACTACATTTCCCAGAGGCCCCCGGGGCGCATGGAGACGTCAGGTGGGGGCACGCCTAGCGGCAGTCACTCATCGGACAGCATGGAAGAAAGTGAACAGCCCATGCAACTGGGCCGCTCCAGACTGTCGTCCGAGGAGCGGTATCGTCGCTGGAGAGCTGGTGAGTGCTTTTATTGTGGCCGCAAGGGCCATATTGCCATGGATTGCCAGGCGCGGCCAAAAGACAGCGCCCGCCAGTAGCGAGGAGTGTACGGGTGGGCGAGGTCACCTGTTCTCAGTCTCCTCCTCGTCTCATGATTGCGGCTAAGCAAACGGTTCGTCTCAAGACTCATTCTCTCGACGCTCTGATCGATTCCTGGGCAGAACAGAATTTTATTGATTCCTCGCTGGCGCTAAAATTAGGTTTTAGCACGGAGCCTCTGTCTCATTCACTCAAAGTCACAGCCCTTAGTGGCCAGCGTCTTCCAGACATTACTCATGTCACAGAACCGATTTCCCTGTCTCTTTCTGGCAATCATGTTGAAACCATACAGTTGTACGTCTTTAAAGCCCCATTCACACCACTAGTCTTGGGCTATCCCTGGCTATGTCAACATAACCCTGTGATTGATTGGAGGAAAGAAAGTATTTCGGGGTGGGGGGAGGAGTGTCACATGTCCTGTTTAAAAGCCGCCACCCCCGCCATGAGCCTACCACCCAATAAAACTATTTCAAAACCGCCTGATCTGTCCTCCATACCGTCTGTTTATCACGACCTGGCGCAAGTGTTTGGTAAAGATAAGGCACGCTCCCTTCCCCCTCACCGGCCGTACGATTGTGGGATTGACTTCCTCCCAGGCGCGCCGCTCCCGACCAGTAGGTTGTATAGCCTGTCTCGACCGGAGCGGGAAAGCATGGAAAACTACATCAATGAGTCATTTGCCCCTGGTCTCATTCGCCCCTCGTCCTCACCTGTTGCCGCTGGTTTCTTTTTTGTCACCAAGAAAGATAAAAGTTTACGGCCCTCTATTGACTATTGCGGCCTCAACGCCATCACAGTTAAAAACAAGTATCCCCTCCCTCTGCTGAGTTCCGTGTTCGAGCTTCTCCAGGGTGCCACCATCTTCACAAAGTTGGACCTGCGCAACGCCTACCATCTGGTGAGGATTAGGGAGGGAGACGAGTGGAAGACTGCTTTCAATACTCACCTGGGCCATTTCGAATATCTTGTGATGCCTTTCGGTCTCACCAATGCTCCAGCTGTGTTTCAGGCTCTCGTGAATGATGTGCTCCGAGATTTCATCGACCATTTCGTTTTCATTTACTTGGATGACATCCTCATTTTCTCTCGATCTGCAGTGTTGGGGAGTAACGGAATACATGTACCGCCGTTACGTATTTAAAATACAAACTATGAGTAACTGTATTCCGTTACAGTTACCGTTTAAAAAGGTGGTATTCAGAATACAGTTACTTTGTTGAATTAAATGGATTACACTGCGGTACTTTCCTGTTTCATATTGTCGCGGGTCAGGACTGTTTGGGTTTTGTTTGACAGCTACGTTCTGTTGTTCCAGGCGGCAGCGTTACGGTTGCCATGGTTACAGGGCGACACGCTCTCTCTCTCTCTCTGCGACTGTGTGTTTCCTGGGTGAGAGAGCGCCTTTTCGTTGTTGTTGTTGCTGTGCTAAGCTAACAGGCAGAATGCTACAAGCATAGCTCTAAAGAATTTTATGGATTTTATGGATTTTATGGAATTTTATGAATTTCATGGGCAGTGTAGTCCGTGTTGCAGGGAGAATGGACTGCCATACACGTTATGGGTCTGTGAGCGCGAGGAGGGAGAAAAAGGGGAGTGGAAAAGTACGAGCTGTCACCGAGCAAAAACGGGAGCTGGAAGCATGTAAATATAATAATAACCACTGCAGCCAAGAAGAGTGCCTGACGAGCCCAGTTGTAAGTAAGCTATTAAGACTCGACTGTACACCGTGTTCGTGTTTTCCTCCGAAAACAATAAGTTCCGTTGGAGGAGCCTTTCAACGCCTCTCTCTGTCTCTCGCGAGAAAAGTTGACCCAGACAACAAAGTAAAGCTATTTTTCGGCTACGAGCCGACAGGGACCCCGCCGTATTAGTCAGAGGTCCCTTTACTACAGTTCGGAGCCGCGGACCTTCAGTAATAGTAATAAATCACACAGCAATAGTACATTCACGTTGTTGTAAAAAGCATGATAATATATTAAGTAATCCAAAGTATTCAGAATACGTTACTGTCATTGAGTAATGTAATGGAATACGTTACAGAATACATTTTGGGGCATGTATTCTGTATTCTGTAATGGAATACATTTTAAAAGTAACCTTCCCAACACTGCCGATCTGTCGCCGACCACAAACGCCATGTCAGGCAAGTCCTTCAGCGTCTCCTCGAAAATCGTCTCTTTGTTAAAGGGGAGAAGTGTGAGTTTCATGTCTCAACTGTTTCCTTCCTGGGCCATGTCATCGATCGGGGTAACCTCAAGACTGATCCCGCAAAGGTTCAAGCCGTTGTCGCCTGGCCAACCCCTTCCAACCGTAGACAGCTTCAAAGCTTTCTGGGGTTCGCGAACATGTATCGGCGCTTCGTTCGCAACTACAGTAAACTGGCCCTGCCTCTGACCCCTCTTACTTCTCCCAAGGTTCCCTTCTGCTGGGATGAGCTGGCTCAACGAGCATTTGCCCATCTGAAGGACCACTTTGCCTCGGCGCCCATTCTCGTCCAACCCGATCTCGACCAGCAGTTCATTGTGGAGGTGGACGCCTCGGACGCTGGAGTGGGGGCAGTGCTTTCCCAGCAGCAAGGAGGTAAGCTGCATCCCTGTGCCTACTTTTCACGCCGTCTCACCTCTGCAGAGAGCAACTATGATGTGGGAGATCGAGAGCTACTAGCCATCAAGCTAGCCCTGGAGGAGTGGCGCCATTGGCTAGAGGGCGCTGCCCAGCCATTTGTGGTCTGGACCGATCACAAGAACCTGGAGTACATTCGATCGGCAAAACACCTCAACGCCACGCAAGCCAGGTGGGCCCTGTTTTTTACTAGATTCCAGTTTACAATCACTTACAGACCCGGTTCCCGTAATGTCAAGCCAGACGCCCTCTCACGCCAATTCGTCGCCTCCGAAGACGCAACTCGGGACTCTCCCATTCTACCGCCCACCTGTGTAATCGGGGCCCTGACCTGGGAGATCGAGTCGGCTATTCGAGAGGCTCAGCGGACAGAACCAGACCCTGGAACGGGACCTCCAGGGTTGCTCTTTGTCCCCTCCTCAGTAAGGTCACGAGTGTTACATTGGGCTCATACTGCCAGATTCACCTGCCACCCGGGGGTCCACCGCACTATTACCTTCCTCCAACATTTCGCCTGGTGGCCTTCCCTTGCCAAAGACGTCCGCGAGTACATTTCCGCATGCTCAACCTGCGCTCAAAACAAGAGCGTCCATCAACCACCCTCTGGCCTCCTTCACCCTCTGCTGACTCCGAGTCGCCCTTGGTCGCACATCGCTGTTGACTTTATCACTGGTCTGCCCGTCTCGTCAGGTAACTCTGTTATTCTCACCATTGTGGACCGCTTCTCCAAAGCTGCTCATTTTGTCGCCCTCCCTAAGCTCCCCACTGCTCTAGAGACCGCCCGGCTGCTAGCTGACCACGTGTTTCGCCTCCATGGAATCCCCACGGACATTGTGTCAGACAGAGGACCGCAGTTCACGTCACGTGTCTGGAAGGAGTTCTGCAGTGCCCTCGGAGCTCAGGTCAGTCTCTCCTCTGGTTTCCACCCACAGACAAATGGCCAAACGGAGCGTGCTAACCAGGCGCTCGAAGCAGCTCTCCGGTGCCTGGTCTCCACTAACCAGTCAACTTGGAGCGAGCAACTGTCATGGATTGAGTATGCTCATAACAGCCTTACCTCCTCTGCCACCAGTGTGTCCCCTTTCGAGGCGTCCTTGGGCTATCAACCGCCACTCTTCCCAGCCGTCGAGGGTGAGCACTTTGTTCCCTCTGTCCAACAGCATCTTCGGAGGTGTCGGCGCGCCTGGAGAGCGACTCGGGCCTCCCTTCTCCGCACGGTGGAACGCAATAAGCGCCTGGCGGATCGCCACCGGACCCCTGCTCCCACCTACACACCTGGACAAAAGGTTTGGCTGTCTACCAGATTCATCCCACTCAGGTCTGAATCCAAGAAACTGTCTCCCACTTTCATCGGTCCCTTTGAAGTCGACTCTGTGATTGACCCTGTCTCTGTCCGCCTTAAACTGCCCCGGAATATGAAGATCCATAACGCCTTCCACGTGTCGCAGGTGAAGCCGTGTCTCTCTAGTCCTCTGTGCCCTCCTTCCGGATCCCCTCCACCCGCCCGGGTCATTGATGGCCACCCGGCTTTCACCGTTTCGAGGATCATGGATGTCCGGCGCCGGGGGCGCGGTCTGCAGTATCTCGTGGATTGGGAGGGCTACGGGATGGAGGAGCGTTCTTGGATCCCGCGGGCGACCCTCTTGGATCGGGGTATGGTGCGGGCGTTCCATGCGGCTCACCCTGACAAGCCTGGGGGTCGCCGGGAGGCTCCCGTCGGGGGGGGGGGGTACTGTCACGGCCAGGCGAATCAGCTGCACGCTGATCAGCCCTCTCTGTTTCTCTCCCTCTCTTCCTCTTCTCTCTCGCCGGGGCGGAACTCACTGTGGTTTCACGCCCTCGGGAGATGAGACACCTGGGTCTCATTAAGGGGAGCAGCATTTAAGCCAGGAGGTGACTGCTGTTCGTCGCTGGATCGATGTCTACCATGCGTTAGTGAAGTCAAGCTACAGCAAGTTTAGTTAAGAGTGTTTCCCTCTGTGCGTCGTTCTTAACCCTGTCTCCCTGTCCACAGAGCTTCCTGGATTTCTCCCCCGTGTGATTCCCGTGTGGCAGTGTCGGAGTGTGAGCCTGTGATCGTGTGAGTGGATATTCTGAAGAACGCGTCCTTTCCCTTGGACTTCCCTGGAGACCCCTTCTCCCCCCACTCCGCTGTATATAACAATATAACAACACCCCCCCCCCCCCCCCCCCCCCCCCCCCCGCACATTCTTGCATATACACCTGGTGACTTGTAAATAAACCCTTCTTGTGAGCATCAGAACCGGAGTCCTGCGCTTGAGTCCTCCTCCATACCGTAACAAAATGTCCTCTCCTGTTGAAGCCAGCTCATATTTTCATTGTTTTAAAGTCATCAGTATTTATTAACACGAGCCCAAAACATACTGTGCTGTACTGTGTGAGGAGAAAATGCCCATCGTTTCATCACATGGTGTGATTACTGTGTGAAAAGTCACTGATAAATGTCACGCTGGCACTGATCTAATGCTTGTTCACAAATGTGCCAGTGTTCATTTTGACAGATGAAGAAGTTAAAAAGAAGTTAAATATTTAAACTTGGGTCAGTGTCTTATGAAACAAATCTACAGTTAAAATATGTTTACACACTGCCAGTCAAAAGTTTTAGAACAGCCGAACTTTTGTCCAGTTCAAGTCATTCAATCCAATGAAAAGCTGAAATTGTACAAAGGTAAGTGGTGAACTCTCAGAGGTTAAACAAAGGTAAGATTACCCAAAACTGAAAAATAACGTGCATTTCAGAATTATCCAAAAAAAGGCCTTTTTCAGGGAACACAACATGGGTTAACAGTTTAAAGCTGTTCTGCAGTAATGGAGGTTGATCAGGCGATGAAAGCTGGTGCTACTAACTCCTACAGGTGGTTCTGGATTACTTACAGCCCCCTCTGTCTGCATAAAAGCAGTGTTGGACCACACTGTGGTACCATACCCTCATCTCTCTGCTGTTTGTGCTAATGGAAGCTCAAGGTGGAGGCGACCGTTGGTTGAAGACTGAATGGGGATGGCTATATATTGGGACCACCCTGACGCTTGCTACCTTTAATAAAATATTTGATTGTTGTAAAACCACAAACCCTTGGCAGCGTTGATCTTTCCTTGGGAGCAGGGAGTGGGGCCGTTATTCGTTTTGAGGGTTTTTTTTGGTTGCCTCTGGGTTCCCCCCAGGTGGGGGTGTAACAAGTTCATGATTTCTTTTTTAACTGCAACTGCTTGTTTGTACTATGCTTTCATTTCAGAGTGCAAAGAGATATTAAAATGTATAATTTCTAATAAAAAAAAAACTTCTAAACCTTTTGACCTGAGTGTATATAACAGGGATCTCATCACGTGTTGCGCAGTATTCAAAACTATAGTTAGTGGGTGAGGTTTCAATTGGTTCTGTGTTACCAGTGGTATTCAGTTCAATTCAATTCAGTTTTATTTATATAGTGCCAAATCACAGCAAAAGTTACCTCAAGGCGCTTCATATTTGAAACTAAAATCTCTGCAGTGATTCAAAGAAAACAATCCTAAGTGGATTTGCACTTGCTCATAGGCAGCAAGAGTTGGAAAGCAAACAAAGGAGTTTAAATAAGTGAAGATTGATTAAGGCTGGCATGAGGAACCAGATGCTGTCATATCTGATCAGATCATATCTGAATAATTGACTGCGTTCCCAGAAGGATGAAAGAGGTGTTGATCACAGTGCAGGCTGATGATGGAGCTTCAACCTGCATCTGAGATAACACTTGGATCTTGGATCTCATAGGGCTAAACTCTGAATGTACAAGTGTAGACACCAGGATGTGTGCTTGTACATTATTAATTGAAACCACAGAGATGGCAGCAGTGGCCATTTGTACCTAAAAGCAGGTGTTGCTGTCATACCTTCAGACCTCGGCGAGCCAGGCTCAGAACATTGTATCCAAATTGTTTGACGGTGAATCTTCGTATTCTGTCTGCTGATGTCAAACTGTCTTCCCTCCCTTCGCTCCTCCTCTTCTCCTCCTTCATCTCTTCTGTACACACTATTCCTCCCATCTCCCACGTTCCTTGTTCACAGAGTTCAGAGAACACAGCTGATTAGTTTTCAAAAACTCAACCAGCTGTGTGGTGATGAAACCACATGTTTCTCTGCTGTGGGACAGATATTACATGTGATTGTGTTCAGAGGCCAGAACCTCTTGTCTAGGTGTTGTTCTAATGTTTCAAATTAATTTCTACAATACAGATGTTGTGATGTGATGTTCAGGTATCTTTTTTTCCTAACAGGCCTCAGATCAACAGATGTGATCAAGGTTGAAGACAGCTGTTTTTCCAGTGTCTGTCCAGATGTTTTTCTGCTGTTCAGAAGTTTCTTAAATGTCCACTCTCGTCTCTGGGACCAATCAGTTGCATTTCTTGCCTCCTGTAGGTTAGAAACAGATTTAAAATCCACACACAGTGGGCAAGATCGCATTGCACGTGTCACCAATTTTCTAAGTAAATATATTTCTGAAGGTGCTGCTGACATGAAATTATCACCTGATGTTGGTAACAACCCATCCAATCCTCACATGCAAAGAAATCAAACCACAGATGTCCATAGATTATGTGTAATAATGAGAAATGACACAATACTTGAAGAAAAAACCCATTACAGACACTTTGATATCCTACCTCACATCTGGACATGTTTCAGCAACGCAGAGCAGAAGGATCAATGCCTATTGGCAAAATCATGGCATAAACAAGCGGCTGTTTATCTGGCACTGACAGAGAGACGGACATCAAGCTTGAGAAAAGGAAGGAAGTCTATTTAAGGAAGAATGCGCACACACACACACACAGCTGCTCCTGTCAGTCTGCTGCACACTCTCTGACACCAAACTCCATAATCAGGTCATTTCCAAAACAACCATGTGAAACTAAATGCAAAGAGTCTAGTTCCACCTACATGTAACAGCTGAATGTGATTGCATTCCTACAAATGAGTTAAATGTTAATTTATTGTTAACAAAAGTAAGAGAGTCCTCTACCTTGTCTCTACATCACCTCTGTCCTCCTGGCTGTGACCCACATATGAATCTTAATGTTCCACGAAGGATGATGTGTTAGGAGGACAGAGCAGAAAAGAGACAGCCAGAGAAAATCAAGAGCGTAATAATTCTAACTAGCACATATCAATAGTTGGATCCAGGCCTTAACTACACTGTAAAAGAAAATTGTAATATAAAAGTATTTAACTGTGTATTTTACAGTTTTGTACTGTTCTTCCAGAATATCATCAAATTCACATAAATAGACTGTGATTTTAAATTTCAAATGTAAATTAACGTAAAATCACTGTAAATGTAATAAAACATAACTTTCTTGTTTTTTAAATGTATTTGTCTGTACATATGCATATTATTTGTATGTTAAAATACATTCACAAATGCATCATAATTTCACAAATATTTGTCTGTTATTTGAAAGATTGAACTGTTAAATTCAAATGTAATGCTATGGAAAAATATATAAAATGATTCTTATAAATTTTTTTTAAATCAAATAATTATTATTATTATTGCTATTTAGGGTGATCGTGGCTCAAGAGTTCGCAGTTCGCCTTGTAATCAGAAGGTGGCCGGTTCGAGCCCCGGCTGGGACACTCTCGGTCGTTGTGTCCTTGGGCAAGACACTTCACCTAACACCTACTGGTGATGGCCAGAGGAGAATTATAAAGTGGAATTTTAAAGCGCTTTGAGGGTCTCATAAAGCGCTATATGAATGCAATCCATTTGTCATGGGCCTGGCTCTGTGACCCAGGGATCATGTGTTCTTTTTTGAGTATTTTTTTGAGAATATTATGAGTTTTATTTGTCTTTCTTAATCGTTTATGGTTGTGGTGTGATCTGCTCCTCGTTCCTCGTTTCCCTGTGTGTTGTTGTGTCAGTTTTGCTGCCCCACCAGGTCTGGAGAGTCCCTGCCTTGGAGCCAGCCACACCTGTGATAATAACTCACCTGTTGCTGATCTGCCTAATCAAGGGGCTCTACTTAAGAGAGCAGTGGAGCAGCAGTCGGCGTGGGATCGTTAAACTAGAAATACAGTTAGTGCGGAGCTCGTGGTTTCAATACTTTCTTGTTGGAATGGTTAACGTTAGTGATGGCCAAATGAAGCTTTCCGAAGCACTGAAGCTTGTATTGAAAAACGGTTCATTACTCGAAGCTTTTCAACACAGTCCTCTCCGGTGACATCTGGTGGTGAAAATTTTGAAGAGCAGCTTGAATCTGCAAAATAAAACGGACTGCTCAATCATCGCTGCTCACTCAAGAGTGGAGTTCTCTCTGATATTGGGCCACCGTTCCGTTGCTTTGAACATGTAATTGGTTTTGTTTTCTCGATTGGGGGGCTGAAAAAAATTTAATGCGTATTTGCGTAATACCTTTTGATCAATAAACTTTCCCTATTTAAACATGCACTATGGTGTGGCCTTTCTTTGCTCATAACTCCTTGATGTTGGTAAATACAATAAGTGAGCAATATATATAATATACATATGAGAATGCACAGCACATTATGGAGTATGCCCCTGCTGTGAAGTCCTGCCTCCATCTACTTGTCATTTAATCACTGGACAGCTGGACAGGTTCATACAAAATATTAGATGAGGCCAATTGTCCTATACATATTTTTGACCTAGGGGTGGGATTGATTGTGAACTGGAAAGGGAAAATGCTTAGGAAGCTGAGTACGGCTGCATCGTCACTGATTTGTAGAATCATTTTTGATTCGATACAGGATCCGATTCAATTTGATTGGAATCTGGAAAGTTTTGCCTCAGTCAGAAATATTACAATTCTGATCATTTAACAGTATATATCCATAATTTCGTATCTATTAAAAGAAAGCTGACACACGTGAGACTTAATTAGAGATGTAAACAGAGAGTTATGAAACCTGCAGCTGCAGAAGCCAGCGAAGAAAAAAGAGGCAAACACAGCGCGGACCCGACGACACACCAAAATCTGATTCTGACGCGTCGGGTCCGCGCTCTGTGTTTACGTTTGTATGCAGAATTCGTAAACCTGCTCCCAGTTACTGTTTTAGCTGCATGGTGTTTGACGACATGTTGTGAGGTTTAACCTGAGATGCTGGCGTTTCAGGCATAATAACGTTAATTTACAAATCGACACGGGATTTTAATGAATCAATATCACTTTATTCAATTTAGCATGGATTGTAATCAGAAAGGCGATAATCAAAATCCACCCCTAATCAAGAACTTGCAAAGTAAAAACATGATCTATGTCAGGTAGCCCTTTTGTTATTTACAGTTAAAAAGAGGATTAGTGTTACTGTGCGCTGGCTGAGTCTGTTTCTTTTCTTAGAAATAGTTTCTCCTGCCCTGGAGAAAATCCACTTGCATGGAACAGAAGAGGCTGTGGAGTGCAGGAACCACACTGCAAGCTGGTAGATATGCAGGTATTCCTGGGTCCTGCAGACTATCACCTAAAAACAATAAACAAAATGATTTTCTAAACTGTAGCAATGTAATGTAGTGTCAAATACATTTTTGTAGTCTTCATTAGCTTTAATTCACATGGAAGTGTTCCTAAAGTCATATGCTGTAATGATATTTACATTATGAAAACATGATTTTGGACATTTCAAGTTTTTCACTTCGGCAGATAAAATGAATTGAGCAAAATCAACTCAAAATATTCCCACATGCCAGAACGTCCTCTCTTCCTCACTGGCTCCATATCTGTCAGTGGAATGATCACCTCGTCACTATCTGTCACCATCAACACACTCCACGAATCCCGTGGATGATTCACTTCCTTATATCCGTTTGAATCAGGTACCGAAGCAGTTACGTGCGTAATGAAGCTTCGGACGTCACTGGTCACGTGACTTTTGCCAAACAAAGCAAGCCTCGACACAGTGCTTCTGAACCAGTGTGTTGTTTTTTTCGACACACGCTCCGGAGCATCAGCTTCAAGCGGGCCATCACTAGTTAACGTGTTTAGTCGGCCAGTGGATGGGGCAGTACTCATTGTGGCATCTCTTGTTTCCAGGGTGATTACGGAAACGTGTGGAGGGAGCAGTAAACAGTTGAACACTGGCACCAAGGAGGACGAAGCACAACCACGCATCACGGAAAGGAATCACGGTACAGGGGGAATTGGGAAAGCACACACTGTGGACTGTTGGCACTGTTCTGTTAAATAAACTCACTTTCTCCATTCTAAAAGTCTAGCATTTGGGTTCTCCTCAGCCAACCCTGACACCATTATTATTTAAACCAACTGTTAACTGCATATTTCTGTACAAGTATTATTATTCATATTGCCGCATTCATTGACCTTGTTTATAGGTAATTTCATTGTTTAATCACATTAAAATGTTCCTAATTTAATGTTTAAAAGCACTTGAAAAAGGCAAAATCCCATGTAAAATTAGGGCAACAAACCGTATTTCTATGAGAAAGTTATTTTATGGTATTATTTTGGCGCCCCAGCTGCCGGAATATTACTGTTTTTTTAGGATTTCTTTTTTTACGGTCTACTCTGAATCTGTGATCTGTCTGCAACCACATTTAAAAAGTAACTTAAAATGCATTTAGTTCATTTCTAGAGTGTAAAAGTCATTTTAGCATCCCCTTTATTAAATATAAACATTATCTAAGAGATAGAATAGAATAGCCCTTTCTTGTCATTGTACGTGTACAACAAAATGTTGAGGTTTAAATTTATCATCCTAAATGTTTATATGCTGATTATATTGCTATATATAAGAAAGGCCTAACTCTGAGTACACTCTGTGCCAAAAAGTGCTGACAGGAAACTGCATGCTTTTGCAGAAGCGTGCTTTTGCAGCTAGAAAGTGAAACCAACTAGGCTTTGATCGAAACTTAAAGTGTGGTATGACGTAGAGAGCAAGTATATAAATAACTAGGCTTTCGTTTGTGCTTCAGTGCTGGGGTTGTGTGTTTTGTCTTAAGGTCTACATATCTGGATATGTAAAATAAAGATCATTTTTTAAAGTAAAAGGACCACTTTTGAGCCGTGTCTTTCTTGGCCCTAAAGAATCCAAAAGAACCTAATTTAATATGGGTGCTCCACTGTCCTGCTCTCCTTGTGTGTGTACGCTACACAATTCAGCAGTAGCCTAACTCCACTTGAAATAACGCGCGAAGTCAGGATGTAGCGTCCAACTCCTTTTAATTAGTAAGTATTTCACAGTAAGTTGTTAAGTTGTTGCACAGCAACAAGAATCACTGTAGTTGCCTTGGACAACTCGTCAGCTGTGAGAGGTTTACGGCACCAATGCCAACCATTACACCCGTTGGTTCCTTGGCTGCTTGCCTTAAAAGAACAAACCACATGGATGAGTGTTGCAACTCCTCTCCGTATAGACTTCCAGAAAGAGAATTTCGTGAATCTCTCACAACCCAGGGACTTGTCCTTTTGACTTGTAACACAGGTGGTAACTTGTGGTCGTATCTCAACATCTGCGTCTGGGTTGATAAGCTCAAAGGTCTCATGTTGCTCGCTGCTTGGCTGTGATTTGTATAGAAATGTTGGACCGGTGAACCAGTTGGTTGTGGTGAGCTGTGAGGCTTGAATGGACCTAGAAGCATGGTCAGCTGGATTATGCTCCGTAGGTACATACTGTGATATTATTCTGTTATCATATGTTACCTTATATATGTAATCAAAGTAGTTGAAGTATGATACTGCTGTAGATCATATTATACCCTTTAACATAGAGTGTGTGATCTGTATGTAGTTTAGTTCTCATTATACTTTTGAGTTAACAGAACATATTCACATATTAGTTCATTAGATAAAGGTGCATCACTCTGTATCCTTGATCTGCTGGGAATGTGTTACACTGTTTTCTTGACATGTTCTATTGTTGAATCATGAAGAGAAGGAGACTCTGTGTCTAAGACAGGGGAGATAGACAGACCACATTCCATACCCCCACCTTACAGAAAGCAGAGAAACAACTGCCGAGGTCATAACTTAGGCGCTGTAACAGAGAAAGAATGTGATGTTTTGGCTTTTACGACTAGATGGGGGCCGCTAGGAGCTATAAAAGGCTGTGTAACCCGTCACCATTTTGAGACTTGCTGTGACCCTCTTCAGGCATGTCTCCCCATCATGATGGTCCTTATGCTCTTAAGTGTTGAATTGTATGGAAATAAATGATTGTTGATTGAGCATTGATACACCGAGTATTGTCCTTCCTCCAGCCCAAAGATTCAAAGAATTGGGAGATTTCAACAACTTGGTGCAGTGTGACCCGGATACTTGGTGTGCTGAGGAGGTGTAGATTTGGCCTTTGGTGAGATCGTGGGGCAAGGTGAACAGAAGGCCGGCCTAAAACAGAAAGGTAAGCACAGCCTGTTGTATTATAAATACCAAATGTGCATATTGGGCTTTCCAAATTAATCTGTTCACTGAGTTACACGTATTTTCACAGTAAATTTGTCGGTGTCTGGTTTTTGGCGCAAGATACTAACAACATAAGTTGAGGCTGAATTCCAGTGTGTTAAATAAACTTCTTCTACCGAGATACTAATAACATACTACGTTGGACTAGTTGCAGTAAACTGCTTCTACCGAGATACTAATAACATACTACGTTGGACTAGTTGCAGTAAACTGCTTCTACCGAGATACTAATAACATACTACGTTGGACTAGTTGCAGCCACTTTACCTTCCACATTTAATTTTGTCTAATACTGGCTTCTATAGCAATAATACATTAGAATTTCTTCTGAAGACGCGGCCATTAGTTCAGTACATTGAAGTCGAGGTTTGAAGTTTGTTTATGGTGTCGGTTACGTCCTGGCTCTTGCCGGCTATGAAATAGAAGTTGATTTAAGGAAAAGCAGATGCTGGCTCACGGTGCAGTTGAACGCTGGCAACGCGAGAGCGAAACACGTCCGTAGGTTTGGTTTATGATACGGCCGTGTTCCGGTGGTGCGGCCGTGAAGTGCAGTAGTGGTTGGTGCTAGTTTTAGTACATTGGATAGAGGTTTGACGGTGGTTTGTGGCGTCAGTCGAGTTTTAAGGGCTGCGGTCATAAAACAAAGTAAAATTTTACTTGCCAAGAAGTACATAGAGCAAAACCTGGTTTATGATGTCAGGTATAACTTCGGGGATGCAAGCATCACTTTTATGATGCGACTTTGCCCCGTTGTGGTGGTCATAAGTGCAGAGAAAGGGGTATTTTGGTCTATGGTGCAGTGTGCTTTAAGAAGATCTAACAGTTGAGCTCAGAGGTTTCTGTGTAAAATTCCCGCTGAGGAAAAGTGTTGTGTGTGTGTGTGTGTGTGTGTGTGTGAAGGCGCGCTCTGAGTGAGTGTGTGCGAAGCTGCGAAGCTGCGAAGCGCGCTCTGGGTGCTGTCTTGTGTGTAAAGCGCGCTCTAGGTGTTGTTTTGAGTGTGAGTGAGGCGCGCTCTGAGTGTGTTTTTTGTGAGTGTGAAGCGTGAACACAGTGACAGTGACGGTTGATGTGTTTGAATAGGAGGACATTAGAGCAAAGACACATTTTAGGATCAAAGGTTGATGCCTAGTGTACCTGTGGAAACTAATTTTGTTCATGGTTTGGCAACCCCCCTGTCTGTAGACGTGCAGGCAGGTTAAGTGCCGAGGTGGCGACTTGGGAACTGAGGACTCCCGCTTAGCTACAGAAAAACACTGGAACGACCGTGTAACCACGGGTTCACATTTATTCCGGACTAGAACAAGACACATTTTGCGAACAAAGGTTGAGTCTAGATTAGTAAAGAAATATAAAAAAAAGGTTGAATTCCTCGTTTCAGTGGTTTGAAATTTTTGTGTGCCTGTCCCCTGACGAGTGTGAAATTAAATAAAGAGGGAATTTGGAGCCACATAGAGATAGACGGGCATGCTCTTAAGTGTTGAATTGTATGGAAATAAATGATTGTTGATTGAGCATAAATACACCGAGTATTGTCCTTCCTCCAGCCCAAAGATTCAAAGAATTGGGAGATTTCAACAATACCTACACTGATTCGGTTGTGTGGACTGGTGGATTCTCTGAACCCTGTTGTGGACGTACACATAGAAACATTTGGACTGATTATGAATGTAGCCCAGCACCACTTTACTGTCACAGCAGAAGGTGATCGCATCAATTTGGATATCGATCTCTTGAACGATAAACTCAGCAATTTCTATGGCTAGCACTGTCGCACACAGCTCCAGTCTTGGTATGGTAATAATAATAATGGATTGGATATATATAGCGCTTTTCAAGTCATCCAAAGTGCTTTACAATGGCACTGTTCATTCACTCTCGCATTCACACACTGGTGGAGGAAAGCTACGGTTGTAGCCACACCTGGGGCAGATTGACAGACACGAGGCTGCCATATTGCACCATCAGCCCCTCTGGCCAACACCAGTAGGCTTGTCCAAGAACACAACGACCAGGACAGAGAGCCTGGGGATCGAACCGGCGACCTTCCGGTTACAGATGCACTTCCCAACCCCCTGAGCCACGGTCGCCCAGGTTCAAACCCACATGAACCTGGTCATTTGCATCTGTTGTCTTGAGGTACGCCACCGCACCAATCACTTTGGTTGAAGCGTCTGAAAAGATGCATATCTCTCTACGACTGGCATTGGTTCCATCTAAGCTCAACTCTCTCAGCAACGACTTGCCTTGAACAGCCACAGGAGTGACGAAGCCGAGAGGGTCAAAAAGACTGTTTATGGTGGAGAGAATCCCACGTCATGTGAATGGCTTGTCACTGACTGACACTTGGAAGGTGAATGTGTCCCTTTTAACATCTCAACTCAATCCAAGGCTTCGCTGTGTGGGTACTGCGCTTCCATCCAAGTAAAGATCTTTAATGCCCTTAGCATGATCTCCTGCAGGGAAGGCTTTCAAGACGTCAACGCTGTTGGACGTGATCTTGTGCAGTCTCAGGTTTGACTCAGAGAGAGATGCTTGGGTTCTCTGTAGCAGAGAAATTGCCTCCTCCTCTGTGGATGTGGGAACAAGACCATCGTCTACATAGAACTCGCATTCCACAAAATGTCTGGTGTCTGACCCGTACTGCTGTTCTCCTTCCTTTGCAGCTCTTCTGAGACAGTATATTGCCACAGCTGGAGAAGGTATGTTGCCGAATACATGAACCCTCATCCTGTATTCAACAATGTCTTTGCTGGGATCATTATCTCTATACCACAGAAAGCGTAAGTAGTCTTGGTGGTCTTCTCTCACGACAAAACAATGAAACATCTGTTCGATGTCAGCCATGATTGCTACTCACTCTCTCCTGAAACGAATAAGGACTTCCATTAGACTGTTATTCAAGTCTGGTCCGTTGAGTAGCACGTTGTTCAGCGAGATGCCATTGCATTGTGCGCTTGAGTCGTGCTTGCTCACGATTGTTGGGCAAAGGTGGTCTGGGGGGCCTGAAGGGAAGAGGAGCCACCCAACTATTTGACTCGTCCTGAAAAACCTCATCACCCATTATCTGCAGAAACTGTTCGTCCTCTATGGAGAAGGCCCGCTTGTCATCATCCGCTGTTCTTGCAAAGACTGTGTTGCCGAGTGAGTCATCGTCCATTGCAGTGCTACGGCAACTGTGTGAGAGTCCCTTGACTTGACTGGAGTTGACCATTTGCTTGAGATGGATGTGGCTCGTACAAGGTCTGAACAATGATGGTCTTCCGTCTTCCAGTATGTTGATTTTATAACAGTGGACAATGGGCTTATGAACCTTTCCCAAACACACATCACCTACTAAGACCCATCCAAGGTCAAGCCTTTGAGCGAAGGGTGCATCACCAGGACCGTTGATCTGCTGCCTCACCTTGTGAACCTGGAGAATTTCTCTTCCAAGCAAAAGCAGGATCTTGGCATCATTATCAAGAGGCAGGATTTTGCTAGCAAGGTTCTTGAGGTGCAGGTGATGGAGGGCAGCTTCAGGTGTCGGTATTGCATCACGATTTACTGGTAAGTCGTCACATTCGATCAGTGTTGGTAGCGCAAGGCTAACTTCACCATTTACTCCTTCGATCAAGGGCGATCGTGGCTCAAGAGTTGGGAGTTCGCCCTGTAATTGGAAGGTTGCCGGTTCGAGCCCCGGCTTGGACAGTCTCAGTCGTTGTGTCCTTGGGCAAGACACTTCACCCATTGCCTACTGGTGGTGGTCAGAGGGCCTGGTGGCGCCAGTGTCTGGCAGCCTCACCTCTGTCAGTGCACCCCAGGGTGGCTGTGGCTACAATGTAGCTTGCCATCACCAGTGTGTGAATGGGTGGATGACTGGATATGTAAAGCGCTTTGGGGTCCTTAGGAACTAGTAAAGCGCTATATAAATACAGGCCATTTACCATTTTACTGCTTCGATTTGATAGCCATTTGCTCTCCTGCCGGAGGTTGCGGCTAAGCCAGCACAAGTTTTCAGGATGTAGGGGTATGAGCCAACTTCGATTCCGAATAAGTTGAAGAACTCTGACCTGGCTAGAGACTTGTTGCTCTGGTCATCGAGCATACATTTTGATGGCTTGTTGTGGGAACTCTTCAGGGTAAACCTTAACAAGACATATCTTGGAACAACATTTTGACCTGGCGAAATCGCCACAAACTTCAGTGCACAGAGGGCTTGCAACTGGTTCTGGGATGGTGTCCTCTTTTTCCGGCTCCCCGCCGTCACCTGTTGGGGGACTTGAGGCCTTGGTGGACAGTTGTGGTGGACCAGGATGAAGAGCTGTGATGTGCTTGTCACTGTTGCACGATGGGTTTGATGCCACGGGCGGTATCCAGGTAAGCTAAGCCGGGCAAGTAGCCATCCTCTTTTGCTGAAAGTAATTCCATCAATAGATCTCCAGGATCCCTTAACCTGTAATTGTCCTTGTTTGTTATTTTAGGAAAGCTGTCCAACTTCCTAAAGAGAGCACTTTCGATGACTTCTGGAGCACCGTAGCATTCATCGAGCCTGTCCCAGACCATTTTGAGTTGTCAATATGAACTGCTGTTAGGCGCTTGACATATGCAGAAGATTCCTTCCCAAGCCACTTTGAAAGTAAATCCAGCTGTTCACTTGCAGTAAGGTCCAAACCCTTAAGCTGTTTTCATCTTTCTGGGCTCTTTAATCATCTTGAAATTACAATGTCAGAAAAAGAAAAAGTGTTCTAAAAAATCTGGTTGGATTAAAATACATAAAAATCATGTTTAAACAACGAAACATTTTGATGGGTATAATTTCTGTGGAAACTGAATCCAGAAATGACTGTGTTGAGTCTGTTCCTTCCCATTCCCTACAAGGCCACCTGGGTTGGCTGGAAGACTGTTTCAGCTGAACTATGGACACGCAGTATACATATACTGATACTGATAAGCACTCACCGACACATCACCCTCCCTATCCAACGCCACCTCCAACGCTTACCTCCCCCATGATGTGGACATCGGGTCAGCTGGAGGCGCAGTCGAAGATTACAGCAGTCCCAGATCAGATGTACACACTGGAACCCTTTCCCATGTTGCTTGTCTGTGTTTATTGTGTTATGGTGTGTTGATACCTGTGCATTCCTGTATTATCCTTTTGTGTTGCACATTTCGATGCTTTTTTCCTCGTTACCTGGCCTGACCTGTCTCCCCAATGTGATGTTTGTATTGTATTTACGGTCGGCAAGGTCTGTCATCTCGGTTTTGGGCAAAAGACCTGCAACTGACAAATAAAGGCTATCTCATCTCATATCTTAATGGTATTGGAGAAGGCAGATATCCATGCTCTGTATGACTCTGGATGATCGTCAAAGTGGGTTAAGCCAGTGCACACGAGCTCTTTTCGTGCCAGGTACTTCGCCATGTCCATCATCACTGAAGAGTCTGGAGGGTGTGTATGAGAAGTGTTGGGATACTAAGGAAAAGTTAGCTCTGGTTTAGGGTAGGGCCTATTGCTCTTTTTTTCTTGCAGGAGTTCCACACTGTTAACTTGGAGGTGACCATTTATGTCTGGCTGAGCTGATTGGGTAGAGGTGTGAGCAGTTTGGTATGCATGCGTTAGAATAGAATAGAATAGAATAGAATAGAATAGAATTCAACTTTATTGTCATTGCACATGTCACAGGTACAGGGCAACGAACTGCAGTTTGTATCCATCCAGAATTGCTTTAGCCATGATATAGATATATTACAATATATATTAGCAGTAATATAGATATGTAAGTATATTACAGAAATGGGTTTATTATGGTATGTAATATGTACACGGTATGAAGTATGTTATGAATATGCTATAACTATAAGTATGTACAGGCTGTAGTGAGTACAAGCTATGTACAGACTATGAACAGGATATAAATATGAAAAAAAACTATACAGAATATGAAATAAAGAACTATACAGAAATATGAGATACACAGCTATACAGAAATGGGAACTATGCAAGTTGTACAACAACCTTGGAACTTGGTTGTGGCTGGAAAGATGTGGGCCATGAGTCTTTCACGATATACTCATCTTTAATGATGTACTTAGCCGATGGTGGAGGGCTCTTCTCGATAGGATGCTCTGATATTGAGAGATTGACTGGTTCATTACGTTGGTTAAGCTGCATAGTTTGGTCTCTCATATAGTCGCTTACACGTTCATGTGTAGGCCTACTCTGCACCATAACTGGGAGACTTTTCCAACTAGGATGTGCTTCAACCTCTATCTCTGCTGCTGCTTCCAAAACTTCTGCTTGTGCAATTGTGGCTGCAGCTCCCTTTTCCAGATTTAAGGCTTTGAGATTAGCTTCTAATCTTGCTTTGTTGACTTTAATGCTGATCTCTCTCTGTGCGAAGGCAACACGTGCACGAGCAGCTTCTTCCTTGGCTCTCGCGTGTGCTGCTGCTGCACTGACATTTGATCTACTTGAATATCTGGAAACTGAACCAGTGCTTTTAACTGATGCTCTGTCTTGAGGAGGCTTTGGTTTGTTTTGTTTTTTTGTTGTTTTTTTTTTTTGTTGTTGTTTTTTTTTTAATTGATTAGCATTCAAATATCTCAGTAAAAACAGAACAAAGATCTACCACAAAGCAAGAAAGCATGAGACAAGGCTAATCAAAAGGTATTGGCTGAAGCATTTGCTTATTACGCCAACCCTTTTCACAAAATATCTTTTTGCATGCAGCTCGAAGCAAATAATAAAACAAAGCAAAAACCAAACAAACAAACAAACAAACAAACAAACAAACAAGAAAAACAAAAAAAACTTTCCACCTTAGATAAGTAACTACATCAAAGCAAAAGAATCAAGAGGTTTTTTTTTGTTTTGGTTTTTTTTGCTCTTTTCATTCTTGATTTATATATTTTTCTAATACTCTATTTTTAAACATATTTTTAAACAAGGAAAATGAACTACACCTTTTTAAATCACTGTCATAACTATTCCACAGGTTAACTCCTCTAACAGAAACACATCTCTGCTTTATATTTGTCCTCATCTTGTTTTTTTTAAAGAAATCTGTTCCCCTTAAGTCATATTGACTCCCTCTGACTTTGAACAGCTTCTGAGTACTGGGGCAAAGCAAGTTATTTTGTGCTTTATACATTATCTGTGCCATTTTATATTCAACTAAATCATAAAATTTCAGGGTATTCAGATTAATAAACAAAATGTTAGTTGGTTCTATATAGTTTGATTGGTTTATAATTCTTATAGCTCTTTTTTTGTAACTTGAAAATAGGAAGAGTGTTCGTTTTATATGCATTACCCCATATCTCCAGACAGTAAGTCATATATGGAAGCAACAGAGAACAATAAAGTCTGTATAATGATTTTTTGTTCAGTACATGCTTTGTTTTATAGAGAATAGCAATGGTTTTTGACATTTTTGTTTTCACATGGTTTATATGAGACTTCCAACTCAGCTTATCATCAATTATCACTCCAAGAAATTTATTTTCGTACACTCTTTCAATTTCAATTCCATTAACCCTGATTTTAGATACATTTTTCATTTGTCTAGTGCCAAAAATAATCAATTTTGTTTTCTTTATATTTAATGATAACTTATTTACATCAAACCAGTTTTTTAATATATTTAACTCCTTTTCCGCTGTAGTCAGAAGCTGTCACGGTTCTGGGTCCGTTGGACCCAGTATTTTGAGTTTATTATGTTTTGGTTTATTTCTGCTTCATGGATTGTTTTCTTCTCGTAGTGATGATGATGATTATTATTTCTTGTTTCTGTTTATCCGTGCTTAAGGATTTGTTCTCAGTTATATCTCACGTTTAGTTTAGTTCAGATTCCATGTGTCATTCTGTCTGTCTCTCAGTGTAAAGTCTGCATGCTTGTTTAGTAATTCATGTTTCCTGTTTTATTGTGAAAGTCTTTGTCTTATGTTAGTGTGTGCAGCTTAGCTCCCCCGTCTCGTTAGCCCTGATCTCTCCCAGCTGTGTCTCCCTCCTGTTGCCGATTCCCCCGTTACTACCCTGTGTATATAAGCCCTGTGTTTTCCCATGCTCAGTGTCGCGTCGTACCCTCAGAATTATGCCTGTGTGTCCTTGGTCTCAGTGTTCCATCCTCACTCCATGTTTGTTTTTCTGCCAGCAATAAAGCTGAGGTTTTTTGAGTTTCAATTCTGTGTTCGAGTCCTGCATTTGGATCCTCATCTCTGCCTGCCCGCACACAGAGCCCTGACAGAAGCTGTTCTAGGTTTTTACCTGAGCAGTACAGAGTGGTATCATCAGCAAACAATACACATTTTAACAGTTTGGAAACATTACATATGTCATTTATATATAATATAAATAATTTAGGGCCCAGCACAGAGCCCTGAGGAACACCACAAGTTACCTTCAACTGCTTAGATTTTACATTATTGAATTCGACATATTGATATCTTTCATCCAGGTAACTTTTCATCCACTTGTATGCTATCCCTCTTATGCCATATCTCTCGAGTTTATTCATTAATATAGAATGATCAATTGTATCAAACGCCTTTTTTAAGTCTATAAAAACACCAACAGTATATTCCTTATTATCTATTGCATTAGATATCCCTTCAACAAGTTCCATCACTGCCATCAAAGTGGACCTTTTCACTCTAAAGCCATATTGGTTATCACTTAGGAGATTATGCTTCTCAATATATTTATCAAGTCTATTAACAAATAACTTTTCTAAAATTTTTGAGAACTGTGGGAGTAGTGACATTGGCCTATAATTGGTAAACTGACATCTCTCTCCGTTTTTATGGATTGGAATAACTTTTGCTATTTTCATTTGTGAGGGAAACACACCAGTTTGAAAGGACAGATTACAAATGTTGCGAAAGGTTGCACTATATATTCTATAATACTTTTAACTAATATCATGTCAATACCAAAACAGTCAGTGGACTTTTTATTTTTAAATGTCTTCACAATGTTAATTATTTCTCTATGAGTTGCAGCACCAATAAACATGGAGAACACATTCTGAGTAATATGTTTATTTAGGTCGTTATTATTTCTTGACTCTGGAATTTCTTTTGCTAAATTAAAGCCAACATTTACAAAGAAATCATTAAATTCATTTGCAATGTCTTTAGTTTTATCAAGCACAATATCTTTATCTTTTTTAAAATAATCTGGATAATTCTTATTTTTTGAGCCCTTTTTGATTATACTATTTAATATCCTCCATGTTTCTTGTGTGTTACTTCTACTTTGCTCCAATAATTTGTGGTAATATTCTTTCTTACTTGTTCTTATAATATTTATTAATCTATTTTTATATAACTTGTACTTTATTTCAGCATCTTTTGTCCTCTGTTTTATGAATCTCTTATATAGATTATTTTTCTTTTTACATGCATCTTCTACAGTGGGGCAAAAAAGTATTTAGTCAGCCACCGATTATGGAAGTTCCCCCACTTAAAATGATGACAGAGGTCAGTAATTTGCACCAGAGGTACACTTCAACTGTGAGAGACAGAATGTGAAAAAAAAATCCATGAATTCACATGGTAGGATTTGTAAAGAATTTATTCGTAAATTAGGGTGGAAAATAAGTATTTGGTCACCTCAAACAAGGAAAATCTCTGGCTCTCACAGACCTGTAACGTCTTCTGTAAGAAGCTTTTCTGTCCCCCACTCGTTACCTGTATGAATGGCACCTGTTTGAACTCATCATCTGTATAAAAGACACCTGTCCACAGCCTCAAACAGTCAGACTCCAAACTCCGCCATGGCCAAGACCAAAGAGCTTTCGAAGGACACCAGGAAAAGTATTGTAGACCTGCACCAGACTGGGAAGAGTGAATCTACAATAGGCAAGCAGCTTGGTGTGAAAAAAATCAACTGTGGGAGCAATCATCAGAAAATGGAAGACATACAAGACCACTGATAATCTCCCTCGATCTGGGGCTCCACGCAAGATCTCATCCCGTGGGGTCAAAATGATCATGAGAACGGTGAGCAAAGATCCCAGAACCACACGGGGGGACCTGGTGAATGACCTGCAGAGAGCTGGGACCAAAGTAACAAAGGTCACCATCAGTAACACACTACAACGGCAGGGAATCAAATCCCGCAGTGCCAGACGTGTTCCGCTGCTGAAGCCAGTGCATGTCCAGGCCCGTCTGAAGTTTGCCAGAGAGCACATGGATGATACAGCAGAGGATTGGGAGAATGTCATGTGGTCAGATGAAACCAAAGTAGAACTTTTTGGTATAAACTCAACTCGTCGTGTTTGGAGGAAGAAGAATACTGAGTTGCATCCCAAGAACACCATACCTACTGTGAAGCATGGGGGTGGAAACATCATGCTATGGGGCTGTTTTTCTGCCAAGGGGACAGGACGACTGATCCGTGTTAAGGACAGAATGAATGGGGCCATGTATCGTGAGATTTTGAGCCAAAACCTCCTTCCATCAGTGAGAACTTTGAAGATGAAACGAGGCTGGGTCTTCCAACATGACAATGATCCAAAACACACCGCCCGGGCAACAAAGGAGTGGCTCCGTAAGAAGCATTTGAAAGTCCTGGAGTGGCCTAGCCAGTCTCCAGACCTCAACCCCATAGAAAATCTGTGGTCGGAGTTGAAAGTCCGTGTTGCTCGGCGACAGCCCCAAAACATCACTGCTCTCGAGAAGATCTGCATGGAGGAATGGGCCAAAATACCAGCTACTGTGTGTGCAAACCTGGTAAAGACCTATAGTAAACGTTTGACCTCTGTTATTGCCAACAAAGGTTATGTTACAAAGTATTGAGTTGTATTTTTGTTATTGACCAAATACTTATTTTCCACCCTAATTTACAAATAAATTCTTTACAAATCCTACCATGTGGATTCATGGATTTTTTTTTTCACATTCTGTCTCTCACAGTTGAAGTGTACCTCTGGTGCAAATTACTGACCTCTGTCATCATTTTAAGTGGGGGAACTTGCACAATCGGTGGCTGACTAAATACTTTTTTGCCCCATGTATCCCCTTTGTGATCCATGGCTTATTTGATCTGTGATGCTTTCTAGTGATCTTCATTAAAGGACAATGTTTTTCATATAGTGAAATTACTGTTGATAAGAATGCATCATATGCACTATTTGAATCTTCATTTGCAAAAACCTCATTCCAATTGTGTTCCTTTCAGTCCACCTGGAGGGCAGCAATGGCTCTTGTTGTTCTATGTCGTATCATATCAAATATTTGATTCTTTTGTTTAGTTTTAATCCCTTAGGTCTTGCACCTTCGGGGTGTTCTTCGTCCATGTTTGTTGACATAGCTTGCTGTCATAGAGTTGTTTTGCCAGCTGCTAACCGTCTTTTTACTGTCCTGCTCTCCTTGTGTGTGTACGCTACACAATTCAGCAGTAGCCTAACTCCACTTGAAATAACGCGCGAAGTCAGGATGTAGCGTCCAACTCCTTTTAATTAGTAAGTATTTCCTCATGGAGTGAAACTGAAATACAAATAACATAGCTAAAATTAACTTAGCATCATTAGCACGACAAAAATAGATTCCAATACACATCCATTAGCGTTAGCACACAACTACTAAAGTTTTCATCTACAGCAATTGTTTCCACAAAATATACATAAAATACAATCCTACAATTCAATACAAATTAAAACTTACAGACGGTGGTGTCGATGGCACAAACAAAAGGCAGATGTCGCTGGGTCAAATATCCCCACATGTGATCCGCTAGGAACTAAAAACATGGCTGACTTCCTGTCACTTCCCAAAACTGTTTTTCAAATTAAAACGAATTTCAAAATAAAATTAGCTCACTGCAAAGAGCGCCTATATTGCAATAAAATTAAGAGCGAAACATCCACACCAACTTTGCAGGAATAAAATATAAATAGTAAGACATCAGGAGCACATACAAAACAAGACAAAGGCACACACTGGAGAGCAAAGTGCTTGGAGGTAGTGCAAAGGACTTGGTGTGAGTGTGTCAGTGTCCTGAGTGATGAGGGTCACTCAGACCATGGCACAGATTGGTGAGGAGAGGTGAGTTTGTTAGCAGTCTGAATGGCCCAAAGGAAGAAGGGGCATCAGTGACCAACATATTTCCATCACTGTGACTGTGAAAACAATTTACCATTGATCAGTGTGCTTCCCGTTCCACTCTGTTATACTCTGCTAATCTGTCAGATGTGTCATTTTGTTAAACGTGAAGATAGCTGAGTGTCCTGCAGCAAACCAAATCTGCCTGTGGGTCCAATTAAAGGGACCTAAAGCTGTGTTAGTTAAAATTAAAATTCTGGGACACCAGCAGCTTTTTGGTGTAGACAGAAGTTTATTGTGAGAAAGAACAGAATAAAATTGAACATGTAAATACAAATAATGTTGATGGCACCTCTCCACTGACCATCTCCACATAAGATATCCGCAGCGCTTTCACTTCCCTATTGTACAGTTATAGATCAAAGGTTTAATCAGCTTATAACCAATGTCAACCTTCATTTATCTTTTCATCCTTATTTTTTGTTTTCATTACGATAACACAAGTTGAATCACACCATCATCCTATTACATTACAGTTAAAAGTTGGATTTCATGGTAATTAGTGCAACAGATTATTTTTTTTAACATTTTACATGACCTTTCCATCTAATTCTTTGTGCTTGTTGAGGTCTTCTATCTTCAAAAATCTGTGATCTTTCCCATTCACAGGATCTGTACACACAAGCTACTGCTTCTTCAGCCTCTCCATATCATCAGGACACAGGTCACTCTCTGTCAGCATACACAAGTTTATCAGAGCTTCCACCTGCAAATATACATAGACATTTGTGAACATGGGAAACGACTTAATTTTTTTCAGTGGAGGGGGGATATTTAGACATCAGCAGACAAAGTCAAACTAGCCTTCGCTTGACTGAAGGTATGACAGCTCGACCTCCACTTTAGACTCTTTTATTCAGATTGATCATTCTGGCTTCAATAGTCACTTTCCCCAAACCATCATCGACGTAATGCTACAAGACTGCTCAAATAAGTTCTACAGTTAATTAATGTTTCAATCTTAAATATGATTAAGCTATCTGTATCAATAGGTTATGCGCTACAAGCCTTTAAGGTGGCAGGAATTAAACATTACTTACAAATCTGTGACTTGATCCAGCTATCTACAAAGCTATACAAATATCTCACAATTACATGGGGAAAATCAGCCTCATAGGCTATAGGTTTACAGAAAATATTAAAAGAAAATACATACATTTAGTAATAAATGTAAAGCAACATGGGCACACTTAAACCATCCACTGACCTCAGAGTCTTCAGTCCACAATTTGGTTTCTCCACCAGATCACACAGCTGCCTCATGTCTGCATCTTTCAGTTTATTGTCAGTTAAGTCTAGCTCTTTTAGATGTGAGGGGTTGGATTTCAGAGCTGAGGCCAGAGCTGCACAACTGATTTCGGACAAACTGCAGCTATCCAGTCTGAAGAAAGAACATAAATTCATTAGACAAAGTTTCTAAATTAAATTACTCAGTGTTTCATATCTCTTCCGCACACAAGAAAGTTTAGAGAATATATATAAATTCAGAAAAAGAAAAATCCAAACAGCACATGCCAAAATTCTTTAAGAAATGCTTTGAAAAGTGTTGAAAGGTGTATCTCTATGTCTTTTGAGGCTATTGCTATTTTCCTATGAGATACATGTTTTTTTACCTTAAATAACTTAAATGAATATCTTTTATTTTTTTTTATTTTTTTTTAATTGGCCCAGCTTTGGCCCATGGGACCTCCCTGGGCTCAATCTGAAAGAGCAACATGGATCCACCCTCTTTTGGACCCACCAATCACAAGAGGAGCTATGGGGATCCTCTGCAGAATGAAGTAGGCAATGGTCAGGGGTGAAGTCCCTGGGGTTTTTAATCTAATCCAAAACTGGTTCTAGTGAAATCAATGTCACCTCTCTGCAATAGGTGTAGGCTGCTGGGGGATTCCCATGATTCACTGGGTGTCTCTTCTTCAATCACTATGTGTTAATAGACCTCTCTGCACTGAATCATATCTGTTATTAATCTCTGTCTCTCTTTCACAGCATGTCTTTAACCTGTCTTCCTTCTCTCTCCCCAACCGGTCACAGCAGATGGCCCCGCCCGTCCCTGAGCCTGATTCTGCCGGAGGTTTCTTCCTGTTAAAAGGGAGTTTTTCCTTCCGACTGTTGCCAAAGTGCTTGCTCACAGGACGTCATATGATTATTAGGTTTTTCTCTGTATCTATTATTGTAGGGTCTAGCTTACAATATAAAGCGCCTTGAGGTGACAGTAGTTGTGATTTGGCGCTGTCAAGAGGTGTTTCTCCATGCCACATTCCCTATCTATTTCATTTTGTTTATTCAGCCTTCTTTGTGTACATACAGTCTTTTGTTTGTTTTTTTTCTATTGTTTTTCATTTCTTTCCTTTTGTTGTTTTGTTATGGCCTCTGTATCTTCCATGCACTGTTTAGGTTTGACCTTTGCTGTTTTTCTGTGATTCCTCATATTTAGATTTTTTTTTTTTATATACACTGATGTTTGGTTTTTGCACATCTTTCAAGCAGCCAGAAACCATTATTTCTTTAGCTATTTTTGCATTCTGTCATCCGACCTTGCACCTCTAATATATAATCTAAGAGAATTATTATAACATGAGCTTTGTGTCACCACAGTCTTTATATCATAAGTTTAAAAAATGACTTGTCTGACCTCAGAATCTCCAGTCTACAGTGCCGACTCTCCAGAAAACCACAGAGCTGCTTCACTCCTGAATCCTGCAGGTTGTTGTTGTGACTCAGGTCCAGTTCTCTCAGATAGGAGGGGTTGGACTTCAGAGCTGAGCCCAAAGGAGTACAGCTAATCTCTGACAAACAGCAGCCCATCAATCTGAATTAAGGAAATTATATTGCAGAATGACAAAGACATTTAATATAGGACTAATATAGGACATCCAAAAGCATTTCCATTCATTTCATTTTCATTCTTTGTAATCCCTCTGTGTATCCCCAGGTTAGTTTGTTATCTAGGTTTAGGTTTCTGTTATTATGCTTCCCCCATGTCCCTTCTTGTGTTGTCAGTTTTGTCTCTGTTTTTCACTTTCTTTTTGTGTGTCAAGGTTGTGTCTCTGCAATCTGTACTTTCAGCCTTATTTTGTCAGTGTCTTGTGTTAAGTTTCTGTTTTATTGTTTTGTAGTACTGAGTTTAATTATACTTTTTCTGGCCTTGTTGTCTCTCTCTGGTTCCATGTTTAGTCAAAATCAGTGTCTGTTTCCCCTTTCCTTGTGTATATCATCTGTTTTCTGTTTTATTCTGATAGCCACTTGTCCTGCATGCATCATGATCATTTTTGCTTCCCCTGTTTCCTCTCCTGTTTATATTGTCTGTATCTCTAGCTGTGCATTGTCGTGATCTCCCTTATTTCGCCAGCTGTGTGTCCTGTTAGTGTCCAGTGTAGTTTCATTGCTAATATTTCTCAGTGTATGTTTACTTCAGTTCTTTGTATTTTAGTTGCCTGTGACTGTAGTAATAAAGCTGTTTCAAGAACTCAGGCGGTCAGCACTCTGTACAGGCCAGTCAAATTGTTCCACACCAAACTCACTTATCCATATCTTTATGTGTCTTCGTTTCTGCACTGGTGAGCAGTCATGTTGGAGCAGAAAGGGCCATCACCAAACTTTTCCCAAAAATTTGGGAGCATAACATTGTCATTGCTTCTTAATTCAGATAAAACTGAGGTTATTGTACTCGGCCCTGAAAATCTTAGAAATATGGTATCTAACCAGATTCTTACTCTGGATGGCATTACCTTGGCCTCCAGTAACACTGTGAGGTACCTTGGAGTCATTTTTGACCAGGATATGTCCTTCAATGCACATATTAAACAAATATGTAAGACTGCTTTCTTCCATTTGTGCAACATCTCTAAAATTAGAAATATCCTGTCTCAGAGTGACGCTGAAAAACTAGTTCATGCATTTATTACTTCCAGGCTGGACGACTGTAATTCATTATTATCAGGATGTCCAAAAAACTCACTGAAAAGCCTTCAGCTAATCCAAAATGCTTCAACAAGAGTCCTGACAGGGACTAGAAAGAGAGAGCACATTTCTCCTGTTTTGGCTTCCCTTCATTGGCTTCCTGTTAAATCCAGAATTGAATTCAAATTCATGCTCCTCACATACAAGGCCTTAAATAATCAGGCCCCATCTTATCTTAATGACCTTGTAGTACCATATCACCCTATTAGAGCACTTCACTCTCGCTCTGCAGGCCTACTTGTTGTTCCTAGAGTATTTAAAAGTAGAATGGGAGGCAGAACCTTCAGTTTTCAGGCCCCTCTTCTGTGGAACCAGCTTCCAGTTTGGATTCAGGAGACAGACACTATCTCTACTTTTAAGATTAGGCTTCAAACTTTCCTTTTTGCTAAAGCATATAGTTAGGGCTGGACCAGGTGACCCTGAATCCTCCCTTATTTATGCTGCAATACACGTAGGCTGCTGGGGGATTCCCATGATGCATTGAGTTTTTCCTTTCCAGTCACCTTTCTCACTCACTATATATTAATAGACCTCTCTGCATTGAATCATATCTGTTATTAACCTCTGTCTCTCTTCCACAGCATGTCTTTATCCTGTCTTCCTTCTCTCTCCCCAACTGGTCGCAGCAGATGGCCACCCCTCCCCGAGCTTGGTTCTGCCGGATGTTTCTTCCTGTTAAAAGGGAGTTTTTCCTTCGCACTGTCGCCAATGTGCTTGCTCATAGGGGGTCATATGATTGTTGGGTTTTTCTCTGTATTTATGAAGTGCCTTGAGGCGACTTTTGTTGTTATTTGGTGCTATATAAATAAAATTGAATTGAATTGAATTGAATTCAATGTCTTGTTATGCTGAAGCATTAAGAGTTCCTTTCACTGAAACAAGGGGAACAATCTCAACTCCTGAAAAACCACTAACCCCACTCTGACTTCATTTGCTGCCATGTTCAATCACTTCCACTTTGTCTTGATGCATGCTCAATCATCTACGTAAGGAAATCCCAAAGAATTGATTCTGTTCATCTGGGCATAGCCTTTTTAGTGACCATTTCACCATCTTACAATGCTGTAACTTCAGCAATTCTCAACTGTCTGTGAATGGTACTCATGGCTAGTGATCCATGGACATGACAATTTAAATGCTAATCATCATGAAACTGACCTCACAGCTCATTGTTCATTCAGTGGTTCTAGTTTGTCATTATGCAAATGTACTGTTTATACAGGGAGTGCAGAATTATTAGGCAAATTAGTATTTTTGTCATGGTCCTGGGCCATGTTGGCCCAGTATTCTTGGTTCCTTGTATTTTCAAAGTCAAAGTCAAAGTCAACTTTATTTGTCGATTCTGCCACATGTACAGGACATACAGAGAATAGAAATTGCGTTACTCTCAATCCCTAGATAAATAGCAAATGAACATTTAAATATATTTAAATATAAAAGTGCATTCTCCTGAAGTCCACAACAATCTCCTTCGTCTTCTCCACATTCAGAGAGAGATTGTTGTCAGCACACCACGTGGCCAGGCGTCTCACCTCACTTCTGTAGTCGGTCTCATCCCTGTTGCTAATGAGACCCACCACCGTTGTGTCGTCCGCAAACTTGATGAAGAGGTTGGAGCTGTATGATGGAGTGCAGTCATGGGTCAGCAGAGTGAAGAGGAGGGGGCTCAGCACACATCCCTGCGGGGCCCCCGTGTTTAAAATGATGGTGCTGGATGTATTACTGCCAACCCGTACTGCTTGAGGTCTTCCGGTGAGGAAATCCAACAGCCAGTTGCACAGTGAGGTGTTGAGCCCCAGCTGGACCAGTTTTTGAATGAGCTGTTGGGGGATTATGGTGTTGAATGCTGAACTGAAATCTATGAACAGCATTCGGACATATGAGTCATTTTTGTCCAGGTGTGTGAGTGCCGAGTGGAGTGCAGTGGAGATGGCATCATCGGTTGAGCGGTTGGGCCGATACGCAAACTGGAAGGGATCCAGGGAGGGGGGCAGGACAGTCTTGATGTGTTGCATGACTAGTCGTTCGAAGCACTTCATCAGGATGGGAGTAAGTGCAACAGGACGGTAGTCATTAAAGCAGGAGGGAGATGACTTTTTTGGAACCGGAATGATTGTGGTGGCTTTAAAACATGTGGGGACGACAGCCTGGATGAGTGATATGTTGAAGATGTCTGTGAAGACATCAGTGAGTTCCACTGCACAGTCTCTCAGTACACGACCAGGAATGTTGTCAGGACCCGGAGCTTTACGTGCATTGATCCTGCTGAGGGATCTCCTCACGCTGTCCGGTGACAGAGTCATCACCTGGTTACCAGGAGGGGGTGGGGTCTTCTGTTTAGTGGTGCTGTTTTGGACTTCAAAGCGAGCAAAGAAAGTGTTCAGCTCGTTCAGCAGGGGGATAGTGCTATCACAGGTCTGTGGTGGGGGCTTGTAATCTGTGATGGTCTGAATGCCCCGCCACAGGCTCCGTGAGTCTCTGCTGTCTTTGAAGTGATGAGATATTTTCCTGGAGTACTGTCTCTTAGCCTCTCTGATGCCACGGGAAAGGTTGGCCCTAGCTGTCCTCAGGCTTGCCTCGTCTCCAACTCTGAAGGCAACATTCCGAGCTTTCAGCAGCCTGTAGACCTCTCCTGTCATCCATGGTTTTTGATTGGCCCGGACAGTTATGGTTTTCGTGACTGTTACATCCTCAATACACTTGTTGATGTAGGCAGTAACAGTCTCTGCGTACTCCTGGAGGTCAGTGGTGTTGTTATAGGTGGCAGCCTGCTTAAACATGTTCCAGTCTGTAGTATTAAAGCAGTCCTGTAGAGCCTCTGAAGACCCCTCTGGCCACACTTGTATCCGCTTACGAACCGGTTTGGTCACTTTAACGAGCGGTCTGTAAGCAGGCATTAGCATGACAGTGATATGGTCTGAGGCGCCAAGGTGGGGGAGGGGAAAAGCTTTGTAAGCTCCTCTCTGGGTGGTGTAAACAAAGTCCAGTGTGTTATTTCCCCTTGTTGGAAAGTCTATGTGTTGTTGTATTTTTGGAAACACGCACTTTAAGTCTGCATGATTGAAATCCCCAGCCAGGATGAGAAAAGCATCAGGATGGGCTGTCTGCTGCTCACTGATGTGCTGGTACAGTTCATTCAGTGCCTCATTCCTGTTGTTGACATTGGAGGAGGGAGGGATGTACACAGCGCACAGGAGTATGGCTGTATATTCCCTCGGTAGATAGAATGGCCGGCACTTAATAACCATTAACTCCAGCACTGGTGAGCAGTGTTTGCAGACCGCAACAGCATCGCGACACCAGGCATCATTGATGTAAACACAAAGTCCTCCCCCGCGGGTCTTACCTCCCGCGACGATGACTCTGTCAGCACGGTAGCATGTTAGCTGGTCGAGCTGAATGGCGCGGTCCGGGACACTGTCGCTGAGCCATGTTTCCGTGAACACAAAAGCACAGCAGTCCTTTACATTCCTTTGAGATGAACGTAGCAGTCGGATGTCGTCCAGTTTATTTTCTAGCGAGCGTACGTTGGCCAGAACGATAGAGGGGATGGCGGGTTTGTGTGGGCTAGCCGCTAGCCTAGCTCGGATGCCACCGCGCTTACCCCTCTTCTGCTTCCTCTCACACCGCTTGAGGCGCATCCATTGTGGGCGAAGTGCGGGAGTGGGGGTCGGTGATTGAGTAGGCCTTCGGAGCAGACCCAGATCTTTCAGCTTCTCGGTGTCCACAGAGTTTAACTTAAAAAGTTTGTTTCTGCCGATGTCGAGAAGAAGTGTTCGGGCATATCCTCGCTTGCACACAGATAGACGCGACAAAGACTTACAAAAACACTGCAACTTACAGGACGAAAAACACGAAACACTCCTTATTTAGGCCATGTTTTCTGAGGTGTCCTGTTGTGGTGTTCCCTAAGTGTTTTCCCTTTGTGACTCTTACCCCCTTTGTGCCCCTCTGTGTATTTATGAGCTCTCGTCTCTCTTTGTGTTTAGTCCATGTTTCCCCCAGCCTGTTATGTCTGTGTTCTCCCCGTGCTCTCTCTCCTCCTGTCTGAACCTCTGTGTACTTCCTGTTTTACTTTGACAGTCTCTCGTCAGTATGCGTCATGTTGTGTTCACTCCTGCCCTGTCTCGTTATGTTTATCAGTGTCACCTGTGTTCCCCACCTGTGTGTAATCTCCCTGTGTTCTCTGAGTGTATTTAAGTTGTGTCTTCTGTCATGGTAGTTGCTGGTTCGTCTGTGTTGTTTCCCCTCGGTCTCCCTGCGTCTTCCCGTATGTATTTCCCCGGACCTCCCTGCATCCTCGTTTCTGGTTTGTGTTATTAGTTCTACCCAGTTTAGGTTTTCCTGTTTCATGGTACCCACACCGTTGCTGTTTGTATTTTCGGTTGTCAAATAAACACTCATCTGCACCAGAGCTGCCGCATTTTGGGTCCTATTTCAACTCCACACGGCTTGCCCCGCAAACCGTGACAGAACGAACCAGCCACCATGGACCCAGCGGCAGTCAATCCGTCCGAGGAGCTCCAGGATGACATCGGCTACAATGTGGAGATCCTCCTCGGGCTGTGGCTGGAGAATCCTCCGTACGAGCTTTGCCGCGCCGTGGAAGGTCGGCTACAACGGCTCTTTTCCGGCCTGCCATGGCTACTAAATTCACTTCCTCCGACCATGCAGGCTTTTCTCCGGCACACACCCCACCTTCTCTCAGCCACTCCCGCCTCGCTGCCCGACTCGCCGGATGCGATCTTGCCCGGCCCGTCGGAGCCGTCTGCGGGGAGGAAACGCCGATCGCGCCGCAAGCGTGCCACCCCACAGCTGGACGTTCGGACTTCTAATTCGCCGGCTGTGGTGAGTGAGGACTGTTTTCCATTTGCGGACTGTATGACTGTTCATTCAGGGGCGGTGTTCTGTGCGGCAGATGACTTTGTGAACAGCATATCACCTCCCCCGCAGCCACTCTCAGCTCAGTTAGCTCCCCCGCAGCCACTCTCAGCCCAGTTAGCTCCCCCGCAGCCACTCTCAGCCCAGTTAGCTCCCCCGCAGCCACTCTCAGCCCAGTTAGCTCCCCCGCAGCCACCCTCAGCTCAGTCTCCAGTGCCACCCTCAGCTCAGTCTCCAGTGCCACCCTCAGCTCAGTCTCCAGTGCCGCCTGTAGCGCAGGCCCCAGTAGCTCCAGTGCCGCCTGTAGCGCAGGCCCCAGTAGCTCCAGTGCCGCCTGTAGCGCAGGCCCCAGTAGCTCCAGTGCCGCCTGTAGCGCAGGCCCCAGTAGCTCTGGCTCCAGCATTACCGGTTCCACTCGTTCACTCCATGCAGGGAGAAAGCCTAAGTCCTACTCAAGGTGCTTTTCATGGTTCAGCCGCCATATGCACTGTTTGCCGCTCCAGGGCTTCCCCAGAGGCTAGGTCCCAGTCCTCAGCTGATTCTGGACCCCTGGAGTTTAAGCAGCCACCTGGGAAGTGCCCCGTGTCAGTGTTGTCTGAGCAGGGCCAGTGCTCAGCACAGCACCCATTTCCTTCATGTCTGCCAGTGGACTCCATGCCTGCTGGCTTTGTGATGGCTTCTGCTGGAGGGTCCAAGGGGCCCGTCCAGCCTTCGTCTCGTGTCTCCGCTGGAGGGTCCGAGGGACCGCTCCGGCCTTCGTCTCGTGTCTCCGCTGGAGGGTCCGACGGACCGCTCCGGCCTTTGTTTCCTGTTTCCGCTGGAGGGTCCAAGGGACCGCTCCGGCCTTTGTCTCCTGTTTCAGCTGGGGGGCCCGAGGAGCCCGTCCAGCAGCCTTCCTCGTCAGCTGGTGGTTCCGGAGAACCACACCAGCCTCATGCCTCGTCGGCTGGAGGGTCCGAGGGGCCCGTTCGGCCTCCTGTCTCCGCTGGAGGGTCCGAGGGGCCCGTTCGGCCTCCTGTCTCCGCTGGAGGGTCCGAGGGGCCCGTTCCGCCTCCTGTCTCCGCTGGAGGGTCCGAGGGGCCCGTTCAGCCTCACGCCGCGTCAGCTGGAGGGCCCGAGGAGCCTGTCCAGCCGCCACCTGCGGCCGCCTCGTCGTCGCCTGGTCCAGCTTCATCCGAGTCTTCGTCGTCGCCTGGTCCAGCTTCATCCAAGTCTTCGTCGTCGCCTGGTCCAGCTTCATCCGAGTCTTCGTCGTCCCCTGGTCCAGCTTCATCCGAGTCTTCGTCGTCGCCTGGTCCGGCCTCATCAGAGTCTTCATCCTCATCTGGTCCGGCCTCATCAGAGTCTTCATCCTCGTCTGGTCCGGCCTCGTCAGAGTCTTCATCCTCGTCTGGTCCGGCCTCATCAGAGTCTTCATCCTCGTCTGGTGCGGCCTCTGCTTCTGCTACGCCTGGTCCGGCCTCTGCTTCTGCTACGCCTGGTCCGGCCTCTGCTTCTGCTACGCCTGGTCCTGCGGCTGTTATGCCGCCGCCCAAGCCTCGTTCTGCACCTCGATATCGCCGGCCATTTTCCGGGCCACCTGCTGGACATCACCGCCGTCGGGGTCGGCCACCTGAACTGCTCCGTGGTCTCCTTCGTCGCCGCCGCTGCCTTCCGCACGGCCGGCCCCCGGACCGCCATCGCCTGAGTGGCCGCCGCTGCCTTCCGCACGGCCGGCCCCCGGACCACCGTCGCCTGAGTGGCCGCCGTTGCCGTCCGCACAGCCGGCCTCCCGAACTGTATCCACGTCGCCACCGTTGCCGTCCGCACGGTTGGCCCCCTGAACTCTTCTGTTTTGGACTCCGTTTTTCTTGGGCTGTGGTGTGTTTCGTTTCATTGGTTTTCTTGGGTTGGGTCTCGTGTTTTGTTTTTCCTTTTTGTCTTTTGGCCTTCTGGTGCTCCTGTTTTGTTTTGCCTCGAGCCCTCCGTCCTGGACCCCCGCCGCCCGCCCTGGTCGGGTTGTTTTCTGTTTTTTCTGGCTGTTTTTCTTGTTGGGCTGTCTGGAGCCAGCCTTTGAGGGGGGGGGGGGTTACTGTCATGGTCCTGGGCCATGTTGGCCCAGTATTCTTGGTTCCTTGTATTTTCACTCCTTATTTAGGCCATGTTTTCTGAGGTGTCCTGTTGTGGTGTTCCCTAAGTGTTTTCCCTTTGTGACTCTTACCCCCTTTGTGCCCCTCTGTGTATTTATGAGCTCTCGTCTCTCTTTGTGTTTAGTCCATGTTTCCCCCAGCCTGTTATGTCTGTGTTCTCCCCGTGCTCTCTCTCCTCCTGTCTGAACCTCTGTGTACTTCCTGTTTTACTTTGACAGTCTCTCGTCAGTATGCGTCATGTTGTGTTCACTCCTGCCCTGTCTCGTTATGTTTATCAGTGTCACCTGTGTTCCCCACCTGTGTGTAATCTCCCTGTGTTCTCTGAGTGTATTTAAGTTGTGTCTTCTGTCATGGTAGTTGCTGGTTCGTCTGTGTTGTTTCCCCTCGGTCTCCCTGCGTCTTCCCGTATGTATTTCCCCGGACCTCCCTGCATCCTCGTTTCTGGTTTGTGTTATTAGTTCTACCCAGTTTAGGTTTTCCTGTTTCATGGTACCCACACCGTTGCTGTTTGTATTTTCGGTTGTCAAATAAACACTCATCTGCACCAGAGCTGCCGCATTTTGGGTCCTATTTCAACTCCACACGGCTTGCCCCACAAACCGTGACAATTTTGTCCACATCCTCTTCATGCATGTTGTCTTACTCCAAGCTGTATAGGCTCGAAAGCCTACTACCAATTAAGCATATTAGGTGATGTGCATCTCTGTAATGAGAAGGGGTGTGGTCTAATGACATCAACACCCTATATCAGGTGTGCATAATTATTAGGCAACGTCCTTTCCTTTGGCAAAATGAAGGACTTGAGAGGCTCAGAAAAGTCAAGAATAGTGAGTTATCTTGCAGAGGGATGCAGCAGTCTCAAAATTGCAAAGCTTCTGAAGCGTGATCATCGAACAATCAAGCGTTTCATTCAAAATAGTCAACAGGGTCACAAGAAGTTTGTGGAAAAACCAAGGCACAAAATAACTGCCCATGAACTGAGAAAAGTCAAGCGTGCAGCTGCCAAGATGCCACTTGCCACCAGTTTGGCCATATTTCAGAGCTGCAACATCACTGGAGTGCCCAAAAGCACAAGGTGTGCAATACTCAGAGACATGGCCAAGGTAAGAAAGGCTGAAAGACGACCACCACTGAACAAGACACACAAGCTGAAACGTCAAGACTGGGCCAAGAAATATCTCAAGACTGGTTTTTCTAAGGTTTTATGGACTGATGAAATGAGAGTGAGTCTTGATGGGCCAGATGGATGGGCCCGTGGCTGGATTGGTAAAGGGCAGAGAGCTCCAGTCCGACTCAGACGCCAGCAAGGTGGAGGTGGAGTACTGGTTTGGGCTGGTATCATCAAAGATGAGCTTGTGGGGCCTTTTCGGGTTGAGGATGGAGTCAAGCTCAACTCCCAGTCCTACTGCCAGTTTCTGGAAGACACCTTCTTCAAGCAGTGGTACAGGAAGAAGTCTGCATCCTTCAATAAAAACATTATTTTCATGCAGGACAATGCTCCATCACACGCGTCCAAGTACTCCACAGCGTGGCTGGCAAGAAAGGGTATAAAAGAAGAAAAACTAATGACATGGCCACCTTGTTCACCTGATCTGAACCCCATTGAGAACCTGTGGTCCATCATCAAATGTGAGATTTACAAGGAGGGAAAACAGTACACCTCTCTGAACAGTGTCTGGGAGGCTGTGGTTGCTGCTGCACGCAATGTTGATGGTGAACAGATCAAAACACTGACAGAATCCATGGATGGCAGGCTTTTGAGTGTCCTTGCAAAGAAAGGTGGCTATATTGGTCGCTGATTTGTTTTTGTTTTGTTTTTGAATGTCAGAAATGTATATTTGTGAATGTGGAGATGTTATATTGGTTTCACTGGTAAAAATAAATAATTGAAATGGGTATATATTTGTTTTTTGTTAAGTTGCCTAATAATTATGCACAGTAATAGTCACCTGCACACACAGATATCCCCCTAAAATAGCTAAAACTAAAAACAAACTAAAAACTACTTCCAAAAACATTCAGCTTTGATATTAATGAGTTTTTTGGGTTCATTGAGAACATGGTTGTTGTTCAATAATAAAATTATTCCTCAAAAATACAACTTGCCTAATAATTCTGCACTCCCTGTAAGGTTGGAAACCTGCAGTCAGCTGAGACTGAAGAAGTCACTTGGATGAGTGACGAAATGCTTCTTCCACTGAAAATCCTATGTCCAGATAAACAGAATCAATTTTTAGCACTTTCACTTTGCTATAAGCAACCCATTCTGTAACAAATGTTTACAAAAGCAGTCTTCATGTCTAGGTGTTTGATTTTGTACACCTGGGGAACTGGAGGTGATTGGAACACCTGAATTCAATTATTTGGATGGGCTGAATATTGTTAGCAGTATATTGCACGTCATACCACCTTTCTGGTGGTATGACTCTGAAGCTGTTATCTCAACAGATAGCTGCAAAGGAAATTTCACTAGCAACAGATTGCACTACATTAAAAATTATTTGTAAATGTTTTTTATAATTTTTTTTAAAATTACGCTTCCTCCAGAAGTAGAGACTACAATAGTCTTTCCTCAATGAGTCAATGACACACTTCCAGTCCAGTCTATTAATAAGGTGAACACCCAGGTATATGAAGCCCTCCACCATATTTACCATTTCTCCAAGGTTAGAAATGGTGTTCAACTCAGGCTTGGGCCTCCAAAAATATCTCACCATGTCTTCTCTATTCAGTTTTCACAAATGATCTGCCGTATGTCTTGGATAAATCTCATCTTGTAATGTATGCTGATGATTCCACCATGTTTTATTCAGCCAGTGGCAACTCTGAATTGACCAACGTATTGCAACAAGATTTGCTGAACGTGTTTTACAGGCTAAGTAAAATTAACATGATTTTAAACATCTAAAATCTATGTTAATAGGAAGTAGAGTACGCTTAGTCACAACTAACCCACAACTAAATCTTTCCATAGCTGGAATGGTAAATGGCCTGTATTTATATAGCGCTTTACTAGTTCCTAAGGACCCCAAAGCGCTTTACATATCCAGTCATCCACCCATTTACACACACATTCACACACTGGTGATGGCAAGCCACATTGTAGCCACAGCCACCCTGGGGCGCACTGACAGAGGCCAGGCTGCCGGACACTGGCGCCACCGGGCCCTCTGACCACCACCAGTAGGCAACAGGTGAAGTGTCTTGCCCAAGGACACAACGACTGAGACTGCCCAAGCCGGGGCTCGAACCGGCAACCTTCCGATTACAAGGCGAACCCCCAACTCTTGAGCCACAATCACCCCAATGGTACTAGAACAGGTGACCCAGATTAAATTACTTGGTGTTACTATAAACCACCACCTTTCATGGTCTCAGCACATTGACTGTGTTATTAAGAAAATGGGACAGTGCATAGCTATGGCTAGGAAATGCTCCTTTTATATTACTTTTTCAATTATGAAAGGTGTCATTAATGCACTAGTATTATCTCATCTAGAGTACTGTTCAATCATTTGGTCAGCAGCTAATAAGACAGATCTGATCAGACTTCAGTTAGTCAAGAACAAGGCAGCCAGATTAGTGTTAAGGTGTTCAAACTATAGAAATATCTATAACTTTCTTTGCTTTCAAATAAGCTAAATCATACTATGGCTTACTCGTATTTTTTAAGAAAGCAATACTTTTAAAGACACCATATTTTTTTTCTGCTCAGTTGCAGTATCCAGATGAAATACATAATCATAGTACATGATTTTCAACAAAACACAATTTGGTAACTCCTCAACTTAAAAGTTGAGAAAGTAAACTGCCATCGGTCAAGAGAGGTAGCCCTCTGGAGCCTAAGACTGGCCAAGCCGAGTTTAAAAAAAAAAAAAAAAAGTAATGACGTAAGATGTTAAGGTAACAAGTGTGCAATAGAGGGCAGATGGGGCAGAGTTCATCAATATTGAGACAAAACAGGATGTTTTCCAGAGTAATGGTATCTTCTCCTGGCTCAAACTAAGATTGAAGATGTGCTGTAAAAATGGACCTTCCATGACCTTCCAAGCTATATAGTTTGTCTTCCATATTTCCAACTATATCCATCACATACTGTGTATGCTACCATTGTATATAGTGTATTATCTTACTTTTTTCATTGATTGTACTTAATTGTATTTTTGTATTTCCTTCATATATCTGTACCTGAGCTGAGGTGAGTTTGGATGGGTCCTAGACTTAAGGTGTTAAACACATTGGCTCTATTTAGGTTTCCCACGGTTTAATAGTTCTTGTTCTGTGATCTTTTTCATTCCTGACCACACATCTTTCGTTTTCCCTGATCTTGTTTTCTGCCTGTTTTTGTAAATAATGTACCACTTTATAATATACCTCCTGTCCCTATAATGGTTTTCTCTTTTTCTTTTTATTGGCTTTACCTACAATGGCCATAATACTATCAGAAATACTTCAGAGATTAACCAATAAAAAAAATGCCCTGGTCTGAATTCTTCCTGACAAAAAAAGAAGGTAAGTCAGAGTAAATTATCACTTCGAAGACTTCTCTTATATTAGGGTTTTAAATGTTTAGCTTTTGGACTGAAACGGTCAAAATACTATGGTTTAGTATCATATCAGTCTTCTGTCAGTTTAGTGCCAGCACAACAAAAACACAGTTTCTGACCTCAGAGTCTCCAGTCTACATTGCCGACTCTCCAGAAAACCACACAACTGTTTCATTCCCGAATCCTGCAGCTTGTTCCCTCTCAGGTCCAGATGTTTAAGATGGGAAGGGTTAGACTTCAGAGCTGCAAACAGGCAGCTGATCTCTGACAAACTGCAGCTCCTCAATCTGAATAAAGCATAGGAAGTATTATCTGTTTAGAGATGAAAAAGATCCAGAATGTAGAAGTTGAACACAGAAGCTGAAAATTAAAATTCTAAATGAAGTATAACAAATACCAAAATATAAACAGAACAATGAGTGAAACAAATTAATGACTGTATACTTCTGTTTCACTAAATATGGAAATATTAAGATGATGTTCCTATGAGATATATATGTAAGTATGTGTATATAAAAATAAAGGCGTTGAAATTTCAACTATGCATGGATTTAAACATGCAAAAGTTTGGGCAACCTTGTAATGGTCATTATTTTCCTGTATAAATCACTGGTTGTTACAATAAAAAATGTCAGTTAAATATATCATATAGGAGACACACACAGTGATATTTGAGAAGTGAAATGAAGTTTATTGGATTTACAGAAAACGTGCAATAATTGTTTAAACAAAATCAGGCAGGTGCATAAATTTGGGCACCACAAAAAAAGAAATGAAATCAATATTTAGTAGATCCACCTTTACAGAAATTACAGCCTCTAAACGCTTCCTGTGGGTTCCAATGAGAGTCTGGATTGTGGTTGAAGGTATTTTGGACCATTCCTCTTTACAAAATATCTCTAGTTCATTCAGGTTTGATGGCTTCCGAGCATGGACAGCTCTCTTTAACTCACACCACAGATTTTCAATAATATTCAGGTCTGGGGACTGAGATGGCCATTCCAGAACGTTGTACCTGTTCCTCTGCATGAATGCCTTAGTGGATTTAGAGCAGTGTTTCGGGTCATTGTCTTGTTGAAAGATGCATTGGCCTCCAGAAACTGCTGATGCTGAGTGGAATCCATGTGTCCCTCAACTTTTACAAGATTCCCAGTCCCTGCACTGGCCACACAGCCCCACAGCATGATGGAACCACCACCATATTTTTCTGTAGGTAGCGGGTGTTTTTCTTGGAATGCTGTGTTCTTTTTCCTCCATGCATAACGCCCCTTGTTATGCCCAAATAACTCAATTTAGTTACATCAGTCCACAGCACCTTATTCCAGAATGAAGCTGGCTTGTCCAAATTTGCTTTAGCATACCTCAAGCGGCTCTGTTTGTGCTGTGGGTGGAGAAAAGGCTTCCTTTGCATCACTCTCACATACAGCATCTCCTTGTGTAAAGTGCGCCGAATGGTTGAACGATGCACAGTGACTCCATCTGCTGTAACATGATGTTGTAGGTCTTTGGTGCTGGTCTGTGGGTTGACTCTGACTGGTCTCACCATTCGTCGCTTCTGTCTATCCAAGATTTTTCTTGGTCTGCCACTTTGAGCCGTAACTTGAACTGAGCCTGTGGTCTTCCATTTTCTCAGTATGTTCCTAACTGTGGATACAGACAGTTTAAATCTCTGAGACAGCTTTCTGTATCCTTCCCCTAAACCATGATGGTGAACAATCTCTTTCTTCAGGTCATTTGACAGTTGTTTTGAGACCCTCATGTTGCTACTCTTCAGAGAATATTAAAAGAGGAGGGAAACTTACAATTGACCACCTTAAATACTCTTTCTCATTAATGGATTCACCTGTGTATGTAGGTCAGGGGTCACTGAGCTTACCGAGCCAATTTGAGTTCCGATAATTAGTTCTAAAAGTTTTGAAATCAATAAAATGACAACAGTGCCCAAATTTATGCACCTGCCTGATTTTGTTTAAACAATTATTACACACTTTCTGTAAATCCAATAAACTTCATTTCACTTCTCAAATATCACTGTGTGTCTCCTATATGATATATTTAACTGACATTTTTTATTGTAACAACCAACGATTTATACACGGAAATAATGACTATTAACAAGGTTGTCCAAACTTTTGCATCCCACTGTATATATACACCCTTTTGTGAATCGCTACCTCATTGTGGTGCATGGATTTGTGTGTCCCAGGGATCCCAGTGGGTAAGTTGTCTGTGTTGTCAAGGGCTTTGCCCTCCTGATAGGGTCTCCCATTGGTCCTGGTGAGACTAGTGACTGAGACATGGAATGTCACTTCTCTGCTGGGGAGGGAGCCTGAGCTACTGCGTGAGGTTGAGAGGTACCAACTAGATATAGTTGTGCTCACCTCAATGCACAGCTTGGGCTCCAAAACCAGACACCTGGCTAGACTCAGTCTGGAGTAGATCTTGGTGAGAGGCATCGGGCTGGGGGTGGCTATTCTAGTTTCCCCTTTGGTTTTTTCCAGTGGATGAGAGGTTTTTTTTCCCTGCACCTTAGGGTCAGGGAATGGGTCCTGAATGCTGTCTGCGCTTATGTGTCAAACCACAGTTCAGAGTGCCCAACCTTCTTGGAGTCCCTGGGTGGGGTGCTTAAGGCTACTTAACCTTGGGACTCTGTTGCCTTTCTGGGACACTTCAATGCTCATGTAGGCAATGACAGTGAGACCTGGAGGGGTGTGACTGGGAGGAACGGCCTGACAGATCTGAACCCAAGCAGTGTTCTGTTACTGGACTTCTGCGCAAACCACAGTTTGTCCATGACAAACACCATGTTTGAACATAATGGTGTCCATAAGAAAGTAAGTTAAGTTTATTTATTAAGCCCTTCTCACAGACAGGCAGTCACAAAGCGCTGTGCAGAAAGTTTAAAATAAACAGTACAATCAATCGATCTTATACACAATGTAAAAGGTTAAATGTAAGTTAAATAATGTGAAGAATATAAAATACGTAGATCAACAAAATGCTTGTTTGAACAGTAAAGTTTTTAACTGATTTTTAAAAGAATCCACAGTCAACCATATGTAATTGTGGTGGTAGACTGTTCCACAGCCTTGGTGCAACAGACTGAAAGGCTCTGTCCCCTTTCGTCTTCAGTCGTGTACGGGGAACAACCAACAGACTCTGAGTCTATGAGCGGAGACGATGAGCAGCAGTGTATTTTATATGAAGCTTGGATAAATAATCTGGGGCCTGGCCATGTAATGCTCTGTATGATAAAACCAGAATTTTAAAACAAATTCTAAACACTATTGGAAGCCAATGTAAAGAATATAAGATGGGAGTAATGTTAGCACGCTTCCTAGAATGAGTTGGTAGACTGGCTGCTGCATTTTGTATTGCCTGGAGGAGAGAGAAATGTGATTTATCCAAGCTGGTAAACAGGGAATTACAGTAAACGTGATGACACGAATGCATGGATGAGATTTTTCCAGTTCATCTAAAGAGACCATATGTCACAGTTTAGAGATGTTTCTTAAGTGAAAGAAACAGGAACAAGACAAAGATATTACATGAAAGTCAAGGCCCAGAGAAGAGTCAAATATTACTCCAAGATTCTGAATATTTGACTTGACAGAAGAACTGAAAGAGGCAAGAACCTGATTAATTTTAGAATGTAGCTCAGGAGGAGCTATGATCATGGTCTCAGTCTTGTTCGTGTTTAGAACGAGGTAGTTGCTTGAAAGCCAATCAGAAACCTGCGTTAACCTCTTAAGCCCCAACGCCCCCTGATACGTGGGCAAAAGGCAGGAGATCAGGTGGGCTTGGGGCTTAAGAGGTTAAGCACTGGACCAGGGTCCAGTGCACATGGATACCCTAGGCCACAGGTTAGTTATCAATTTTGTTATCATATCATCAGATCTGCTGCCATATGTTCTGGATACTTTAGTGAAGAGAGGCGCTGAGCTGTCAACTGATCAACAGCTTGTGATGAGTTGGATAAGGTAGCGGAGGAGGATGCTGGACAGCTTGGAGTAAATGTATAGTGAAGGTGCACTGGGAACACCTGGCAGAGGCCCCCATCCACGAGATCATTAACTCCCCCTCTGACAGAGATTCAACAGAATTCCAAGGGAAACTGGGTATATAGATCATCAATAAATCATGTTCAGCTCCATTGCTGAAGCTGCTACAACCTCCACACGGAGGTTGGTGCCTGTCATAGTGGTAACCCCTAAATCAGATGGGGGGCACCAGAGGTGAAGGGAGCCATAAGGCTCAAGAAGCAGTCCTATTTGGATTGGTTAGCCTGTGGGACTTTGGAGGGAGCCAATAGGTACCAACAGGCCAAGCAGAACGCAGCTTGGGCAGTCACAGTAACAAAAACTTGGGTCAAGGAGGAGTTCGTGGAGGCCATGGAAAAAAACTTTCAGATTGCCTCAGATAGAATCTGGTGCTCCACCTGCACTGTGTATAGTGCAGGTGGAGCACTGATGACTTCAACTGAGGATATTGTCATACCATGGAAGGAATGCTCCAAATATAGGGGGATCACACATCTCAGCCTCCCTGGGAAAGTCTATGCTGGGGTAGAAAACCCTTTCTCTTACTCAAACTTATGTTATATACTTTCATTTCTGCACAACATAAACAGGGCATCTTACCCCAGTGTTTCCAGTCTACAGTTTCGACCCTCCAGAAAGCCACACAGCTGTTTCACTCCTGAATACTGCAGGTTGTTCTGACTCAGGTACAGCTCTCTCATGTTGGAGGGATTGGACTTCAGTGCTAAGCCCAGACAGCTGATCTCCGATAACCTGCAATTCTCCAGTCTGAATAATAAATGAAAGATTTAAGTTAATTAGTTATGTGCTTGAAATTCTTCAGTGTTTTATAGTTTTCTTGGAGCTGAAAATTCAGATTCAGTTTACAGAAGTCCAGTAAAGTGAAACTTCAAATGGCTGAAGCTTGCAGAATGCCCGCCTTTTTTATCCCATGGCTAACAAGCCGTAAGGACTCTCAGCCATGGGACCTAGAACCTGAAAAACAGGGCAGGAAGAGAGAGAGAGAGAGAGAGAGAGGGGAGGAAAAAACAGCATTCTCCAACAGGGAGAATCTCCAACCGTAACGCCCTAAAAATCCACCTCTAGTAAAACCAGTGCTCTGTGTGGTTAACTGATGTGCACTGGACAGTGCATCCGCTAATATATTGTCTACCCCTTTTTTATGTCTGATGTCCAAGTTGTATTCCTGAACTAGTAGAGCCCATCTCTAGAAGTAGGAGATTGGATTATTGATGTCATCAGTTCCCTTCTGGAGCCCCCATGGCACTGGCGTCCACCTCCAGGCTGAATGCTCTAATGAAATCTGGGGCGGCCAGCACTGCACAGGAGGGACTTAGCACCATCAAAGATGTGTTGGCACTCAGTGGTCCACTAAAAAGGTTCCTTTGGGCTACAGAGGCGGGTTAGAGGGGCCACCACGGTTGAGAAGTTCCAGCAGAAACACCGATCATTTCCCCCCCCTGCCGGGTGCGGGTGGACATGAAACTGGAAAACCTAAACTGGGCAAAACTAACAAAACAAACCAGAAACGAAGATGCAGGGAGGTCCGGGGAAATACACAGAGAGACACAGGGAGACCGAGGGAAACAACACAGACCAATTAGTTTAGGACGGGTGAACACACACTATAAGTACACATACCAGTAATCAGGGATGGGAAACAGGAGGGAAACACGCCTGGGGGACATAACAGCTGACGAGGTAGGGGAAACGTAAACAGAACACACTGACATAAGACAGAGACTTTCAAAGTAAAACAGGAAACACATACACGTAATGACACAAACTCAGAAATGCAGACCAGACACAGATATACACGGGCAGAAAGAAAAGAACACTAACCGAGGAAGAACAGAACCAAAATTACAATAATAGAAAACACAAAACGCTGGGTCAAAAGGACCCAGGATCATGCCGTAAAATCTACAACACCACTCTCCTGACTCCACCTATCAAACAATATTCCTTTTTCCTTGCAAACTCAAGAAAGGTTTGCGTGGGGGGCCTACGGAGGGACCGGAAATGCTTTCTGTAAGCTTCAGGCACTAATTCATATGCTTTGAGAATGGCACTCAGTACCCTATCATACACTAAACTGTCCTTAACGGTGAGAGCCGCACACACCCCCTGCGCCTTACCCACCAGTTTACACTGCCTCAGCAGAGCCCAAACCTCTTTAGGCCAGTGCAAGGCTATGGCAATATGTTCAAATGCATTAAAATATGCCTCTAATTCTGTTTCATTCTTACCCACATCAAATCAAATCAAAATCAAATCAAATCAAATCAAATCACTTTTATTGTCACATCACATGTGCAGGCACACTGGCACAGCACATGCGAGTGAAATTCTTGTGTGCGAGCCCCACAAGCAACAGAGATGTGCAAACACAACAACACAAACGAGCAAAATACAAGAATGGCCAACCTGAAACTAATAAATATATGTACAATATATAATAGTGTATGCATTTGTATGCACAAATCCTGGAGGGGCAAGCAAAAAATGAATAAACTTGAAACAGCTGAGCTGAAAAACTAAAAGCATCAGGCTCTCTGAGGCCAAAATAACAAACAAAAACACTCCCCCTTCCTATAAACAAAACACGTGGTATAACTTCCCTCAAGAAAAAAAAAAAAAATACAATACCTGACGTCTCTGGCTGTCCACAAAACAGGAGAAAACTTTGGTCAAACAAAAATGGCGGAGAACCCCTACCAGCCTACACTGCTCTCTCTCACTATCACAGTATTCCAAACGTAGAAAGAAAACAGAAGCGCTATACACACACGGCGCTCAGAGCCTCCTATGGCTAACAAGCCATAACGCTACTCAGCCGCGGCACCTGGAACTTCAAAGACAGGAAAAGGGAGAGGGGAGAGAGAGGGAGAGAAAGAAGAAAAGAAAAACACAGCATTCTCAAACAGGGAGAACCTTCTAGCAACCCATGACCGTAACAATTGGCATCCAGTAAAAAGTGACCATTATCCTTTTGGTGTTGACTCTTAACAACTGACCCTTGTCCTGGTCAGACACCAACTAAAGAGAAACACTAACAAATGGAACAGCACTGTCACCTCTTATGTAGCAGGTTTATCAGACAAATTTTCTCCAATCACTATATCCCAGTGGACCTCAGACCCAGCCACACACTCAGACAAAAACTGGTTTATCAAAAGGACAAAACTCCCAAACACAAACTAAACAACGTAGTGTATGCTGTGCAGTGAGGAGTGCTCAGACCTCTTCACTGGAGAAACCAAACAGCCCCTCCATAAACACATAGCACAACAGAAGGGCAACATCGACAGGAAAAGACTAAGCTTAACATTTGAACCTAAAGGATAAAGGTCACTCTTTTGAGGATGCTAATGTTCACATTTTGGACAGAGAAGACAAAGAGTTTGTAAGAGCAGTGAAACAGGATTTATGTGCACTGTGTCTAAAACTCATTGAACAGAGGGAGTGGCTTAAAACTGTCTGCCACATACAATGCAGTTTTGAGATCAAGGTTCAAGGTTCAAGGTTCTTTATTTGTCACATGCATAGTTATACAAGTATAACACACAGTGAAATGTAGCCTGACACGCTCCTCGACAGATCCCTTCCCAGGTGCCTCAATTCCCACTCACATCTTGTGTCACGTGACCTCAATAGGTAATATGATAGGGAGACAACCTCTCACAGTGGTTTCACCCAAAACCTTTAGTGCTAATAACCCATGCTGTTTTTTATACCTTGACTTATGTGATGAGGGGCATGAGAGGGTCTATGAACCACTTAAGGGACAGCTCCCACTGAGGTTTAAATAGATACATGGGACTCCACCATTTTGTTTTACAAGAGAAGCATATGGGACGTGAGGTGAAACGTCTTTGCGAAACTTAAAGGAGCCTAGTCACTCCCTTTCAAGCTCCTTAGGTCTCGATGCATGGTAAGGCGCTTGTCTTGATGCCAGTAGCTTCTATCTTCTCCTTTGGCCAGCTTATTATCCTTGCGGGGTCTCTGATGACTAGCAGGATGTAGGTGTTGAATGTTAATCTTCCTGACCCCTCAGCATTTGCTTTACTCTCTGCAGGTATTTGGTGGTCGTGGTTTTCCTTGCAACCCCTTCATGGATCCTATTTGCCTTTGGGATTCCAAGGTACAAGTAGATGTCCTCAGTGTCTGCTATGTTGCCTTCTAGTAGTGCAGTCCCTTCCATTTTGACTACCTTTCTTCTCTTGGTTACCATCCGACTAAACTTCTCCAGTCCAAATGACATTCCAATATCATTGCTACAGATCCATCCATGTAGAGGAGGTGGCGAATTTTTGATCCATTCTGACGTTAGTATCCACTATTGTTAATGATCTGACTAATGATCTGGGGTTCACATCTACAGGGAGTGCAGAATTATTAGGCAAGTTGTATTTTTGAGGAATAGTTTTATTATTAAACAACAACCATGTTCTCAATGAACCCAAAAAACTCATTAATATCAAAGCTGAATGTTTTTGGAAGTAGTTTTTAGTTTGTTTTTAGTTTTAGCTATTTTAGGGGGATATCTGTGTGTGCAGGTGACTATTACTGTGCATAATTATTAGGCAACTTAACAAAAAACAAATATATACCCATTTCAATTACCGTATTTTCACGACCATAAGACGCACTGTACTAAAAGGCGCAGTCTCAGTTATGTGTGCCATTACTGTATTTAACACACACATAAGGCGCACTGGATTATAGGGCGCATACAAGTACCGTATGCGTATTTAAAAATAAAGCGGGAGCAAACCTGAGTTCGGTACCTTACTCACATTTCTATTACCGGTAATCGTCATCATCAACAACACACAAGCATACAAGTGTGCATATTTAAAAATAAAGCAGGAGCAAAACTGAGTTTGGTACTCACATTTTTATCATCAATCAAACCCATCGAAGTCCTCATCCTCTGTGTCTGAATTGAACAGCTGCGCTAAATCTCCATCAAACATGCCAGGTTCACTTTCTTCACTGTCAGAGTCACTTTCCGTGCCGTGCGGCTCCTCGGAAATGATGCCAGCTTTTGCGAAAGCTCGAACAACAGTGCCAGCAGACATGTTAGCCCAAGCATCTACAATCCATTGGCAAATTGTGGCGTAACTCGCCCGGCGCTGCCTTCCACTCTTGGTGAAACTGTGGTCTCCATCGGTCATCCATCGCTCCCACGCCGCTCGCAGCCTTACTTTGAACGGGCGGTTCACACCGATGCCCAGCGGTTGGAGTTCCTTTGTCAGGCCTCCCGGAATGACAGCAAGCTCACAGTTCATTTGTTTCACTAGTTTTTTCACATCGGCTGTGAGATGGGCACGCATAGAGTCACAGATTAAGAGCGATGGTGATGCGTGGAAAAAACCACCTGGTCTCCTTACATACACCTCCCTCAGCCACTCTTTCATCATTTCCTCATCCATCCAGCCCTTTTCATTTGCCTTAATGATGATTCCTGCTGGAAACTTCTCTTTAGGCAAAGTCTTTCGCTTAAAAATCACCATAGGCGGCAGTTTCTGTCCATTAGCATGGCAGCCAAGCACAACAGTGAAAGAAGACTTTTCATACCCCGTTGTGCGTATCGCTACCGTGCTGGTCCCCTTCTTCTCCACAGTGTGACTCACCGGGATGTCAAAAGTGAGCGGGACCTCGTCCATGTTTGTGATGTGGCTGGGCTGGATGTTTTTGTCGCCGATGTGTTTGCTGCAGTAGGAGCGGAAGATGGCCAGCTTTTCCTTATAATCCGCTGGAAGTTGCTGCGCTACCGTAGTCCTGGTCCGGATGGAAAAATGGCACCGTTTCATAAAACGAAAGCACCAAGACGGACCTCCTTGGAAATGTTCAATGTTCATCTCTTCAGCTAGTGAAACTGTCAGGGTCCTGGGTCTCCTGACCCAGCGTTTTAGTTCTTTGTGATTTTTGTATTATTGTACTTGGTGTGAGTTATTCTATGGGTTCTAGTTTTGTCAGGGTCCTGGGTCTCCTGACCCAGCGTTTTAGTTCTTTGTGATTTTTGTATTATTCTACTTGGTGTGAGTTATTCTATGGTTTCTAGTTTCGATCCCTTGCCCTTCTTGTTTCTCTGTGTCCCCTCTGTTCTGTAAGTCTGTGTCTGCATGTTTGAGTTCCCCTCCATGTCTATCGGTTCTTAGAGTCTTCTGCCTTATGGTTTATGTCTCTGTGTTTCTTAGTTGCTGTCTCCACGGTGTCAAGTTTGCGTCTCTGTGTGATCCTTCCTGTTTTACTTTGAAGGTCCGTGACTTATGTGAATGTGTCCTGCTTTGCTTGTCTCGTCAGTTCTAATTTCCCCCAGCTGTGCTCTCCTTCTGTGTCTCATTCTCCTCGTTACTTCCCAGTGTATTTAGACCCTGTGTTTCTCTGAGTCAGTGTTGCGTCGTACCCTCATCAAGCTGTGTGTTTTGCCTCCGTGTTGCCAGTGTTTTGTCTCCAGCTCCAGTTCAGTGTTTCTGCTACAGTGCTTTAGTCCACCAGTGTTTTTGTTTGTCTTTTGGTGAGTTTAGTTTAGTAAGAGGTTTTCCCAGCAATAAAGCTGCGCTTTAAGTTGTACTTCTGTGTCTGAGTCCTGCATTTTGGATCCACCACTCCTGCTTGCCTGCCTGCCACACAGCCAACCATGACAGAAACTGCTTTTAGCCGAATGGTGACCGTCGAAACGCTTCTCCCACTCGTTCTTTGCTCGATGATCCACCGCTCGAGTCTTTCCTCCAACTCGGGCCACCTCGCCTTATGTCCGCGGAAACTCAGCTGCATTTTCTTGACCTGCCGGAGCTTGTTTTCTAGCTTCCTCCATTTGCGAACCATCGATTCGTTAATCTTAAATTCTCTCGCGGCTGCTCGATTTCCATGTTCCTCCGCATAGCTGATGGCCTTCAGTTTAAACTGTGCTTCATAAGCGTGTGTCTTTGCCATTTTCAGGGTTGTTAAAACAACGATGTTCCACATAATGCACATACCTGTCCTTTTATACAGGTATGTGCGATTGTCCGGTATATACGATCAATGCCCACACTTCACCCTTTAGCGTTCTCATGGTGTTCTCTACTACGTCCTCCTTACAACACACAGGGCGCACTGCGCTATAGGGCGCGCCGTACTTTTTGAAGAAAATCTAAGACTTTTAAGTGCGCCTTATGGTCGTGAAAATACGGTATTTATTTTTACCAGTGAAACCAATATAACATCTCCACATTCACAAATATACATTTCTGACATTCAAAAACAAAACAAAAACAAATCAGCGACCAATATAGCCACCTTTCTTTGCAAGGACACTCAAAAGCCTGCCATCCATGGATTCTGTCAGTGTTTTGATCTGTTCACCATCAACATTGCGTGCAGCAGCAACCACAGCCTCCCAGACACTGTTCAGAGAGGTGTACTGTTTTCCCTCCTTGTAAATCTCACATTTGATGATGGACCACAGGTTCTCAATGGGGTTCAGATCAGGTGAACAAGGAGGCCATGTCATTAGTTTTTCTTCTTTTATACCCTTTCTTGCCAGCCACGCTGTGGAGTACTTGGACACGTGTGATGGAGCATTGTCCTGCATGAAAATAATGTTTTTCTTGAAGGATGCAGACTTCTTCCAGTACCACTGCTTGAAGAAGGTGTCTTCCAGAAACTGGCAGTAGGACTGGGAGTTGAGCTTGACTCCATCCTCAACCCGAAAAGGCCCCACAAGCTCATCTTTGATGATACCAGCCCAAACCAGTACTCCACCTCCACCTTGCTGGCGTCTGAGTCAGACTGGAGCTCTCTGCCCTTTACCAATCCAGCCACGGGCCCATCCATCTGGCCCATCAAGACTCACTCTCATTTCATCAGTCCATAAAACCTTAGAAAAACCAGTCTTGAGATATTTCTTGGCCCAGTCTTGACGTTTCAGCTTGTGTGTCTTGTTCAGTGGTGGTCGTCTTTCAGCCTTTCTTACCTTGGCCATGTCTCTGAGTATTGCACACCTTGTGCTTTTGGGCACTCCAGTGATGTTGCAGCTCTGAAATATGGCCAAACTGGTGGCAAGTGGCATCTTGGCAGCTGCACGCTTGACTTTTCTCAGTTCATGGGCAGTTATTTTGTGCCTTGGTTTTTCCACAAACTTCTTGCGACCCTGTTGACTATTTTGAATGAAACGCTTGCTTGTTTGATGATCACGCTTCAGAAGCTTTGCAATTTTGAGACTGCTGCATCCCTCTGCAAGATATCTCACTATTTTTGACTTTTCTGAGCCTGTCAAGTCCTTCTTTTGACCCATTTTGCCAAAGGAAAGGACGTTGCCTAATAATTATGCACACCTGATATAGGGTGTTGATGTCATTAGACCACACCCCTTCTCATTAAAGAGATGCACATCACCTAATATGCTTAATTGGTAGTAGGCGTTCGAGCCTATACAGCTTGGAGTAAGACAACATGCATGAAGAGGATGATGTGGACAAAATACTCATTTGCCTAATAATTCTGCACTCCCTGTATGCATGACAACAGTGGGGACAGGGCATCTCCTTGGTAAATACCACACTGGTGACTTATGCATTTCTTTTAAAGTTGGTCTCTAGGGTTGTTTTCTGCATATCGACTAGAAAACAGAAGCATCGCATAAATTTAATAACTAAAATACTGCAAAACCCAAATTGTATAACAGCTTCTTAAACTATTAACAAAGTTTTTTGATTTCCAAAAAAGATTGTAAAAATTTTTTTCTCCTGTAAATTGAACGTCTACACACACACACACAAAACATATTCATCTCAGCACAGCTAATACACAGTGTCTGACCTCAGAGTCTCCAGTCTACAATGTGGACTCTCCAGAAAACCACACAGTTGATTCACTCCTTGATCATGCAGATTGTTTTTACTCAGGTCCAGCTCCCTCAGATGTGCAGGATTAGACTTCAGAGCTGAGCCCAGAAGAGCACAGCTGATCTCTGACAAGCAGCAGTTCCATAAACTGTATATAAATAAAGATGTTAGTTTATTAAACAACGTTTAATGTTTGAAATCATTTAGTGCTCCATAATCGATCTGTAAAAAATAAAAATGCTGAAGTCTAGCTGTTTTCGAACAAAGGAAATATGATGACTTTACTTGTATTTGAGAAACTCTACTCACTACTCACATTAAGTCAATGTATTTCACAGCATATTGTGTTGGAGTATTTTGGAGTTTTCACTTCTAAGCTCGAGTACTGTAATTCATTATTATCAGGATGTCCTAGAAACTCCCTGAAAAGCCTTCAGTTAATCCAAAATGCTTCAGCAAGAGTACTGACAAGCAGAGATGGGCAGTAACGCGTTACTTGTAACGCGTTACTGTAATCCGATTACTTTTTTCAAGTAACAAGTAAAGTAAGGGATTACTATTGAAAAAACGGTAATTAGATTACCGTTACTTTCCCGTAGGAACGCTGCGTTACTGCGTTACTAAAACCGTGATTTTTTCGAGAATGTCTCATGACAGTGACGTAAGCGAGTGCGACGTTCGTGACAACAGCTGTGTGCAGATCAACAATGGATAATATATCGAGTGCGGGAGAGAGCATGAGCATGCAGCGTTTAAAGCGTGGAAGTACGGACCTTACTTTGAGTTTGATTCCATAAAAAGTGACAAAAACATTAGTGTCTGTTGTGCATTGGAAGAAAACTTATTTTTACAGTGAAAAAAAAACCCTAAACGTCCAAGCAAGCACCGAGTGCGCTACGACGTAATGGGAAATTCACAGAGAAACTCGTGGATTCTTCCACTGACCGCTGCGGCACACCTGCACCAGGGTAAACCTCCGCCTACCCCACTCCTGCTTTACAGGTGAAAATAGAGCAAAAGGACCGCTAGTCTTTGATTTTATTTATTTTCTGCTGTGTTTTACTTGCATCTAATTGAAAGAGTGAGTTTCCTCAGAGTAGGTGTTTGCTGGCATGCAATTTACTTGGTGAGAACTTGGACACATGATCATGCTAAAATATAATTTTCACATCCCCACATTCAGTAGAAGTTCTAATAAAAGCCATTTGTAGACATGTATTCCAGTTCAGAATGTGAATTCTGTTGCATATAATTTAATTTTTGCTTGATGCATAAAGTTAAAAGATTAAAACTGATAAAACAAGTTTTAAAAAGGGACTTTTCCATTTGATTACATTTTGTATGATGGATTATGCAGAAAAAATAGAATTGGGCTGAAAGATCTATCGCTTTATCACCTCTTCAGGTTGTAAATCGTGTTTTTAAAAAGTAACTAAGTAACTAAGTAATTAATTATTTTTGAAAATAAGTAATCAGTAAAGTAATGGGATTACTTTTTTGGGGAAGTAATCAGTAATTAGTTACTGATTACTTTTTTCAAGTAACTTGACCAACACTGCTGATGACATCTATCAGGTAAAGCATTGTTACATTATATTCATCTCAGTGCTCAGCTAAAACAAGGTGTCTGACCTCAGAGTCTCCAGTCTGCATTTCTGACTCTCCAGAAAACCACAGAGTTTCTCCACTCTTGAATCCCGTAGGTCATTGGAACTCAGCTCCAGCTCTTTCAGATATGAGGAGTTGGACTTCAGAGCTGAGCCCAGAGAATTACAGCTGATTTCTGACAAATTGCAACTCCTTAAACTGAATGAAAAATAGTACACTTAGTTCCACTGACATTAACATGAACCCTCCCTGTGTTGGGTAAATCAAAAGTACTGATTTCTGATGTCTAAATTGTGTGCACATTTTGTGAGTGTGCTTAATATTACATGATTTGTTAGATATAAATTATTCATTTTAAAAATTCATCTGATGAGCAGTAAAAAAAATATCTGTTGCAAATGTTTGTCATGATACATCCATGTATGGACACATATATATGGACTATACACTAAAATTTATGATGTCATGATGGTGTCCTTGACATTGAGCAAGAAAGATGACATGAAAGAAATTACACAAATCTGCAGTGTTTAAGATCTTACCTGAGACTGCCTAAAGTACAGTGTGTACTCATCAGTCCAGAGGAAAGTAGCTTCATCCCTGAATCTGGCAAACTGGTTTCACTCAGGTCAAGCTCTTTTACATTACTGGATGGGGAGCTGAGGATTGTGGCTAGAGCTTCACAGCTTCTCTCTGAGAGGTTACAACCCCTCAGCCTAAGAAAGAAAAGCAATAATATACACAGACTTAGAAATAATTCTTACTTTTTAGGAACTTAACTTAAACTTAAATAAATTATTAATAACTCCACCTACAGCACTTTCTTGGAGGCTTTGGCAACTGGAAGCAGCCTCTGAAGAGCCTCCTCTGAATTTGAGTCAGAGTATTTTTTCAGGTCAAACTCATTCAGATCTTTTTCTGATGACAGTAAGATGAAGACCAGAGCTGACCACTGAGCAGGAGACAGTTTATTTGTGGAGAGACTTCCTGATCTCAGGGACTGTTGGATCTCCTCCACTAGAGAACAATCACTGAGTTCGTTCAGACAGTGGAACAGATTGATGCATTTCTCTGCAGACAGGTTCTCATTGATCTTCTTCTTGATGTACTGGACTATTTCCTGATTATTCTGTGAGATACTTCCTATCTGTGTCAGCAGGCCTTGTGAGGGACTCTCATTGTTCAGCATTGAAAGACCCAGGAGGAAACGGAGGAACAAGTCCAGGTGTCCATTTGGACTCTGTAAGGCCTTCTTCACAGCACTCTTGTAAAACTGTTTAACTGTATGTTTGTTTCTGAAAACTTTAGACAACTGATATGTTTTTTCTTTAAGCAGGTTGACTCCAGAGTTGATGAAGGTCAGATGGACATAAAGAGCAGCCAGAAACTCCTGAACACTCAGATGGGTGAAGAAGAACACCTTGTCCTGGTACAGTCCTCTCTCCTCTTTAAATATGTGTGAGAACATTCCTGAGTACACTGAAGCATCACTGATATCGATGCCACACTCTGTCAGGTCTGATTCATAGAAGATCAGGTTTCCTTTCTGAAGCTGATCAAAGGCAAGTTTTCCCAGATACTCAATCATCTTCTTGATTTCGGGACTCCACCATGAATCTCTGTCAGCTCCGCCATTAGACTTGCCCTTCTTCCCTTTGGCTTGTAGCACCAGGAAGTGGCTGTACATATCAGTTAAAGTCTTGGGTAAATCTCTACCCTCACTGGTTTTCAGGAAATTCTCCAGAACTGCAGCAGTGATCCAGCAGAAGACTGGGATGTGGCACATTGTGTGGAGGCTTTGTGATGTCTCAATGTGGGAGATGATCCTGCCAGCCTGCTCCCTATCTCTGAATCTCTTCCTGAAGTACTCCTCCTTTTGTGGGTCAGTAAACCCTCTGATCTCTGTCACCATACAAACACAGTCAGAAGGGATCTGATTGGCTGCTGCAGGTCTTGTGGTTATCCATAGGTGAGCAGAGGGAAGCAATTTCCCCCTGATGAGGTTGGTCAGTAGCACATTCACTGAGGTGGACTCAGTAACATCAGTCAGGATTTTAGTTTTGTTGAAGTCCAGAGGAAGTCGACACTCATCCAGACCATCAAAGATGAACACAACCTTGAAGTCTTCAAAGCTGCAGATTCCTGCTTCTTTGGTTTCAGTAAAGAAGTGATGAACAAGTTCCACCAAGCTGAACTTTTCCTCTTTCAGCACATTCAACTCTCTGAAAGTGAATGGAAACATGAACTGGATGTCCTGGTTTGTTTTTCCTTCAGCCCAGTCCAGAGTGAACTTGTGTGCTAAGACTGTTTTCCCAATGCCAGCCACTCCCATTGTCAGCACTGTTCTGATTGGTTCATCTTTTCCAGGTGAGGCTCTAAAGATGGCTTCCTGTCTAATTGTTGCTTCTGGTCTGTCTAGTTTCCTGGATGCTGTTTCAATCTGAGTGACTTCATGTTTATTACTGACCTCTGCAGTCCCTCCCTCTATGATGTAGAGCTCTGTGTAGATCTGATTCAGAATTGTTTTGTTTCCTGCTTTAGCAATCCCCTCAAACACACACTGTAACCTCTTCTTCAGATTTGACTTGAACTTGTGCTGACATAATCTCTGAATCTCTGAAAGAAGAAAAAAATATTAAATAATAATACTAACTTTATTTATACAGCGCTTTCAAACAAAGTGCTGTACAGCTATTTGAAACTAAAAAGATAAATAAATAAAAGCGATACATATCAATACAAGTAAAAAACACAATACAAGTTAAAAACAGTAAGAATTTAAAAACTAGAAGGCATAGAATCAAGACATGTAAGATAGGGTGAACAAATATGTCTTCAGCTTAGTTTTAAAAACCTCTAAAGAGCATGCCTGTCTACCTAATATCTCAAATCAAATGAGTAGATACTGTACAGAAAATCCATGATCAAGAATCAAGTGTCGTAACACTTAACTTGCCTTTTTCACTCTGCTTTTTCTTTTCATTTCAATTTATTATGATGGCCAAGATTATCAACAGGAAAGTTGTGTCGGGCATGCTGGTACAATTCATCAAGTGTTTATTCACTACCTAGAGTGGTATGTCTGCTAGCCTCTTGACAAAGAGCTGTCTCTGTCCCTCTCTACCTTCTAGATATGCCAGAAAGCCTGAATGACACACCAGAGTGATATACTGCCAAAACTGTTAGTTTTAGCTAGGTCACAGGTCACAGGTATATGACCCTTGACAAAATTTCCCATATGTGGGACTAATAAAGGTTATCTTATCTTATCTTATCTTATCTTATCTTATGATTGATTTGGTAACCATATCATCGAATCTGTGGCCACATGTTCTGGACATTCAGGTGAAGAGTAGGAGCTGAGTTGTCAACTGATCAACACCTGGAGTTTTGCAAGACACTGCAGTTGCAAGGTAGTTGGTGCCTGTCGTGTGGTAATCCCCAAAATAGATGGTGGACACTGAAGGTGAAGACAGCTATCAAGCTGAAGAAGTCCTGCTGGGCTTGGTTAGCCTGTGGGACTTCAGCAGAGGGTGTGCTCCAGCTACAAGGGAATCACACTTGTCAGACTCTGTGGCAAGGTCTATGTCATGGGATTGGAAAGAGGAGTTCATCCATTAGTGCCTCAGATATGGGAGAAACAATATGGGGGTTTTTCTGGTCATGGAACACTGGACCAGCTCTTTATCCTCTCAATGACATTTGAGGGTGTCTGGGAGTTTTCCCAGCCAATCTACATGTGTATTGTGGACCTGGAGAAGGCATTCAATGACGTCCCTCGAAGTATCCTGTTGGAGGTTCTTTGTGAAAATGTGTTAGAGTTAGGCTAAACTGTGTTGCCAGTTTTTATTGACAGAATTTCTAGACATGCCAGATGGCAGCAGGCTTTGACTTTGATGGGCTCAGAATCTTATCTCTATGTTTTACAGACGATGTGGTTCTGCTGGCTTGATCAGGTGGTGGTTTCCAGCCTGGTCTTTAGCCAGAAAAAGGTGGAATACTCACTCCAGGTCAGGGACAAGTTGCTGCCCAAAATGAAGGTGTTTAGGTATCTCTGGGTATGGTTGGGGTGCTGTGACCGGTTGGAGTGAGAGAAAGAAGACAGGATAAAGACATGCTGGCGAAGAGAGCTAGAGATTGTCTGTGAAGGTTCTCAGTCATCCAGGTCATCGTAGTCAAAGGAGCTTGCAAAGAAAAGCGTCTGAACTTCTTTAAGTTGCTTGAAGATGTTTCACCTCTCATCCGAGAAGCTTCTTCAGTTCTAAGGTCAAATGGTGGAGAGTCCCAGATATAAACCTAGTGGGAGTAACCCCCCACAGAGGGACAAAAGGACCCCCTGATGATCCTCTAATCGCCTGAGCTAGGGTGTGAAACTGGGTGTGGGTCCAATCAGCCAGAGTTTCGGGTGAGCTGATTGTGAAACCTGGCTCCACCTTATCATGCGAATTCCTGAGGTCAGATGGCCCAGGATGTGAGTGGGCGTTAAGGCGTCTGGGGAGGGAACTCAAAACTGGATTATAGATGGCAGAGAGTTGGTGTCGTAAACCACCGCCTCTCTTCAAAGATGGTTGCTCACAGTGGACATAGATGGCTTCTTTCACTCCTCTTTCAAACCATCTGTCCTCTGTCCAAAATGTGAACATTGGCATCCTCGAAAGAGTGTCCTTTATCCTTAAGATGCAGATGGACTGCTGAGTCTTGTCCTGTGGAGGTGGCTCTTCCATGTTGTGCCATACGCTTGTGAAGTGGCTGTTTGGTCTCTCCAATGTAGAGGTCTGGGCATTCCTCGCTGCACTGTACAGCATACACCACATTGTTAAGTCTGTGTTTTGGAGTTTTGTCTTTCGGGTGAACCAGTTTTTGTCTGAGCGTGTTGCTGGGTCTGAAATGCACCGGGATGTCATGCTTGGAGAAAACTCTCCTGAGTTTTTCTGATACACCGGCTACATAGGGGATGACAATGTTGTTGCGTCTGTCTTTCTTATCCTCCCTCGCTGGTGTCTGATCTTCTTTTCTGTGCCTCTTTGCTGACTTTATAAACGCCCATTTAGGATAGCCGCACGTTTTGAGTGCTTCCTTTACATGCGTGTGTTCCTTCTTTTTTCCTTCAGGCTTAGAGGAAACATGTTCTGCCCGGTGGTGTAGGGTCCTAATTACTTCAAGTTTGTGTTCCAGAGGGTGATGGGCGTGTCATGGTCGGCTGTGTGGCAGGCAGGAGTAGGACCCAAAATGCAGGACTCACAGGCACGAGGGAATAAACTCAAAAGGCAGCTTTATTGCTGAAGAGGCAGAACATAGGAAATACAAAACTAAACTGGGAAAACTACAAACTAAGAATTCACAGAGAGACACAGGGAGATCCACACACGGCATGAGGGTGAACAGACGTTAACGATGCGACACCGAGTAGGGGAAGACACAGACACTAAATACAAGAGGTGAACGGAGCAAAGAGGAAACAGCTGGGAGACACGGCTGACGTAGATTACACTGACGAGACAGGGAGAGCACAAAGCTGAACGCACTGACAAAGGACACAGACCTACAAAATAAGACAGGAAGCACACGCCAGACAGAGACAGACTCGTAAACAGGCATAATGACGTCATGGACAAACAGAGGGACATACGGGCAGAGAAGACTAAGCACAGGCAACCTAAACCAAACATAAGGGCAAGATAACAAAACCTAAACCAGAAATAATCATCATCAACATCATCAGATAACTAAAGAATCAGAATATAATTGTAATCAAAACAGTATCACCAGAAAATAACTAATCCATAATGCAAAATAAACCAAAACATAAGAAACTCAAAATACTGGGTCCAACGGACCCAGAACCGTGACAGTACCCCCCCTCTAAGGGCTGACTCCCGACAGCCCCAAACAAAAAAAGGGCACAACAAAGCACCAGGCCAGGGCGGGCGGAGGGGGTCCAGGATGGAGGGACAGAGCCCAAACAAAAAAACAAGGAGCACCAGAGTCCAAAAAACGCAGGAGAGCATATCAAAAACAAAACGAAACCAGAGCTCACCAAGAGTCCACAAAAAGTTCAGGGGGCCGACCGTGCACGCGGAAACGGCGGCGACGGGCGTACAGTTCTGGAGGCCGACCGTGCACACGGCAACGGCGGCGACGGGCGAACAGTTCCGGGGGCCGGCCACGCGGAAGGCAGTGGCGGCGACAGAGCAGATCCGGGGGCCGGCCACGCGGAAGGTAGTGGCGGCGACAGAGCAGATCCGGGGGCCGGCCACGCGGAAGGCAGTGGCGGCGTCCAGGAGGGTGTTCAGGAGGGCGCCTACGGTGGCGGAGATGCCCAACAAGCGGCCTGGCAGATGACCGACGATGTGGAGGCGGTAGTAGGGGACCTGAAGGCTTCGTGGCCCCTGCAGCCCCAGGCGAAGCGGAGGCCGGACCAGACGATGCAGAAGTTGGACCAGGCGAGGCTGAGGCAGGTGAGGAGGCTGAAGCCGGGCCAGGCGAGGCAGCGGCTGGTGAGGAGGCTGGAGCCGGGCCAGGCGAGGCAGCGGCTGGTGAGGAGGCTGGAGCCGGGCCAGGCGAAGAGGACGCCGAAGCAGGAGCCGGGCCAGGCGATGCAGATGCCGGACCGGGCGATGCAGATGCCGGACCGGGCGATGCAGATGCCGGACCGGGCGATGCAGATGCCGGACCGGGCGATGCAGATGAGGATGCCGGACCGGGCGATGCAGATGAGGATGCCGGACCGGGCGATGCAGATGAGGATGCCGGACCGGGCGATGCAGATGAGGATGCCGGACCAGGCAAAGCAGCTGATGAGGAAGCTGAAGAGGAGGCCACTGCAGGTGATGCGGAGGCTGGACCAGGCGAGGATGAAGACACGGAGGCTGGACCAGACGAGGCGGATGAAGTCGAAGCATGCGCTGGACCAGGCGACGCTGAGGATGCTGAATCCGGACCAGGCAACGGCGTGGAGGATGACACAGAGGCTGCAGCTGGCGTGGGTGGAGACACAGAGGCTGCAGCTGGCGTGGGTGGAGACACAGAGGCTGCAGCTGGCGTGGGTGGAGACACAGAGGCTGCAGCTGGCGTGGGTGGAGACACAGAGGCTGCAGGTGGAGCAGCTGGTGGCTGGACGGGCTCCTCGGGCCCCCCAGCTGACGAGGAAGGAGGCTGGACGGGCTCCTCGGGCCCCCCAGCTGACGAGGAAGGAGGCTGGACGGGCTCCTCGGGCCCCCCAGCTGACGAGGAAGGAGGCTGGACGGGCTCCTCGGGCCCCCCAGCAAAAACAGTCTCAGAACCAGTGGGCACTGGAGCCCCTGGCACACACAGAACGGAACCAGCAGGTGCGGAGACCTCTGGCAGGAACACAACAGAACCAGCAGGCACACGGGCCTCTGGCAGGGACAGAACAGGACCAGCAGGCACACGGGCCTCCGGCAGGGACAGAACAGGACCAGCAGGCACACGGGCCTCCGGCAGGGACAGAACAGGACCAGCAGGCACACGGGCCTCTGGCAGCGTTGATGCCGACTGGGGCTGAGCAACACATAGGTTAGGCTCAGGAGGCAACAATTGGGTGCAGTCATCGGCTGACTCCTTAGCCCCCAGGGGTCCAGAGTCAACTGCGGGTTGAAACTCGGACTCTGGGGAGGCCCTGGAGGTAGTAAATGTCTCTAATCGGGCCAGCTTTCGAGGAACGAAAACAGTCCTGTTGAGCATGTTTTCCTGCTTAATACGAGTGAGAAAAGACGGCTGCTCAGCAGGAGACTGGGTTGAGAAAGACTGAAGTGACCCTTGTGGGGAGAATGAAACTAGTGAAGGAGCAGATGATTGAGCTGCGGGTAACGGAGTGGCTAACTGGGCAGCTGACTGAGCTGAGGGCAGCTGAACAGCTAGCTGGGCTGCTGAACGGGCTAACGGTTGAGGAGGTGTTTGTAGTGAGCGTGATGCAGGGGGTGGTATAGGCTCCCCTGAGCCTCTAGGGCTCGGTTTAACTAGCTGAAGGAGTTCAGAAGAAACAGTTCTGCTTAGGCTTCTCTGCTCTAAGAGAACAGGGCAGAAACAGCCCGTTAAGTCCCCCTCCCCATTCTTGGGTTGCGAACCCACAGCGCCATTCACAGATTCAGCAGTACATGTCAGAACCGAATTCAAACTGTCCGGGGTTAACTCTGTATCGACAGAAAAGTTCTTAGCAGGCTCCAACAGAGGGTGCACAATCAGAGTTTTGCCCATACATTCTGGTTCTTCAGCGGAAAAGGCATCAACATAATGAGTCAGGGAGTCTTTTCTTTCTACTGGGCCGGGGTGAACGTCCATGGAACAAACCGCCTTCACCTCACTACTCTTAGCCGTGAGAAGAAAACAGTTCCCATTACTATTTGCAGGTGAAGCAATAGGAGTACAGTCAATATCACTCACCATTGCCTGCTGTTCTGACGAGTGATTGGGCTCCGGTTGTAGTGAGGAATGACGGCGGTGGCGCCGCTTCCTCCTGGCGGCAGGGGCTGAGGCGACAGGAGAAACTGGTGACGATGGAGAAAAGACGTCCTCGTCCTCGTCCTGCGACCACATCGCCGCCAAGCAGGAGGCAGGTGAACTAAGCCCTGAGCGGCAAGAAGTGGAGCTCTGTGGCCGCGGTGCGGAAACGCCTTTCCTCTGTTGCAATTGCTGCTGTACGGCGGCCGACTCCGCGGAGAGCTCCTTGTGTTGCGGCTGCTGCCGATGCGACGGCTTCGGCGAAGAATACTGGGCGCGGACAAAAGCTGCAAGCTCCCGAGCCTGTAGCACCTCCTGGGCTTCATGCAGCTGGTCTATGAAGCCCCTAAATCCCCTTAGTGTGCGCAAATGAGGACTCCCCTCCAGGATCGCTTCTATAGCGTTAATCCCAACTGCCATAGTCTTAGCGTCCTTAGCGTGGGAGACCCGCTCGATCAGGCGGTGGATGCGGGAGAGGTCATGTTCCCGGGATGAATCCGCTGGGTCCAGGAAATGGTCGCATCGTTCTGTCATGGTCGGCTGTGTGGCAGGCAGGAGTAGGACCCAAAATGCAGGACTCACAGGCACGAGGGAATAAACTCAAAAGGCAGCTTTATTGCTGAAGAGGCAGAACATAGGAAATACAAAACTAAACTGGGAAAACTACAAACTAAGAATTCACAGAGAGACACAGGGAGATCCACACACGGCATGAGGGTGAACAGACGTTAACGATGCGACACCGAGTAGGGGAAGACACAGACACTAAATACAAGAGGTGAACGGAGCAAAGAGGAAACAGCTGGGAGACACGGCTGACGTAGATTACACTGACGAGACAGGGAGAGCACAAAGCTGAACGCACTGACAAAGGACACAGACCTACAAAATAAGACAGGAAGCACACGCCAGACAGAGACAGACTCGTAAACAGGCATAATGACGTCATGGACAAACAGAGGGACATACGGGCAGAGAAGACTAAGCACAGGCAACCTAAACCAAACATAAGGGCAAGATAACAAAACCTAAACCAGAAATAATCATCATCAACATCATCAGATAACTAAAGAATCAGAATATAATTGTAATCAAAACAGTATCACCAGAAAATAACTAATCCATAATGCAAAATAAACCAAAACATAAGAAACTCAAAATACTGGGTCCAACGGACCCAGAACCGTGACAGGGCGTCAATCAGAATCAGAATCAGAATCAGAATGGGTTTTATTGCCAAATGTTGAGCAGGTTTACAACATTAGGAAATTGCTGCGGTGCTTCAGTGCAAACATACTGTCATAAATTGCGCTTAAATAGACATGAAAAAATAAAAGTAAGAATAAGAATTAAAAGTGCTACGTAGAAAGATATATGCATGAGATATACATGAGATATATACATGAGAATAAGAATTAAAAGTGCTACGTAGAAAGATATATACATGAGTGCAGGTGGTGATCAGTGCCAAAACATGGAATGATGCAGTGAACACAGCGTAGGGTCATGTGTTAGTGGTGGGAACAGTCGTACGTTTATTGTTCATGTGTCCAACAGCAGAGGGGAAGAAACTGTTCTTATGGCGAGAGGTTGTGGTGCGAATGGACCGGAGCCTCCTGCCTGAGGGGAGCAGGTCAAACAGACTGTATCCAGGGTGAGAAGGGTCAGCTGAGATCCAAGCTGCACGCCGCAGTGTCCTGGAGGTGTACAGGTCCTGCAGAGATGGGAGTCTACAGCCAATCACCTTCTCAGCAGAGCGCACAACACGCTGCAGTCTCTGTTTGTCCCTGATAGTGGCTCCAGCGTACCACACGGTGATGGAGGAGGTGAGGATGGACTCGATGATTGCGGTGTAGAATTGCATCATCGTCCGTGTTGGCAGGTTGAATTTCTTCAGCTGCCTCAGGAAGTACATCCTCTGCTGGGCTTTCTTGATGACGGAGATGATGGTGGGCTCCCACTTCAGGTCCTGAGTGATCGTGGTACCCAGGAAGCGGAATGAGTCCACAGAGGTGATGGGGGTGTCAGTCAGGATGATGGGGGGGAGTGGGGCTGTGTGCTTCCTGAAGTCCACAATAATCTCCACTGTCTTCTGGGCATTCAGCACCAGGTTGTTGTGGCTGCACCAAGACACCAGACGTTCAACCTCCATCCTGTAGGCAGACTCATCCCCGTCCGAGATGAGCCCAATAAGGGTGGTGTCATCTGCAAACTTGATTAGCTTGACAGACTGGTGGGTGGAGGTGCAGCAGTTGGTGTACAGGGAGAAGAGCAGAGGAGAAAGAACACAGCCCTGAGGGGAGCCGGTGCTGATGGTCCGAGAGTCCGAGACATTCTTTCCCAGCCTCACATGCTGCTTCCTGTCCGTCAGGAAGTCAGTGATCCACCGGCAGATTGGATCGGGCACATTCATCTGGGAAAGCTTGCCTCGGAGATGGTCTGGAAGGATGGTGTTGAAGGCAGAGCTGAAGTCCACAAACAGGATCCTGGCGTAGGTTCCTGGGGAGTCCAGATGCTGCAGGATGAAGTGTAGGGCCATGTTGATGGCGTCATCTACAGACCTGTTGGCTCTGTATGCAAACTGCAGGGGGTCCAGGAGGGGGGCCATGAGGGTCTTGAGGTAGGAGAGAACCAGGCGCTCAAATGACTTCATGACCACAGAGGAGGTACTGGTCCGTGTGTGTGGGCTTCCGGTAAACTTTGATGTTGAGGTTGCCATTCTCTTCAATGTCCACAGCACAGTCCAGGAAAGGCAAACAGTCGTCCTTTGTGTCTTCCCTGGTGAACTTGATGTTTTTATCCACAGCGTTAATGTGCGCAGTGAAGGATTCCACTTCTTGTGTCTTGATTTTGACCCAGGTGTCGTCCACATATCTGTACCAGTGGCTGGGTACTCTTCCTTTGAAAGAGCCAAGAGCCTTCCTTTCCACTTCCTCCATGTAAAGGTTGGCTACAATAGGTGACACAGGGGAGCCCACGGCACAGCCATGTTTTTGTCTGTAGAAGCCTTCGTTGTATTTGAAGTAAGTGGGGGCTCGTCCGGGATAAATTTTGAATATGGCACAGTTTAGCCTGGGTGATTTTATAGCTAAGCCTGCATTAGACCAGCTTGATGCATGTAGGAAGGAGGATTTATGTGCTGTTGCCGCGCATTATGAAATCCCTGTGGCTAAGACCATGAAGAAGAGCGAGTTAAAGTCTCTTGTGGTCAGTGGGTTGGTTGGGAAAGGTGTGTTCCCTTTGGACGCGGACACTAGGGATGCAGCGTCGGTCTTTGAAACCTCTGATCAGCCTGAGGATTGTGCTGAGGAGGGGACAGTGACACCTATTGTGGTCAAACCAGGTGGGGGAAAACCCCCAGCCTCTCTTCCACGGTTTGAGCCCTTCTCTGTCGAATCCAGTAATTCCAGTGTTGGTGCACGTTTAAAGGTACATTTGGCTCATCTTGAACTTGAAGCCAAAGCAAGGGAACGTACAGCTTATAGTTTCTGAGTGTTTGGCTCTTAAACGTAAACAAGTGCCCCAGCAATTAAAACAAGCTAAAGGGGTTGGCCTAGTCAAGTCGCTAAACTGCCCCTCTAATATGACCACGAGTGAACCTGATAAGTGTTTTAAACCCTTCATTTTTGATGGTTTTGTCTCCTTAACAGGGTTTCCTGGGGATCAGAAGCCCGGGAGAATACTAAGGGACACGGGTGGCTCACAATCATTTCTATTGGCCGATGTTTTACCAGTCAGTGATGAGTCATCCTGTAACGTAAGTACAATAGTGCAAGGTATTGGGATGGCCTACATACCAGCACTGTTACATTGTGTTCATGTGCAGTCGTTTTGAGTGCTTCCTTTACATGCATGTGTTCCTTCTTTTTTCCTTCAGGCTTAGAGGGAACATGTTCTGCCCCGTGGTGTAGGGTCCTAATTACTCCAAGTTTGTGTTCCAGAGGGTGATGGGAGTCAAAGAGGAGGTACTGGTCCATGTGTGTGGGCTTCCGGTAAACTTCGATGTTGAGGTTGCCATTCTCTTCAATGACAGATTGAAGAGATTAATAACAAGTAGTGATTGATGCGGACATTGTACCAGTCCATCAGAGAGAAATAAGCTTTCTCAGAAAGGTGACTGGTGTCATGGTCCGCGGCCCGGCGTCCGGGGTGCTGTTGGGATGCCCACGCCCACGGGCGTGGCTGCTAACCCCACACCTGCATCCCATCCCAGGCGATCACCAGGTGGACTATTTAATCCTGCCCTACCTGCTGCTCCACGCCAGTCCGTAGTCGCCTCTCAGCGGTAACGTACACCTGCGGGAAAAACCCTTATGACAAATTGTCCATTGGAACTGACTCTGTTTTACCCTGTGTACTCAGATCACAACTTGGCGTTTTTGCGAGCCTCCTGCCTGCCCACCTGTCCGCCTGAGATTCGGAAGCACTATCAGCCTCGCCGTCTCGACCCTTTTGGAGCCCCCCCCCCTCTGGTTCACTCAGCCCGGCTACCTCCATAAGACGCATACTCCACCTTCCCTCGTATGCTGCCTTTTTTCCGCACCCCAGTAATCTGTTTCTCTTTTGTTTTGCAGCTTCTCACAGCCCCGCTCTCGGCATTCCCTGCGCAGTTCACCTCCCCAGTCCCTCGGTTTCTTCTGGTTCCATACGTTGTTTTTTTGGCTACCCTCACGGGACACCTTTAGTTATAATAAATTTGCTTTCTTTATTCCCTCCTACCCTGGTGTGTGTGTTCTGCTTCTGGGTCCAGCTTGCGCATGGAACTTCGGTTCATGACAACTGGCCTCTGCCTCTCAGGCATGTTCCACAGGAATGAGGCCTGGAGCAGACCCAGGACATGCTGTGGAGATTTCATCTCTTCACTAAGCTGGAGGTGATGGCTGGGGAGAGGGAGGTCTGGGTATTGTTGACTAGGAAATCCTCTATTTTAAAATCATATGTTGTTAGTAGGTTTTATACAGTTTTAAATGACATCTAAACCACCCTCCCAATTAGTTTAACCTAATCAAGCAATATATATTTAATTAATATATTTAAAAAGAATACAATCATGTTTAAAAAGGCAGTGATTCAAACTTGCAAACTTGCACTTGTGCATTAACTCATATAGAAAACAAGAACAAATAGATTCAAGGTCATGACTAACTCATCAATAAACATGACAGTAATTTCATTTCTGGTGTTTGGCTGGACCAGCGTGTCTATCAATGCTATGGATGGTTATGACATATGAATCACGTGACCTAATCAATGTTTTTATTGCTTTCTTTCTTAATAACTTTGTAATATCCCACTTATTAATCCTTCCCTGATTTACCTGTGGGTTCTGAGGTTATGTCTTTCAAATTTTTCAGCAGATCATTTTTGTCAATCTTCACCAAAGCCATTTTAGTAACTTTAACGGTATTGGTTGAGTAGGTCTGGAACATTTGATCGACTGTGTCCAGCCTGTCTGCGTTCTCCAGCCGACTTGTTGGGATTGATGGGAAACCTTCCATGGCCCCCTTCTGACACAGTATCCACTTGAATTTTTTGAAGTCATCACCTCCCAAGTCCTCCAAGGTCTGCAGAAGGACTTCTTTATGTGTCGCCATCTTTTATCATGAAGATTCAACAGGTGTCAGAACTGTAAAAACAACAATTTTCTGGTTTATCAACGCTCACGGTAATTACAAGTGTTTTAATTCATTCATAGACAACTCAATTTGAAAAGAAACAAAACACAGAAACACACCAGGGCTGTTCCTAGGTATCGCTGATATCATGAGTTAAGAAAGCTGATTTTGCTGATTTAAAGGCGAAACCTGTGTGAGTGTGAGAATTTCGGGGTCTTATCAGTTAATTCCAGCTGTGATTAACCCTTTAAAGAAAAGCGTGTCGTATTTGATACGTGTTTTTGTGTTTTTGGGACTTCTACGTCAACAGCGTGACATTTTTTTTTAATCCTTAAAAATGATAGAAATTGCTAAATATAAATGACTTATATAGCAAATGCAGCACTTGTTTCTCTTTTTGTTTTTGGAGCCATTTATAAGTGGACTTGCCGGTGTGTGTTGGATCATTGCCTTGCTGTCTTGCAAAAAAAGAAAAAAAAAGGTTTGCGGTTAAAAAACGACTAACTACAAGGCACAGAAGGAAAGAAACTCCATGCAAAGAAAAAAAATCCAGATACCTGGATAATTTAGTGTAATGCCATGACTAACCCCTAAACTAATTCAAGATTGTTTAAATTGACTATGTTTGTAATTATATACTTTTGTAAAAGAAAAATTAAGCCAACAAGCACTTAAAAATGCTTCAGTGAAAAGTGTGAAATGAAGGGTTACAACAGGATGTTTGAATACAGGATGTTATACAGAGTTGGCCTAACCACCAACTGATAAGGTTCCTTAGAAGCATGTTGGCTGCTCGACATACACACTAATAAAAGTGCAGAAATGTGTCAGGCTCTTTAGCCTGTACATGGGTTACTCTGCACTTTTCTTGCTCCGTTTGAGAAACTAGAAGCACTGAGTGTGAAGCAGAAGAAGAATATCTACAGGATTCACACCATTAGCATCAGTTTAGTTTTTATGTATTAACAGAACCCTAAAACTTCAAAGTTATCCGTGCCTTCTCTAAGACATCAGAGCACAAACAAGGCTGGATTAAACCCATCTCTAATGCTTTCATTCTTTGAAAAAGCTAATGGTTCTGCAGGTCAGAGTGAACTTCTTACTTCTAGGCCCTCAGGGTCATTCACCCTCAGCGCGCAGCGCTGCCTAAGACAGAAGGAGATGACCACAAATGCTGGATGAATCACATAGCAGCCATCAAAGTGAAACCCCTCCCTCAGTGTAACAGTTCCTTCTCAGTCCTCCAATCATGGCCACAGAAAAATGATTTAAATCACAGAACTCTTTAATCTGACATTTGTACTGGAGGAACAAAAAAAGCAAAAATCACATACTCCACATTAGAAAATTACATCACAGAGCAGACTGGAAGAAACAAATATGCCTTATTTTAATCTCATAAAGTAACCCCCACACACGTTAAAACAGAGAGAGGAGTCTACCAATACTAATGTTGTTCCATAAAGATGTTATAAAGTGGGTGATCAAAGTTGTTCAAGCTTCTAACATCTTTAGTTTGCATCTTTCCATCACATCTCCCAGCTTGTCCAGTCTGGCTTTAATTACAGAGCCAGCTTTTGCTGCGAGATCGATCAACTTTAGACCAGACAACAAACTACGGAGGCTCCGGAAAAGTGCAATCAAACGATGAGTTTTATTATCACAGGAGAACAACCAACCGTCAGCATACGGATTGTTTTGCTCTGACAAGAATACATTGGGTTCTGGTTTTATAGGATAAAATATCACACCTACGTCAATACAGTTCAAAAATACATGGTGACAGACGGGCAAAAGTTCAACCCGTGCAGACAAGGGTACATCACGTACATATAACCTTACACTGACATATAACTTCTCCTTTCTACATTACTTGCCTTTTATGGTAATAACTTCAGGTCTCAGCATCTCTAAGAGCTAATAATGGACCCTCGTCATTAATCACTAAGTAGAGTACTTTGCAGCCAGTCTCAAACTGAAGCAGAAGATGCTTAGGCCTTTGCTCAGACCTGCTACTAGATTAATATGTGTATCGTAAGCGTGCATGCAATTAACCTGCTATGTTCTCATCTCCCCTCAGCATGTATCATGTGGACACTCTCACCAGTGAAGCTTAAAACCTTCTAGAATGGAACATCAACTCTAACCAAGCACATTCATGCATTGTGTATAAAATGAACTCAACCTATAAAAATAGAAAGGTCAATGTGATGACAGACATATTCAATGCAATATAAACCCTGCAGGAAATATTACTGATAAATGATACTGTAAAACATGTTATTAATACATTCTTCATAAGGCAGATTATATGGTAGCAATAAAAGAATCTCTGAATCCCAACACTTTCCTCACTAGTTTGTCTCCTTTCATCCTTGTTTCTGATGATTCCTTGCCAGCAGACTGCAGCACAGAACAGCACACCTGCTGCCACAGACTTATAGAACATCTGCAGCATTTTACTGCAGATATCAATGGATCTTAGTTCCCTTAACAAAAAAGAAAAGGTGATTTGGCAGTCTAGTTTGTTATCTGGTTATAAACCTAGATATTTAGATTTTGATATCAACCCTATGTCCACCCCACAAGCGTTCACAGGCTGGAGGGGAGGCCGGAAACTTTGGAAATCTCATTTCCTTTAACTTACAGGTGTTCAATATGAGGTCATTTTTGCCTTCCCCAAACCGGAGCACCAGTTCACACTTCCTCATCCCTCATCACCCATCGTTACAGAGGATGTGGTCCCAGCTAGTGAATGTGAGACTGCAGTAAAGTGAATGATTGAGGCGTACATGTGAGTTCAGTCCCACCCCTGACTAAAACCTGGGTCTGAAACTCCCTCACTGTACATGTTTGGGTTTCCAAAGAGGTTAAATTGATGAGAAATGGAAGCAAAGACTTCAAATATATGTTACCACATAAAACGTGTTTTGGTTGTTCTAATTGATCACATTTAAAAGTGTCAGTCTCTTTCTCCCCATCGTTACTGTCATTCACGACAGAAGCTGTGCTGTCTTAGATCTGCATGTGTCCTTCTTTAATGCCTTTTATTTCCTCCTTTATTCTTATCACATTTACGTTGGAGGAATGCTGGCAGTAACTGATTGGACTATTGTGGCACTTCAACAATTGTAGGAATTGCCTTTTAAACTTCTGCCCTGAACTTATGCACTTTAAGAGGATATAATCACATTCCACACAAAAAGGAACAAAATAAAGGGAAGAGGAGGCTCCCTGGGCGTCCTGCAGGAGCTGCAGACTTATTGTGGTGCTTTTCTTCAGTAATATTACTAATTTACTGTCAATTAATTTTCTATATTCATGATTTTTTTCCCCTTGCACCAAGCTTTAAAATATGGAAGTTTGCAAGCATATATGTGCCTTACACCGTGAGCTGTGGCATAAAGACCAGCAGTAAGTGTTACGTGTGCTGCCACAGTGGGTGGTCACAGGACTCTTTCACCCCTGTGTCACCACTGCTCCCATACATATCTGTCAGGCATTTGTTCTATCTGAATATTTTACTCTACTATCAGTCTGAACAAACAGGTCTATTCAATACAAATACTGTTAGAACATGAAGTATATCACCAGGTCGAAGAATGTGGACCAACAACTCACCTTGTTTTTCTGTTCCTGCTCTGTCAGCTGTGAAGTGGAGTCTGATCTGGAAGTCCTAAAGCTTTTCAAAGCTACCTCTTATGTGCAGTGTAGCCCCTCCTCTCTGCAGTCACAGGAAGGCACATATTTCCTGACACTTTCAGAGGCCTTTATTCACCAACACCAAACGCCCTCAGACTGTGCAAACTAAAGTGCACACAGAATTATACACATAATCAGTTTTGTTCTTAGCGCTGTGTGTAGGTTAATGAATCCGAATCATCTGAAACTGCAGGCTTGAAACAGCGATGATGCTTAGAGGAGCCTACAACACAGAAACCAGGAAAAGCTCAGGGAGGGAGCCAGAAGAGGTCCACCTTTTCCATGAAAATAACAAATAGAATAGAATTCATTAAAATAAACACAGTGTGTAAAATAAATCTTTAATACGTCACCAATTTTTAAAGTAAATATATTTCAGTTTCCCGAGGAAAGACTGCAGCATTTGGTACTGCATATGACTGTTCTGCTGGTACAAAGGTACAGTCTCGTTCTGTTTGGGCTCCACAGGTTTAGGGGAAAAGACCACTGATGAGGTAAAAGTATAAGGTGCTACTGATGTGAAATGCTCACCAGACGTTGGTAACAACCCATCCAAGCATGCGTGCAAAGACATCAAACCATGTCTATAAATTAAATGATGTGTAACAATGAAAAGTGACAAGTTTGGAGGGCAACGGGTTACGAGCTAGAGTCAGGCTCCGGTTTGTGAGAGTGGAATTGTGCAGCGTTGCTGTTATAGTTAGTGTGGATTTTTGTATAAGGTGTGTTTGGTTGGTGGTTTGGTGTGTGAGTGAGGTAAGTAGGCGAGTCGGCCGAAGGCCTGTACAGGTCCGGTAACGGTCTCCTGCAGACTTCTTCTCATAGACCAGGGTTGGCACTGATGGAGGGCAGAAGGAGTGAGTGGAATAGTATGGATGGTAGTGAAGATGAAGAGATTGGCGGTCAGGGTGAAGAGAATGAGTGGGAAAAGGTTGGAAAGGGGACGGAACGGGAGGGACTGATAGTGAAGGTAATGAAGAGGGAACGAGTTCGAGTATGAATGTAATTGTCAGGTGTGAGGAAGAGGGTGTAAAGAAACTAGATCCACTTGAGCTAACAAGAGCACTTAAGGCACAAGTTGGGGAAATCAAGTATGCTAAGATACTCAGAGATGGAAATTTACTGGTGGGTTGTAACACAGAGGTACAGGTGGAAAAAGCAAGGAAACTTGTGGGGGTGTGCAAAGTCAAAGTGACGAATACTGCAAGAGTAGGGGAAAGGAGCACTAGTGGAACTAAAGGAGTTATTGTGGGCTGCCGTTAAATGTAAATATGAAAGAACTGGTGGAGAATTTAAAACTAAGAACTGGAGAAGTTAAAGGAGCAAGGAGAATGACAAGAGGTCCAGAGAGAGTAGAAACAGAAACTGTGGTGGTGGAATTTGACACAAAAGAGGTACCACAAGAGATCTTCTTTGGATTAATAAGATTCAGTGTGAGGGAGTTTGTGCCTAAACCAATGAGGTGTTTCAGGTGCCAAGAATTTGGACATATTGCCAAAGTGTGTAAAGGGAAGAGAAGATGTTCAATGTTCTAAGGATCATGAGTATGGGAAGTGTGGTGTGGGAGTAAAACCTAAGTGCTGTAATTGTGGAGGGGAGCACAGTGTTGTTTTTTGGGGATGTGAAGTGTTGAGGCAGCAGACAGTTATTCAAAAAACAAGAGTACTGCAGAGAGTGACATATGCAGAGGCGTGTAAAATGGTGGAGCAAGACAGACAGATTGGGAAACACCGGGTAGAGGAGAAAAAAGTAATGGTGAAGGTTATGGAAATAGTTGAAAGGAAAATAGAAGAAGAGAAGAAGAAGATGGTGACATTCATTGCGGGAGTAATAAATGCAACCTCAGATGTGAAGTCCAAGACGGAGAGAATCCAGATTATTGTGAAGGCAGCATGTCATAGTTTAGACATGAAGAATATCAGGTGGGAGGACATAAGAGGTGGAACAAGCAGTCAGGCGAGTCAAGAGGGATAATGTGGTGGTTAGTTCTTATAACCATATTAATCTTACAGTGGAATGCCAGGAGTCTCTTGTCAAATGGTCAAGATTTTAAACAGTTTCTATACGAGCAGACAGAAAAACCTGACATAATTTGTATTCAGGAAACATGGTTGAAGCTTTTTTGGATTTTAGAGTTTATGGATATGTTGCTGTTAGATATGATAGGGAAGAAGGAAATGGTGGTGGGTGCCTTGCGTTGATTAAGGAAGGTATTCCATTGAAGATAGGTGAGAGGGAAGGGGATTTGGAGTATGTAGTGATTAAGGTTTGGATAGGAGGGAAGGTGATCATGGTTGTTAATTTTTATAATCCTTGTAAAAAAGTTAGAGTTGAATAAACTGGGGGAAATGGACATGAAAGGAAATATTATCTGGTGTGGGGATTTTAATGCACACCATTTGTTATGGGGGAGTGAGAAAACAGACTACAATGGGGAAGTGTTAGAGGAATTTCTTGACAATGAAAATCTGGTATGTTTGAATACTGGGAAGACGACACGGTTTGATATTAGCTCTGGTAAGTCATTTGGTAGTGATCATTATCTGGTTGTGAGTGAAATAATGGTTGGTCAAATACAGGTACCTGAAACATTAGGAGGGAAGTGGGTGTTTGGGAAGGCGGAATGGGGGAAGCTTAGTAGGGTTTGTGAGGGGAAGTTTTTACAAGTTCAAGATAATGTGAGTGTTGAAAGTATGACTCAAGAAATCAGTCAAAGTATTCTAAGCTCTGCTGATGAGGCTATTCCAAAGACAACAGGGAAAGGTATGAGGAGAGCAGTCCCATGGTGGAATGACGAATGTCAGTTAGTAGTTAGAGAAAAAAATTAGAGCATTTAAGTTGGTTAAATGGTCTCATAATTTTCAACACTTAATTGACTACAAAAAAGCGCAGGCAAAAGTCAGGAGTACAATCAGAAGAACAAAGAGAACATACTGGAGAGATTTATGTAATACAATTGGTAGTAATACTCAAAAAGGGGAAGTGTGGGGGATGATCAGGGAGAAAGAAGAGACTTGGAGAGTTATCCAGTTCTTGATAAGAATAATCGAGCAGCTGTAACTGATGGGGGAAAAGCAGATTTATTGGCAAGTACTTTTGTGGATATACATAGTGGGAGAAATTTGTCAGATGAAAGTAAACGAGGAAGAGAGAGGACTAAAGAAAGAAATCTTGAAGCTTTAGGGAGGAAGGACAGTACTGCAGATGTAATGAGTTGTCCCTTATCTATTGGAGAACTGAAAAGAGCTCTGGGCAGGACCAGTAATAGTGCTCCAGGGAAGGATGAGATATGTTATGTTGTACGTTCGCCTTGTAATCGGAAGGTTGCCGGTTCGAGCCCCGGCTTGAACAGTCTCGGTCGTTGTGTCTATGGGCAAGACACTTCACCCGTTGCCTACTGGTGGTGGTCAGAGGGCCCGGTGGCGCCAGTGTCCAGCAGCCTCGCCTCTGTCAGTGCGCCCCAGGGTGGCTGTGGCTACAATGTAGCTTGCCATCACCAGTGTGTGAATGTGTGTGTGAATGGGTGGATGACTGGATATGTAAAGCGCTTTGGGGTTCTTAGGGACTAGTAAAGCGCTATATAAATACAGGCCATTTACCATTTATATGTCTGTGAAGGTTCTCAGTCATCCAGGTCATCGTAGTCAAACGAGCTTGTAAAGAAAAGCGTCTGGACTTCTTTAAGTTGCTTGAAGACGTTTCACCTCTCATCCGAGAAGCTTCTTCAGTTCTAAGGTCAAATGGTGGAGAGTCTCAGATATAAACCTAGTGGGAGTAAACCCCCACAGAGGGACAAAAGGACCCCCTGATGATCCTCTAATCGCCTGAGCCAAGGTGTGAAACTGGGTGTGGGTCCCAATCAGCCAGAGTTTCGGGTGAGTTCATTGTGAAAGCTGGCCCCACCTTATCATGCGAATTCCTGAGGTCAGATGGCCCAGGATGTGAGTGGGCATTAAGGCGTCTGGGAAGGGATCTCAAAACTGTATTATAGATGGCAGAGAGTTGGTGTCGTAAACCCCCGCCTCTCTTCAAAGATGGTCGCTCACAGTGGACATAGATGCTTCTTTCACTCCTCTTTCAAACCATCTGTCCTCTCTGTCCAAAATGTGAACATTGGCATCCTCGAAAGAGTGACCTTTATCCTTAAGATGCAGATGGACTGCTGAGTCTTGTCCTGTGGAGGTGGCTCTTCTGTGTTGTGCCATGCGCTTGTGAAGTGGTTGTTTGGTCTCTCCAATGTAGAGGTCTGAGCATTCCTCGCTGCACTGTACAGCATACACCACATTGTTAAGTCTGTGTTTTGGCGTTTTGTCTTTCAGGTGAACCAGTTTGTGTCTGAGCGTGTTGCTGGGTCTGAAATGTACCGGGATGTCATGCTTGGAGAAAACTCTCCTTAGTTTTTCTGATACACCGGCTACATAGGGGATGACAATGTTGTTGCGTCTGTCTTTCTTATCCTCCCTCGCTGGTGTCTGGTCTTCTTTTCTGTGCCTCTTTGCTGACTTTCAGAACGCCCATTTAGGATAGCCGCACGTTTTGAGTGCTTCCTTTACATGTGTGTGTTCCTTCTTTTTTCCTTCAGGCTTAGAGGGAACATGTTCTGCCCGGTGGTGTAGTGTCCTGATTACTCCAAGTTTGTGTTCCAGAGGGTGATGGGAGTCAAAGAGGAGGTACTGGTCCGTGTGTGTGGGCTTCCAGTAAACTTCGATGTTGAGGTTGCCATTCTCGATGTTGAGAGCCAAGAGCCTTCCTTTCCACTTCCTCCATGTATAGGTTGGCTACAATAGGTGACACGGGGGAGCCCATGGCACAGCCATGTTTTTGTCTGTAAAAGTCTTTGTTGTATTTGAAATATGTAGTGGTGAGGCAGAGGTCTAACAGTGTGCAAATCTGATCGGGTGTGTAAAGGAAGCACTCAAAACGTGCGGCTATCCTAAATGGGCGTTCTTAAAGTCAGCAAAGAGGCACAGAAAAGAAGACCAGACACCAGCGAGGGAGGATAAGAAAGACAGACGCAACAACATTGTCATCCCCTATGTAGCCGGTGTATCAGAAAAACTCAGGAGAGTTTTCTCCAAGCATGACATCCCGGTGCATTTCAGACCCAGCAACACGCTCAGACACAAAACTGGTTCACCCGAAAGACAAAACGCCAAGACACAGATTTAACAATGTGGTGTATGCTGTACAGTGCAGCGAGGAATGCTCAGACCTCTACATTGGAGACCAAACAGCCACTTCACAAGTGCATGGCACAACATAATTCAATTCAATTTTATTTTATTTATATAGCGCCAAATCACAACATAAGTCGCCTCAAGGCGCTTCATAGATACAGAGAAAAACCCAACAATCATATGACCCCTTATGAGCAAGCACTTTGGCAACAGTGGGAAGGAAAAACTCCTTTTTAACAGGAAGAAACCTCCGGCAGAACCAGGCTCAGGGAGGGGCGGCCATCTGCTGCGACCGGTTGGGGTAAGAGAAGGAAGACAGGATAAAAGACATGCTGTGAAAGAGAGACAGAGATTAATAACAGATATGATTCAATGCAGAGAGGTCTGTTAATACATAGTGAGTGAAGAAGAACCACCTCCACAGGACAAGACTCAGCTGTCCATCTGCATCTTAAGGATAAAGGACACTCTTTCGAGGATGCCAGAGAGGACAGATGGTTTGAAAGAGGAGTGAAAGAAGCATCTATGTCCACTGTGAGCGACCATCTTTGAACAGAGGCGGGGGTTTACGACACCAACTCTCTGCCATCTATAATACAGTTTTGAGTTCCCTTCCCAGACGCTTTAGCGCCCACTCAGATCCTGGGCCATCTGATCTCAGGAATTCGCATGATAAGGTGGGGCCAGGTTTCACAATGAACTCACCCGAAACTCTGGCTGATTGGGACCCACACCCAGTTTCACGCCTTGGCTCAGGCGATTAGAGGATCATCAGGGGGTCCTTTTGTCCCTCTGTGGGGGGTTACTCCCACTAGGTTTATATCTGGGACTCTCCACCTTTTGACCTTAGAACTGAAGAAGCTTCTCGGATGAGAGGTGAAACGTCTTCAAGCAACTTAAAGAAGTCCAGACGCTTTTCTTTACAAGCTCCTTTGACTATGTTATGTTATGTTGATGTCATGGTCCTGGGTCGGTGACCCAGCGCTTTTAGTTTGTTATCATTTTCTAGATGATGATTGTTTAAGTTCTGTGTTATTTTCGATCTGCCTCTGAGTCTGCGTCTGAATCTGTCTGTTTAGTTCAATGTCTTGTCTGGTTCCATGTATCTGAGTTTCCTGTTTTATTGTGAAGGTCCGTGTCGTATGTGAGTGTGTTCAGTTTACGTTTCCCCTGTCCCGTCAGCCCAGATTCCTCCCAGCTGTGTTGCCCTCCTGTCTCTCATCCCCTGATTACTGGTGTGTGTATTTAAGCCCTGTGTGTTCTCCTGCCTGTTGCCGGTTCGTCTGTGTAACTCCGCATCAGTCTGTGTTCCTCGGTGTCCTGCTCGTCTCTCTGCCTCTCTTCCCTTTTTTGTTTCATCTCAGGTTTGTCATTTAGCTTTCCCAGTTCAGGTCTTTAGTTTTGTCTTCCCTCTTGCCTGTTTTGCCTTCTCACCACTGTGTAAATAAACTCACCGGCATCTCATCCACTGCCTGCATCTTGGGTCCTTCTTCTAACTCCTCACGGCTCGCCTCGGCAGCCGTGACAGTACGAACCGGCCAAATATGGACCCAGCGGCATTCGCACCTTCCAAGGAGCTTCGGGAGGAATTAACCGATTCAGTTTCCAGATGGACTAATCTGTGGCTAGAGCATGAGGGGGAGGAATTTCGTCATGCTCTGGAGGCCCGAATACAGCGGCTAGTTTCCAATCACCCCTGGTTGCTGGATTCACTTCACCCACTCCTACAGGACTTCATCCTCAACACGCTTCATCTTCACCCTCCAACTGTGACAGCTGACCTGCCTGGCTTACCGGAAGATTCTCTCCCCAGTCCACCAGAGGACTCTCTGCTGGACGCAATGCCGCCCGATCAGTCGGCTTCCCCCTCCTTCCGGGCAAAACGGCGGTCACGCCGCCGTCATCCTTCGCTTGCCAAACCAGCTCTCGGGGTCAGTGAGAGTGACGGTTTCATGTACATGCAGCCCCCCAGTGGCCAGCTCACACCAGCCCAGGCTTTTTACAAAGCACTGGGAATCATCCTCATTCCACCCAGCCCATCCACCTCACAGCAGGAGCAGCCACTTCAGAGCTGCCTCGCATCACCGTCCGCTTCCCCGGCCGCTCTCGCCCCTTCTCCCAGGCGGAAGCGACGTCCGCACGGCCGTCAGTTACCGGCGGATTCCGTGAGTCAGGAGCGCAGTGTTTTTTCTGCTCCATCTGAGCGTGCATTCATGAACACTCTGTCAGTTTTTCCTGAATCTAGTAATTCAATACCAGTCAACTCAGGGTTATTCAAATTTGAAAAGAGTAATTCGGAAACTGTTAATTCTTTGTCTGATACTCCAAGGTCCGTTAACACTCGCTCTGAGGATCTAGAGGACTGCTTTCATTCTGCCTCTTCCGAGTCCTCTGTTATGCCAACCCGGACTTTCAAACCAAAATCTGGAAATAAGAAAGACTATCTACCAGAAGCTCAGTTAGCCGCCCGGCCAGAAGCTCAGTTAGCCGCCCGGCCAGAAGCTCAGTTAGCCACCCGGCCAGAAGCTCAGTTAGCCGCCCGGCCAGAAGCTCAGTTAGCCGCCCGGCCAGAAGCTCAGTTAGCCGCCCGGCCAGAAGCTCAGTCGCCACCTCCACCACCGTTGTCATCACAACCATTATGTCAGTCACCCTTAGTCCAGCCTCCTGTTCAGCAGCCGCTAGCCCGGCATCCTGTATCAATTGCTCCACCTGTAAAACAATACAAATCAATTCAACCCGAAAAACACCATTCCTCGCCCGTCCCTTCCAAGCAGAGGGACACACCTAGTAATAATGTCAACACTCCTCAAAGGCTGGCCAGTTCTGAAACTGAGGTGCACTCCAGGGCCTCCCCAGAGGCTGGGTTTCAGCCCCCAGCAGACTCCGGACCCCTGGAGGTTAAGAAGCCAGCTGAGGGCCGCACCCGGCTGTCGCTGCCTGAGCAGCGTCGATGCTCTATGCAGCTGCAGCCTGCTATGTGTTTGCCAGAGGCCCGTGCGCCTGCTGGTCCTGTCCTGTGCCTGCCAGAGGCCCGTGCGCCTGCTGGTCCTGTCCTGTGCCTGCCAGAGGCCCGTGTGCCTGCTGGTCCTGTTCTGTGCCTGCCAGAGGCCCGTGTGCCTGCTGGTCCTGTTCTGTGCCTGCCAGAGGCCCGTGCGCCTGCTGGTCCTGTCCTGTGCCTGCCAGAGGCCCGTGCGCCTGCTGGTCCTGTCCTGTGCCTGCCAGAGGCCCGTGCGCCTGCTGGTCCTGTCCTGTGCCTGCCAGAGGCCCGTGTGCCTGCTGGTCCTGTTCTGTGCCTGCCAGAGGCCCGTGTGCCTGCTGGTCCTGTTCTGTGCCTGCCAGAGGCCCGCGTGCCTGCTGGTTCTGTCCTGTGTGTTCCAGGGGCCCCTGTGCCCACTGGTCCTGAAACTGTTCTCACTGGAGGGCCCGAGGAGCCCGTCCAGCCTCCTTCCTCGTCAGCTGGGGGGCCCGAGGAGCCCATCCAGCCTCCTTCCTCGTCAGCTGGGGGGCCCGAGGAGCCCATCCAGCCACCAGCTGCTCCACCAGCAGCCTCATCCACGCTTGCAGCAGCAGTTTCATCCATGCCGCCACCTGCTTCAGCGCCTCCGTCTGCATCCTCCACGCCGTCGCCTGGTCCGGATTCAGCCTCCTCAGCGTCGCCTGGTTCAGCGCATGCTTCGGCTTCATCCGCTTCACCTGGTCCAGCCTCCGTGTCTTCATCCTCGCCTGGTCCAGCCTCCGTGTCTTCATCCTCGCCTGGTCCAGCCTCCGTGTCTTCATCCTCGCCTGGTCCAGCCTCCGTGTCTTCATCCTCGTCTGGTCCAGCTCCCGCATCACCTGCAGTGGCCTCCTCTTCAGCATCAGTATCATCTACTTTGCCTGGTCCAGCTTCAGCATCCTCATCAGCTGCTTTGCCTGGTCCAGCTTCAGCATCCTCATCAGCTGCTGCCTCGCCTGGTCCGGCCTCCGCTTCTGCTTCAGCCTCGCCTGGTCCGGCCTCCGCTTCTGCTTCAGCCTCGCCTGGTCCGGCCTCCGCATCCTCATCAGCCTCGCCTGGTCCGGCCTCCGCATCCTCATCATCCTCATCAGCCTCGCCTGGTCCGGCCTCCGCATCCTCGTCATCCTCATCAGCCTCGTCTGGTCCGGCCTCAGCTTCCTCATCATCCTCATCAGCCTCGTCTGGTCCGGCCTCAGCTTCCTCGTCATCCTCATCAGCCTCGTCTGGTCCAGCCTCAGCTTCCTCGTCATCCTCATCAGCCTCGTCTGGTCCAGCCTCAGCTTCCGCCTCGTCTGGTCCAGCCTCAGCTTCCGCCTCGCCTGGGGCTGCAGGGGCCACGCAGCCTTCAGGTCCCCTACTACCACCTCCACATCTTCGGTCATCTGCCAGGCCGCTTGTTGGGCATCTCCGCCACCGTGGACGCCCTCCTGAACGCCCTCCTGAACGCCGCCACTGCCTTCCGCGTGGCCGGCCTCCGGACTTGTTTCCACGCCACCGTTGCCGTCCGCACGGTCGGCCCCCAGAACTGTTTCCACGCCGCCGTTGCCGTCCGCACGGTCGGCCCCCAGAACTGTTTCCACGCCGCCGTTGCCGTCCGCACGGTCGGCCCCAGAACTGTTTCCACGCCGCCGTTGCCGTCCGCACAGTCGGCCCCCAGAACTGTTTCCACGCCACTGCCTACTGCGTGGCCGGCATCCAGACCTGCCCCGTTGCCATTCGCATGGTCGGCCTCCTGAACTTGACCATCTGGGCCTTTTTGGACTCTGTCCCTCCGTCCTGGGCCCCCTCCGCCCGCCCTGGTCGGGTTGTTTTCTGTTTTGTTTTGGTCCATTTTTTCGTTTCTGCTGGGCTGTCTGGTGCCAGCCCTTGAGGGGGGGGTACTGTCATGGTCCTGGGTCGGTGACCCAGCGCTTTTAGTTTGTTATCATTTTCTAGATGATGATTGTTTAAGTTCTGTGTTATTTTCGATCTGCCTCTGAGTCTGCGTCTGAATCTGTCTGTTTAGTTCAATGTCTTGTCTGGTTCCATGTATCTGAGTTTCCTGTTTTATTGTGAAGGTCCGTGTCGTATGTGAGTGTGTTCAGTTTACGTTTCCCCTGTCCCGTCAGCCCAGATTCCTCCCAGCTGTGTTGCCCTCCTGTCTCTCATCCCCTGATTACTGGTGTGTGTATTTAAGCCCTGTGTGTTCTCCTGCCTGTTGCCGGTTCGTCTGTGTAACTCCGCATCAGTCTGTGTTCCTCGGTGTCCTGCTCGTCTCTCTGCCTCTCTTCCCTTTTTTGTTTCATCTCAGGTTTGTCATTTAGCTTTCCCAGTTCAGGTCTTTAGTTTTGTCTTCCCTCTTGCCTGTTTTGCCTTCTCACCACTGTGTAAATAAACTCACCGGCATCTCATCCACTGCCTGCATCTTGGGTCCTTCTTCTAACTCCTCACGGCTCGCCTCGGCAGCCGTGACAGTTGAAACATATAAGTGATGAAGCGTTGACTAAATTGCTAATGTTGTTTAATAAGGTCTGGAAAGTAGGGCATCTCCCACATCGATAGAAAGAAGCGCTAATTATACCAATAAAGAAACCAGGGAAAGACCACAGTGATCCTGGAAATTATAGGCCCATTGCTCTGACTTCCAATATGTGTAAACCAATGGAAAGGATGGTGAATGAGAGATTGGTACAATTTTTAGAGTCAAGAAATATATTAGCACTCTATCAGAGTGGTTTTCATAGAGGAAGAGGGATGATGGATCCTGTCTTATGTTTGGAAGATGATATCAGGAAAGCGCAAGTTAATAAAGAGGTGGTAGTTGCTGTCTTCTTTGATCTAAAAAAGGCATATGATATGCTTTGGAGAGAGGGTCTACTGATTAAGTTACATGAAGCGGGGATAGGAGGAAGTATGTTTAATTGGGTATTGGACTTTTTATGTGACAGAACAATTCAAGTTAAAATAGGGTCACATGTTTCTGAGCCGTGTGGAACAGAAAATGGAAAATGAAAATGGAACTCCTCAGGGAAGTGTGGTTAGCCCAACGGTTTTCTCACTTATGATCAATGACATTTTTAAAGGTGTGTCTGATAGTTGTGGTAAATCACTTTTTGCTGACGATGGAGCATTATGGGTGAGGGAGATGAATGTTGACCATCTTGTCAAGAATCTTCAAGAGGGGATACAGTGGGGCAAAAAAGTATTTAGTCAGCCACCGATTGTGCAAGTTCCCCCACCTAAAATGATGACAGAGGTCAGTAATTTGCACCAGAGGTACACTTCAACTGTGAGAGACAGAATGTGAAAAAAAAAATCCATGAATTCACATGGTAGGATTTGTAAAGAATTTATTCGTAAATTAGGGTGGAAAATAAGTATTTGGTCACCTCAAACAAGGAAAATCTCTGGCTCTCACAGACCTGTAACGTCTTCTGTAAGAAGCTTTTCTGTCCCCCACTCGTTACCTGTATGAATGGCACCTGTTTGAACTCATCATCTGTATAAAAGACACCTGTCCACAGCCTCAAACAGTCAGACTCCAAACTCCGCCATGGCCAAGACCAAAGAGCTTTCGAAGGACACCAGGAAAAGTATTGTAGACCTGCACCAGACTGGGAAGAGTGAATCTACAATAGGCAAGCAGCTTGGTGTGAAAAAATCAACTGTGGGAGCAATCATCAGAAAATGGAAGACATACAAGACCACTGATAATCTCCCTCGATCTGGGGCTCCACGCAAGATCTCATCCCGTGGGGTCAAAATGATCATGAGAACGGTGAGCAAAGATCCCAGAACCACACGGGGGGACCTGGTGAATGACCTGCAGAGAGCTGGGACCAAAGTAACAAAGGTCACCATCAGTAACACACTACAACGGCAGGGAATCAAATCCCGCACTGTCAGACGTGTTCCGCTGCTGAAGCCAGTGCATGTCCAGGCCCGTCTGAAGTTTGCCAGAGAGCACATGGATGATACAGCAGAGGATTGGGAGAATGTCATGTGGTCAGATGAAACCAAAGTAGAACTTTTTGGTATAAACTCAACTCGTCGTGTTTGGAGGAAGAAGAATACTGAGTTGCATCCCAAGAACACCATACCTACTGTGAAGCATGGGGGTGGAAACATCATGCTATGGGGCTGTTTTTCTGCCAAGGGGACAGGACGACTGATCCGTGTTAAGGACAGAATGAATGGGGCCATGTATCGTGAGATTTTGAGCCAAAACCTCCTTCCATCAGTGAGAACTTTGAAGATGAAACGAGGCTGGGTCTTCCAACATGACAATGATCCAAAACACACTGCCCGGGCAACAAAGGAGTGGCTCCGTAAGAAGCATTTGAAAGTCCTGGAGTGGCCTAGCCAGTCTCCAGACCTCAACCCCATAGAAAATCTGTGGCGGGAGTTGAAAGTTACAAAGTTACAAGGTTATGTTACAAAGTACTGAGTTGTATTTTTGTTATTGACCAAATACTTATTTTCCACCCTGATTTACGAATAAATTCTTTACAAATCCTACCATGTGGATTCATGGATTTTTTTTTCACATTCTGTTTCTCACAGTTGAAGTGTACCTCTGGTGCAAATTACTGACCTCTGTCATCATTTTAGGTGGGGGAACTTGCACAATCGGTGGCTGACTAAATACTGTTTTGCCCCACTGTAGGTAAAGTAGAAAAGTGGGGTGGAGAATGGGGTTTTAAATTTTCTGTTGAGAAAACTAAAGTAATGTTTTTCACAAATAAGAAAATTGGGGGAAATAAATGGTTATACTTGTATGGGAAAGAGTTAGACAGGGTGGATTGTTTTCGTTTTTTGGGTGTGGTTTTTGACAAGAGATTAACTTGGAAAAATCACATAGAGCATGTTGTGGGGGAAAGTAAAAAGGTTCTTAATGTGTTGAGGTGTTTAGCAGGACTGGCATGGGGTGCTAATTTTGATGCACTTAAAAGTATTTATCTCACGTTAATTCAATCACGATTAGATTATGGGTGTGTGGTATATGGATCAGCGGCTAAAACTTCCTTAAAGAAGCTGGACGTATTCCAAGCTCGAGCACTGAGACTTTGCCTAGGGGCAGTTAAAACAACACCAATATGTGCTCTACAAGTGGAATCAGGAGAAATGCCACTGTATATTAGAAGGCAACAGCTGATGGTTAATTATTGGATAAATTTGAAAGCTCATGACGAAAACCATCCATCAAAAGTGTTAGGGAATTGTTGGGAAAGAGGAAAAGTTTTAAAAAATAGTTTTGGGTGGATTGGGGATGATACAGTGGGTGGGTACAGTTTCCTCTGCGGTGGGGTAGGGTGGGCTGCCCTGGGTCCTGTGGGGCTTGGTAGTGCTGCTGCCGTAGGCCCCGGTCTGGATGGACCTGAGCTCCCTTGCCTTGGTAGGTACCAGAGGACGGGGGTGCCTACTGGGGTCAGCGGGGGAGCTGGCCCTAGGGAGGGGCATCTTCCCCTCCCTCCTTTTCCTCCCCATCCCCGGCTACCTCCCTCTTCCCGCTCCACCACACTCACCCACACCGGTAGGGCCTTGGGGTGCGGGTGTGTCACCAGGGTGCAGGGGAGACATTCCCCCCCTCTGTCCCCTTCTGGCCACCTGTGCTTCAATTTTATCTCACAACTTAGACATCCACATTACTTACACTCTCATAACACACACATATATATAGGGCCTTGAGGGTGGGCACGTTAACGGCGTCCAGTGGACGGTCTGTGTAAACCTACCTCTGGCGCCGGTGCCCACCTCTCAATTTTAAATACATGTAGACATTGAAGGTTCTCGGGAGGGGCCGTGCTAACACCTGATGCTCTCTGGCAGCAGCACCATGCTCTCCCTTGTTTTAAATGCACTTTAGAACAACACGCAGCAACACTACACATGAGCGGGAGGAGGGAGGTATGGGGTCTTCACACACCCCCATTCTCTGCTAGCCATCGGGGCGGGGGGGCTGGGAGGAGATGTTGGCTGTCCGATTGGCCTCCCTGCTGCTGCGTAGCCTGGGGCGGTCTGCTTGCCTCCACCCCGGGGGAAAGGGTAACATCTCCTGGGTCTAGGTGCCGTTTCCCCCTCCAGGGGTGAGGGTACCTGGACCCGGGGTATAGAGTATGTTTGGGGAGTGTGATTGTGTGTACATGTCCATTTATGTCAATCCTTACGTTGGGTGAGTGCTGAGTGTTTGTATATGTGTGCATGAGGGTGGGAATGCATGTTTGTGTCTGTGTGTGCCTGTTTGTCTGCGTCTATATGTCAGGTCGGGTCTTAGACTCCACCTCTCTGGGAACTCCCAGGCCCTCCAAAGTGTGGAGGCCTATCTCCCCTCACCACACTCCCTGCCGGTGACTGATGCCCTCAGGGATCGGTGCATTGGTGGTTCTTGGTGTCCGGGGCTGGGTGCTCAGGTATGTACCAGCTCACTCCCGGTGGCTACTTGGCGGGGCCTGGCGCCTGTTGCTCGGTCAGGCCTCCTCCGGGGTGTGGGGGGCCCTCAGGCCTCCGGCCTCTGGGCCTGCGGCTTGGTTCACTCTGGCACAGCTGGCTGCCGGCAGAGCCGGCGGGCACGCCAGTGCAGCCCCCTCTAGCTTCTGCTCGGTGTCTACTGGGTGACGCCTCGTCTGGGGATCCTCAGCCCTTCCCATGAAGGTGGCACGGATGCCCCTCCGGTGGTCCTCCTTGGGCTCTCGCACTCTGGGGCCTCTGGATGTCTGGGGCCTGGATCTCCTCCATGCCTGCTTCATGTCCTGGGGGACGGGGCTATGGCTCTCTACATCCTCTTGCAGACCATTACATGTGGAAACCATTTGAATACAAGCGCGCTGATCCACACAGGTGTGCACACGCGTGTTCACTGCTCGTAGACTTAAATTACACCTTTCTTGGCTGCTACTTCAAAGCACATTGTGCGATGTCTGTCCTGCGTGCTGCACAACAACATTGAATATTTAGTATTTACTGCTGTTTACACTTAGCTAGATTAATGCGATGGTGTTGTTTAGTATGTTACTTTGTTTTTTTTTTTGCTTGTTTTCTATTCTTTCGCGCTAAACAGGTGATCGAGAAGATTTATTTTATTTTATTTTATTTTTTTCCCCCTTTCTCACTGTCCCTCTCCCCTTCTGTTTTTCTTTTCCTTCCTCTTTCTTTCTCCCTTTCCTATCCCTCACTCATGTCTGTCCCGTCTGTAACAACTGAAAATAAAATAAAATAAAAAATAAAAACAAAGGTCGATCAAATAGACCAATACGGCAATGCCACGATGATCCATTTGGCAAAATAAATCCATTGGGTATCGTTGTTGGTCTTCAGACAACAATTCTGATGGCTAAAGAACGAAATGGGACAGGCAAAAAAAAAAACAAAAAGGATTGGGGATGATAGAGCGAGAGCTTTTAAAGTGTATGACAAAGACTTCAGTCAGACAGTGTTGTGGCCTTTACGACCCATATGGACATTGAAATGCATTAAAGTAGACAGATCATTAACATATACTAAGGAGAGGAAATTGACCACAGATACTTGTCAAAAAATTTATAACAGATTGGAGAGCAAATACAGTGACTTTTTACGGTTGTATACAGGTGGGTCAAAAGATCCTAAGACTGAAGCAACTAGTGTAGCAGTGGTGATTCCAGAGTTAAATATCAAGATTGCAAAAAGAACGTCAAATCGTCTGGGTATACAGTGGGGCAAAAAAGTATTTAGTCAGCCACCGATTGTGCAAGTTCCCCCACTTAAAATGATGACAGAGGTCAGTAATTTGCACCAGAGGTACACTTCAACTGTGAGAGACAGAATGTGAAAAAGAAAATCCATGAATTCACATGGTAGGATTTGTAAAGAATTTATTCGTAAATCAGGGTGGAAAATAAGTATAAATAAATAAAGCGCTTTACATATCCAGTCATCCACCCATTCACACACACATTCACACACTGGTGATGGCAAGCTACATTGTAGCCACAGCCACCCTGGGGCGCACTGACAGAGGCGAGGCTGCTGGACACTGGCGCCACCGGGCCCTCTGACCACCACCAGTAGGCAACGGGTGAAGTGTCTTGCCCAAGGACACAACGACCGAGACTGTCCGAGCCGGGGCTCGAACCGGCAACCTTCCGATTACAAGGCGAACTCCCAACTCTTGAGCCATGATCGCCCCGTGGGGCCATGTATCGTGAGATTTTGAGCCAAAACCTCCTTCCATCAGTGAGAACTTTGAAGATGAAACGAGGCTGGGTCTTCCAACATGACAATGATCCAAAACACATCGCCCGGGCAACAAAGGAGTGGCTCCGTAAGAAGCATTTGAAAGCCCTGGAGTGGCCTAGCCAGTCTCCAGACCTCAACCCCATAGAAAATCTGTGGCGGGAGTTGAAAGTCCGTGTTGCTCGGCGACAGCCCCAAAACATCACTGCTCTCGAGAAGATCTCCCCTTATGAAGATGCCCCTTGTTGTCCCGGGTCATTTACTTATTTTTCTCCTCATCAGCTGGATAGGCTGTCCACCCTAGACCAGTTCTTAACCCAGGTTTCTGATTGGCTTTCTAGCAATTACCTTGTTTTAAACATGAACAAGACAGAGACCATGATCATAGCTCCTCCTGATCTCTCTCTCTCTCTCTCTCTCTCTCTCTATATATATATATATATATATATATATATATATATATATATATATATATATATAGGCTGTGTAAAGATGTACAGGGACATCTGTGCCGAGTATAACCTGGAAGTCCCGAGGTCAAAATGGGAGATGCCCCCAAGGGTGGTGGAGAATGACCGAGCTAAGATCCTGTGGGACTTCCAGATACAGACGGACAAAATGGTGGTGGCTAACCAACCGGACATAGTGGTGGTAGACAAACAGAAGAAGACAGCCGTAGTGATCGATGTAGCGGTTCCGAATGACAGCAATATCAGGAAGAAGGAACACGAGAAGCTGGAGAAATACCAAGGGCTCAGAGAAGAGCTCGAGAGGATGTGGAGGGTGAAGGTAACGGTGGTCCCCGTGGTAATCGGAGCACTAGGTGCGGTGACTCCCAAGCTAGGCGAGTGGCTCCAGCAGATCCCGGGAATAACATCGGAGATCTCTGTCCAGAAGAGCGCAGTCCTGGGAACAGCTAAGATACTGCGCAGGACCCTCAAGCTCCCAGGCCTCTGGTAGAGGACCCGAGCTTGAAGGATAAACCGCCCGCAGGGGCGTGCTGGGTGTTTGTTTTTTTTATATATTTGACTCATCTTTGGGCCTTGACTCACACGTAAAATCTCTGTCTCGTTCATGTTTCTATCATTTAAGGAAAATATCTAAACTGCGACATATGGTCTCCTCAGCTGAACTGGAAAAAATTGTCCATGCATTTGTGTCATCACGTTTAGATTATTGTAATTCCCTGTTTACCAGCTTGGATAAATCATCTCTCTCTCACCTCCAAGCTATACAAAACGCAGCAGCCAGACTAACTCGCTCTAGCAAGCGAGCTCACATCACTCCTATTTTATGTTCTTTACATTGGCTCCCAATAGAGTTTAGAATTCATTTTAAAATTATTGTTTTAACATATAGAGCACTAAATGGCCCCAGATTATTTATCCAAGCTTCTCACAAAATACTCTGCTGCTCGTTGTCTCCGCTCACAGACTCAGAGTTTGTTGGTTTTTCCCCGAACGCGACTGAAGATGAAAGGGGGCGGAGCCTTTCAGTCTGTGGCACCAAGGCTGTGGACCAGTCTACCTCTACAACTACGTTTGGTTGACTCTGTTGAATCCTCTAAAAAGCAGTTAAAAACTTTACTGTTTAAACAAGCCTTCGGTTGACCAACGCTTTTTACATTTTTAATTTACATTTAACTTCTATATTGTGTATATTGTGCATTTTGCTATTTATCGTACTGTTTATTTTAATCTTTGTGTGCAGCGCTTTGTGACTACCTGTCTATGAAAAGCGCTTAATAAATAAACTTTACTTACTTACTTACTAATGTTTTTAATACTTCGTAAAAAAACCTGTGTTGGTGATGACAGCTTCAAGACGCCTCCTGTATGGAGAAATGAGTCTCATGCAGTGCTCAGGTGGGATTTTGGTCCCTTCTTCAAACCCTGAAGGTTCTGTGGACCCCATCTATGACCTCTGACCTTTAGGGTTTCATAAGGATTCAGGTGACTGGCTGACTCTAGCAGCTTTATTTTCTTTCTTGGAAACGAACTACGAGTTTCCTTGGCTGTGTGTTGGGGATCATTGTCGCCCTGAAGGGTCCCCCCCTCGTTTCATTGTTTTGTCAAGATGCAGGATGGCGGTGCAGTGATTCGGACGGTTGCCTTACAGGTCCTCACTTTGACTCCATCACCTGGTTGGGGCCTTCCATTGTGTAGTTTGCATTTTACCTATTGTAGCCAACCTTTACATGCAGGAAGTGGAAGGAAGTGCTATTCCTGGTTTTGTTGTTGCCTAGTGATCTTCATTTTTCCTCCCTTTGTATTTTTCTTAGCCTGTGTTCAGTCTCTGTTCCTGTCCTGGTCCCATGTCTCATGCCTAGTGACCCTTGTCTCTGTGTTGCCTCTTTTACTGAGTCTGTTATGTCGTAGTGTTTAGCCTGTGTGAAGTATGTGTGTGTGTGTCGTATTTCCTGTTTTACTTTGATAGTCTCATGTGTTATGTCAGTGTGTCTAGTTTTGCGTCCCCTTGTCTTGTTATGCCTAATTATTCCCAGCTTTGTTTCCCTCCTGTCTCCCATTCCCTGATTACTCCAGTGTGTATTTAAGCCCTGTGTTTTCCTTGCTTTATGTCGTGTTGTACCCTCTCCGTGCTGCGTTTTCTCCCTTCGTGTTCCTGGCAAAATTCTAGTTCATAGTTCCTGGTGTGTTTTCCTGGTTCGTGTTTCTCAGTTTTTAGTTTCTTGAGTCCAGTTGGGTTTTCTTGTTCCATGTTCGAGGTTTTGTTTTGGCCAAGTTTCCTTCTGATGACGTTTTACGTTCATCCCTCTGTGTCCTGTATTTGGTTCCAATCTCCTGCCATGCAGCACAACATGACAGAGCCCTGGCCACTTCCACTCCCCTGTCTGTCATTGGCAGTAATCAACAAGGCTACATTTATGCCCGGTTTGGCCATCTCTCTTTCACCAGTTCGTCAGCTACCTATGCTTTTTCTCATCGTTCAACTCACCAGCAGTTTACAGTCTCGTGCTGGGTTCTTCACCACTGTGTCCTCGCCTCGCCATCTCACCAAAGGAATCTGAATATCCATTGTCCCACCGGCCTGTCCCCCCTGCCCGCCGCCTGTTCAGGAGTCCCACCACCTCAGGTTGAAAAAACACTGACCATTGCTCACCAGTCGGCTGCTTATTCTTCCAGCTCTCACCCACCTCGAACCTGTAACTGTAACTCAGCCCATATTCCACCATCCTAGGTTCAGTTCCCTTTCCTGTCCACTAATCTCTCTGCAGAGCAGTTGCCCCAGTGAATCTATGTTCTGAGCCCAGTGTAGTTTTTTCCCCTCACCAGTAACCTGCCTCCAGCGTTTCCCTAATCCCTGTGCTTCCCACGTTATTCTTGTTAAGATCACAGTACTCAGCCTGTGACTAAATAAAACCTGTGAATCTGATCATTGTCTCTATGTGGTATCTGCATTTGGGACCATCTCTCATGCCAGCCTTGTGACAGGAAGCTCACACACACAGACCAGTACCTCTGTGACTCCCACCACCACACAGACGTGGAGTACCCTACAACACTGGGCAGAAAACGTTCCCTCTAAGCCAGAAGGGAAAGAAAAGGAACACACACACATTCAGAAAGCTCTTTAAACATGAGGTTATCCTAATAAGCCTTCACCAAATCAGCAAAGATGAACAGGAAAGAAGGTCAGACACCAACTAGGAGAATCAGAATGAGTCTTTGCTCAGTCTGTGACAGGGTTTAACTTCAAGAGTTGAAAATGTTTTTGATACAGAATTACTGTTACAAGATGAGCCTGGCTATCTAAAATGTGAAAGTGCCATATAACATGAATTCATTCATTTATAGCATTTATTATAAATGCTATAATTTGTTCTGACCAGCCATCCAGCTGCCTTGTTGAAATAAGAAAGGAAAGTTAACCACTTTTTTCTGTTTTTATACCAGTTTGGTTGATTTTCATTGTTACTTGTTATTGCTGGTGTGTATATTTCCTGTTCTGGATCCCCAGCATCCATTACTCATTTTCCCTCGCTCCGTCTGATTTAATCTGTAATTAAAGGATGCTTGCTGTTTCTGTTGGACCTTCTGTTCCCTTTGTCACGGCCTGCGCTGGCAGACAAACCATGAAAAACGGAAATGTGCCCTAGGTAAATGACACCAAACATAAACCTAAAATGGGGAAACTGGAAAGTAAGCATGAAAATCCTAAACATGGAAACCTGGCAACAACACAATACCTGGAAGCGTGACACCCTTGAAACATGGCGTGAACATGACGGATGACCTGACAAAGAATGAATGAAAACTCACAGACAGACAGGAGCTGATCAGGGGAAGTGGAAACACATGGGCTGATGCAGATGAACATGACGCCACAGGGGAAGCAAAACTAAACACACTGAACATGGAACACAAGACCTTCAAAATAAAACAGGAAACATGGAGCGACGTAAACTGGGATGTGCGAGTTTGACACAAGAGACAGAGAGAGGGGGTGAGAGAGAGGGAAACTTAATCACAGGGGTCACGAAAGAGAGGGAATGAGACGTGACGGACTGAAGAAACATACATGGACACATGTGACAGACAGGGGAGACATGTAAACAGGAAGGGGACACGAGACACCTGGATCAGACAACATGGGAGCAAATATAACTAAACGTACAGCCAAAGCAAAGAATAACTTAAAACTAACAGAAAACTAAAACATTCCAAACACAAAGAAATCGCAAAAAGACTATAAACTCAGACCCAGCACCCTGACACACTCCTTAACACTAGAAAACACTTAAAAATCATATCAAATAAGATAAGATAGATCTTTATTGTCACTGTTACCAGAACAATGAAACACAGTTTGGTATGTCTCTGTTAGTAGCTGTAGATTTTTACATTCAACATTCTTCGGAAAGGAGAATGAGATCAATAAAGATAAAAAGAAGTTTAAGAGGTAATGCACACGTTATATACAGAAAGAAAATATATAAATATATCCACAGGAACAGTGTAAGGAGTAGGATCAGTGCAGTATAAGGTGTGATTGGTGGTATTGCACACTGAGTAACAGGCAGGAACGCTACTTGTATTATATTGTAATGAGTACTGTTTATAAATAAATACTGTAATGAAAACTGTTTGTAGATAAGTATAGTGCCCATGAGTGTTAGCAGCACAGTTAACCTTTAGTCAGGGTGGAGGTGGGGCGTGTTTGACAGCCTGTAGGTAGAAGCTTCTGTTGAGTCTGTTTGTCTTTGACCTGATGGACCTGTAGTGTTTACCAGAGGGGAGGGGGAAAGTGAGTGTCCAGGTTGGAGGGGTCCTTGATGATGATGCTGGCTTTCTGCAGAAGTCTGCCAGTATAAATGTCTCTGAGGGGGGCTAGTGAGGTGCCAATAACCGCTCTGCTGCCCTCACCACCTACTGCAGTTTCCTCTTCTCCTCCACAGTGCAGCAGTTGAACCAGAGTAGCAGCAGTAGGTCAGAAGGCTCTCGATGGTGGAGCGGTAGAAGTTCATTAGCAGTCTCTGGGAGTAATTGAAGCAGCTTCCTGAGGAAGTACATCCTCTCTTATGCTTTTCCTACCTGGTGGGAAATGTTTGTGGACCAGGTAAGGTCGGCCGAGGTTGCGACTCTGAGAAACTTAAAGCTTTCTACCTCCTCTCCATCAATGCAGAGGGTGGAGCGCTCAGATCGCCTTGTTCCCTGTGGGACGCCTATGTTCAGAAAGAGGGTGGAGGAGGTGTGCTCTCCCATCCTGAGGTTTTGTCTCTCAGGAAGTCCGGTATCCAGGTGCACAGTGAGCTGCTGAGTCCTATACTGCTTAGTTTTGTAATCATTTTGTGGGGTTGGACTGTATTGAAGGCAGGGCTGAAGTCCACAAACAGCATTCTCACATATGTGTTACTAACAGTTACTACATGTAACTGTTAAATTAAACCTACATCATCTAATCTAAAAAAAAAAAGAAAAGCTGAACTGAGCAGAGAGTCCAGACTGTGGAGAGCTAATAGGAGCAAATAAATACAGAAAGTTTTAGGCCTGAGGAGCAGAGCTGAGGCTGCAGAGCCAGTGAAGCGGAAACATGTTCGCATGTGTTGGTTATTATGCGGTTTCCATAATCAGCATCTGCATCTCTGACAGCCCTGATGCTCGAATTCTAAGAAGCATAGCATCTTATCAGTTTGTGTTCAGACGTTGTGCGTGCAGCAGTTTCTATTTTAAACAGGTTGCTACAGCTGCCACCACAGCGACACAGTGCTTTTACTCTCACACTTTAGACTCAAGAAGTCTTTGGCTTTTGTATAGTGTTACCCCACCTGAAACAAAATACTGTTTCTCACCAGCCTCTACAGTGCAAAAAGCAATACAGTTTAAAAAGAATAAGTTTAAACAGAAAAGGTTTAAAAAGAGCAGTAAAAGAGGCAGTAATGAATTGCAACAATAGTTATGGATAAATAAATAGCATAAAATTTAAGTTCTAAAACGAACTCATGTCACATTCATTCGGGTAGATAGCAGCAGTCCTGTCACGGAAGGGGATGGTTAAATTAGGTAGTGTGGAGTGTATTGTATGTGTGTGTGTGTGTGTGTGTGTGTGTGTGTGTGTGTGTGTGTGTGTGTGTGTGTGTGTGTGTGTGTAGATAGGGGCAACAAAGTCCGCTTGTTGATTATACAGTGTAGCTGTGTGAATGGCTGTGTAGGTGGAGAGGGGGCACAGTCCATTTATCAGTCTCACAAAGAACCAGCATCCTGGAGGTTCTGCAGCTGATGCTCCTGTACCACCTGTAAGACGGCAGGAGTGAGAACAGGTCATGAGAGGGGTGGTGGGGGTCTCTGATGATGGAGATAGCTCTGCGTATGCAGTGCTGTTTGTAGATCTCCTCCAGTGATGAGAGAGGGGCACCAGCAATCCTCCTGGCAGTCTTAACAATCCTATTAAGTTGACACTTCTTGTAGGACTTGCAGCTGCCAAACCATGCTGTAAAACTTTGTGTCAGGATGTTTTCAATGGTGCCTCTGTAGAAATTTGTGAGGTGAAGTGTGGAGAGTCCTGTTTTTCTAAGTCTCCTGAGGGAGTGGAGACGCTTTTGTGCTTTTTTGATAACTGCTGTGGTGTTAATGGAGAAGGACAGGTCATCAGCAAGGTGTACACCCAGGAACGTAACACTGCTGACCCTCTTCACAGCAGCATCATCTATGGTGAGGTCTTGGTGGTGATCTCTGCCAGCCTTCCTGAAATCGATCACCATCTCTTTTATTTTGTCCACGTTGATGATGAGATTGTGGGATCTGCACCACACTCCAAGCTGCTCCACGTCCATTCTATAGGCAGACTCGTCGTTGTCAGTGATGAGACCAATCACAGTTGTGTCGTTGGCAAACTTCACAATGTGGTTAGTGCTGAATGTGGCCGTACAGTCATGTGTAAGCAGGCTGAACAGCAGCGGGCTCAGGACACACCCCTGAGGAGAGCCTGTGCTCTCTAAGACAGTCTTTAATGTTTGGCTGCCCACCTTGACTGTCTGTTGCCGCTTTGTCAAGAAGCTGAAAACCCAGTTGCAGGTTGCCGGTTCCACACCTAATAGCATCAGCTTTTCAACCAATGATCGTGTTAAAAGCTGAGCTAAAGTTGATGAAAAGACTTCTGACATAGGTGTTTTTCCTCTCCAGGTGTGGCAGCATAACGTGGACTATGGTGGAGATAGCATCCTCTGTAGATCGGTTGGTTCTGTATGTGAACTGAAGGGTCTGTTGGGAGACTGTTCGTGATGTTCTTCAAGACCAGCCGCTCGAAGCATTTACTCACAAGAAGGCAGTTTATTGGCGACACTTTTAACTCACAAGTTAGGTTAACTTTAACAATCTGCAGTTAGTTTGTGAGAGGACAGATTCATGACACACTGATTAGATGAGCTTCAGGCAAACAAATTCCCAGCATTACTTCATCTCATTGCTTAAAAATGATCTACGATCAGAAATAGAGACTCAGGACCTTCTGTGAAGGTCCCGAGTCCCGAGGTTCATGCTGTTTTGGCTTCAATACTTATGGAGAAATCGCCTCGGAGTTGTCATACAGATTACTTTATTCAGTACATAAGGATCAGCGCATCCACGTAACTGTCAACTGCTAAGCTAGCACACGCACATACAGCCGGCGTACCTGTGTACTCAGGTAATTTCAAAATAAGAGTTTGAACATTACACATGCGAGGTAAGGATCCAAAAGAAAACTCAGTTCACTCACCTTTTTACAAGACTTTGTTTACACAGACGTGAGAGCTATGGTGTACCACAAGATCCTGTATTGGGACCCAGAGTTTTTGCCACAGTTGCCCCCAGACTCTGGAACTCTCTCCTTCTGAGCTTGACATCTGTGGACTCAGTGGTCTTTGGTTATCAATCAACCAAAGACCCAGACAGACTTTTAATTCTTTGTAAGCCTGATACATAGCCTTGTCGACCCCAGCTGTAAAACTCAGAAACCAGTCTTACTTGTTATCATCTATCGTCCACCTGGGCCTTACACAGAGTTTCTGTCTGATTTCTCAGACTTTATATCTGATTTAGTTCTGAGCTCAGACAAAATCATTATTGTGGGTGATTTTAACATCCATGTAGATG
>NC_140604.1:36609604-36754604 GCF_057381915.1 Diplotaxodon limnothrissa | reverse complement strand
AGAACAGAGAATATGTGCCGCGGTGGGACTGTCTGATTTAAGGTCAGGCTGTTATTGATCGATTGCCCGTCTCTCAATAAAAACGACATGTTTGTGCGTTCGGTCCCGTTTCCTGATGTCGGCGTCGCTGCTCTGACTGTTGCATTCAAAGACTCGTTTGAACCAAAGCCCAGAGAAACAGCTCCATGAGAGCGCGTGTCGGCACGGCCACATCGATAAATCAATACCATGATTATTGATTAACAGTCTGGTTGTGTTCTCGAGGCTTTTCATGTCTCTGGTAACACCCAGGCTCTGCAGTGAGCCGCAGACATGTTGTGGATGTGTGTACTTGTACTGCAGTAGTACAGCCTGTGGATGTGAGGATGATGAAGGTGAGGTTGTTTTCAGTCAGCTGTTGTGCCTGTGCTCAGCTGATGGGGGCAACAGTGAGCAGACGGTCTCTCCTTTACTAAAGTTTACTTCTTCGTTTTTAAAAACAAAAGCTGTTCAGAGCAGATTTGATCGCCATGTCGACGCCTCTCCCCTCAACATCAGATCTGCACTCGGATTGGATTCAACACTGCGTCTTGGTCGCTTTTAAACGCTGCACCAAAAACTGGTCCACCCCAAGGATCGGGTCCCCCGACACAAACAGAGTAACATAGTGGTTCAAGGTTCAAGGTTCAAGGTTCTTTATTTGTCACATGCATAGTTATACAAGTATAACACACAGTGAAATGTAGCCTGACACGCTCCTCGACATGTGCAAAATAATTGGGGGGGGGTGTAGAGGAAAAACATTATATATATACATATATATATATATATATATATATATATATATATATATATATATATATATATATAAAAACACCCAGCACGCCCCTGCGGGCGGTTTATCCTTCAAGCTCGGGTCCTCTACCAGAGGCCTGGGAGCTTGAGGGTCCTGCGCAGTATCTTAGCTGTTCCCAGGACTGCGCTCTTCTGGACAGAGATCTCCGATGTTGTTCCCGGGATCTGCTGGAGCCACTCGCCTAGCTTGGGAGTCACCGCACCTAGTGCTCCGATTACCACGGGGACCACCGTTACCTTCACCCTCCATATCCTCTCGAGCTCTTCTCTGAGCCCTTGGTATTTCTCCAGCTTCTCGTGTTCCTTCTTCCTGATATTGCTGTCATTCGGAACCGCTACATCGATCACTACGGCCGTCTTCTTCTGTATATATATATATATATATATATATACATACAGTGGGGCAAAAAAGTATTTAGTCAGCCACCGATTGTGCAAGTTCCCCCACTTAAAATGATGACAGAGGTCAGTAATTTGCACCAGAGGTGCACTTCAACTGTGAGAGACAGAATGTGAAAAAAAAAATCCATGAATTCACATGGTAGGATTTGTAAAGAATTTATTCGTAAATTAGGGTGGAAAATAAGTATTTGGTCACCTCAAACAAGGAAAATCTCTGGCTCTCACAGACCTGTAACGTCTTCTGTAAGAAGCTTTTCTGTCCCCCACTCGTTACCTGTATGAATGGCACCTGTTTGAACTCATCATCTGTATAAAAGACACCTGTCCACAGCCTCAAACAGTCAGACTCCAAACTCCGCCATGGCCAAGACCAAAGAGCTTTCGAAGGACACCAGGAAAAGTATTGTAGACCTGCACCAGACTGGGAAGAGTGAATCTACAATAGGCAAGCAGCTTGGTGTGAAAAAATCAACTGTGGGAGCAATCATCAGAAAATGGAAGACATACAAGACCACTGATAATCTCCCTCGATCTGGGGTTCCACGCAAGATCTCATCCCGTGGGGTCAAAATGATCATGAGAACGGTGAGCAAAGATCCCAGAACCACACGGGGGGACCTGGTGAATGACCTGCAGAGAGCTGGGACCAAAGTAACAAAGGTCACCATCAGTAACACACTACAACGGCAGGGAATCAAATCCCGCACTGTCAGACGTGTTCCGCTGCTGAAGCCAGTGCATGTCCAGGCCCGTCTGAAGTTTGCCAGAGAGCACATGGATGATACAGCAGAGGATTGGGAGAATGTCATGTGGTCAGATGAAACCAAAGTAGAACTTTTTGGTATAAACTCAACTCGTCGTGTTTGGAGGAAGAAGAATACTGAGTTGCATCCCAAGAACACCATACCTACTGTGAAGCATGGGGGTGGAAACATCATGCTATGGGGCTGTTTTTCTGCCAAGGGGACAGGACGACTGATCCGTGTTAAGGACAGAATGAATGGGGCCATGTATCGTGAGATTTTGAGCCAAAACCTCCTTCCATCAGTGAGAACTTTGAAGATGAAACGAGGCTGGGTCTTCCAACATGACAATGATCCAAAACACACCGCCCGGGCAACAAAGGAGTGGCTCCGTAAGAAGCATTTGAAAGTCCTGGAGTGGCCTAGCCAGTCTCCAGACCTCAACCCCATAGAAAATCTGTGGCGGGAGTTGAAAGTCCGTGTTGCTCGGCGACAGCCCCAAAACATCACTGCTCTCGAGAAGATCTGCATGGAGGAATGGGCCAAAATACCAGCTACTGTGTGTGCAAACCTGGTAAAGACCTATAGTAAACGTTTGACCTCTGTTATTGCCAACAAAGGTTATGTTACAAAGTATTGAGTTGTATTTTTGTTATTGACCAAATACTTATTTTCCACCCTGATTTACGAATAAATTCTTTACAAATCCTACCATGTGGATTCATGGATTTTTTTTTCACATTCTGTCTCTCACAGTTGAAGTGTACCTCTGGTGCAAATTACTGACCTGTGTCATCATTTTAGGTGGGGGAACTTGCACAATCGGTGGCTGACTAAATACTTTTTTGCCCCACTGTATATATATATATATATATACACATATAGTATATACACTGGGTGAATGTGCAGTAGTAGCAGCAAGCAGGTGAATTCTGTACATTAATATGAATAGATATCTGACTATTTTACAGGATAGACAATATAAACATATTTAAAATTAAAGGAATTGAAATGTACATTGTGCCTTGGTTTAGTGTCTGGAAGAGTCCTGTCTCAGTCAATTATAGATGATGTGAGAGGGCGGGTGTGTGTGTTTAGGGCACGGATGGCTTGGGGATAGAAGCTCCTCTTGAGTCTCTCTGTCCTTGCCCGGAAGATGCGGAACCTTCTACCAGATTGCAGAAGTTGGAACAGTTTGTTGCCTGGATGGGACGGGTCCTTCAGTATCTGTTCTGCTCTAGTCCGGCATCTCCTGGTGTAGGTGTCCTGAAGCGGGGGGAGAGCAATCCTGCAGCAGCGTTCTGCTGTACGGATCACTCTCTGGAGAGCTTTTTGGTCCTTCACACAGCTGTTCCCAAACCACGATGTCATGTTCTGTGTGAGGATGCTCTCCACAGCGCTGTTAAGTGCAGGAGGATTGGCAGGATTTATAATCGGGGAAACCAAACAACCTCTGGCGAAGAGGATGGTACAACACAGAAGAGCCACCTCGTCAGGCCAGGACTCTGCAGTCTGTTTACACCTACAGGCCAGTGGACACAGCGTGGGACACTTTCAAGGATGAGGATGTGAGGAACGCTGGTTTGAGGGTGGAGTCAAGGAGGCCATTTACGTGAAAAGGGAAAGACCATATCTGAATGGAGGAGGGGCCTAAGGGTCCATCTGTCACCATCTCACAATGCTGTGATTGCAGCCATTCCCACCTCTCTGTGAACAAGACTCATTGATTAGAGGTCTTTGATCATAAACTGACCTCACAGCCTGTGTGCAGTCAGTGCTGCTGCTGTTCATAAGACTGAAACCTGCAGTCAGCTGAAACCGAAGGAGTCACCTGTCGATGACTGATCCTCCCACTGAAGACGTCCAGGTGAACAGAACCAACGTTTTGGGGCGGTTCTTCTGCTGTCAGTGGGCGTGTCCATCAGTCCCATACTGTAACGCTCATCAGGAGTTCTTCAGGACAAAGAATCAAGTTCCAGCTGAATCAGCACGACTTTATATCTGATGTATAAATCCTTTTTAACAAGTCGCTGTGGGCGGTGCTGCTGTTTGACTGCTGTTGGGCAGCAGTGTGCGGATCCATCTTGTGGAGGTTTCATGAATGTTTCTAGAGCTTGTACAGCTCATTGATTCTCTGGTCTTTAATGGTCTAACTCTGGGATTTGGTTCCCATTACTGGGAAAAACCTGAGAAGTCTTCCCTGAGGGCAGACATGTTGCCTGTAGTTCTGCTGATGGCTCAGAAACATCTGGAGATGTCAGGAAGTGTTCACATCCTTCACTGCAGTAAAAGCAGCAGAACAACAACGAATAACGAACGATAACGCGGCGCCCAGAATCTCAGAGTTTAGGTTTCCGTGACTGCTGGATGGAAGCAGGTGGAGTCGGGGATGATCAGGACGGAAGTCCAGAAGAAGACTGTGGAGTCAGCTTCAGGAGTCAAACTGCAGGAGACCAGGAGCTTCTGTCTGCAGCCTGAGGGTGCGTTTGATTTCTCCTCCTGTCCGCCCCTCTCTGCTGCACATATGGACAGCTGCAGGTGTGTGTGTGTGTGTGTGTGTGTGTGTGTGTGTGTGTGTGTGTGTGAATGAAACTCTCTGTGGTTTGAGTCTAAGATGGCCGCCATGCCCTGATAACGGCGGAGATGGAGCGCAGCTAATGAGCATGCCCGGTGGTTGGGTTCAGGTGGGAGTTTGTGTTGTTGTTTTTTGTTCTTTAGCATCCTGTTAATGAGCCTTTGTCCTGAGATTTCCAAATTAAAAGTCTCTGACTGCAAAGCAGCCTCCTGTGGCCTCCACTCTGATGATCTTTGAGTCTTTGAACCTTTCAAAAGCAGTACTTTTGTCCATTACGGGTAATTCACAGCAGTCTGTCCAGGTGCACTGTGGGTAATGTAGGCTGTGGTTCTCATGGAGTGAAAACATGTGGGAGTGAGTGTGGTGGAAGGTGCACAGAGACACCTGGACTCAGAGACGGGCTGTAATTAGAGAGCTACTGTTAACTCAGCAACACACACACACACACACACACACACACACACACACACTCCCGGTGTGTCCAGGTTCAGGACTGTCGCTGATTCAGGACTTTAGCCTTTCCTCCTGAGTGTGTGAGTTTCTGTGTGTGTTCAGATGAAGTCAGCTCTTTGTTCTGTCTCGTCAGGGTTTTAATGAAGCTCACAGATTAACCTCACACTGCGCACTCAGGTGTGTGTGTGTGTGTGTGTCGAGGGTCCTCAGTGAGTTAATTATCTCTCCTCACACCTCTGAGACCTTCACTTCCTTCCTCTTCTTCTTCTTTGTTTCTCAAAGGCAGCTCCGTCTGACCAATCACAGTCCGTCCTTCCTGTCATGTGATCAGCATTGACTGTGTGTCTGACGGTTTATTTGTATGTTTAAAAATCATGCAGTGGATTTCATTCTTGTGTTCAGGTTGGGTCATGTGATCACATGATCAGAGGAAACGACCTCTTAGTAATGTAAAAGTATGCAGCTAGCTCCGGTCACGATGTTACGATGCTGCGCTCACACCAACCGTCACGGCGCCATCAGCTGACCGTTTCTGTGAATGGTGGCTGTGTAACGCTACACATGCATCTTTGTATGCGATTGATCAAAGCCTGCTACGTTTGTTACAAAAGTACCTGATAGATTATCTGCTGTTTAACAGTAGCAGCTGTATAACAGGACCTGGTATATACAGTAAACAGAGACTGCAGCGTGTTGTGTGCTCTGCTGAGAAGGTGATTGGCTGCAGACTCCCATCTCTGCAGGACCTGTACGCCTCCAGGACACTGGGGCGTACAGCTCGGCTCACAGCTGACCGTTCTCACCCTGGACACAGTCTGTTTGACCTGCTCCCCTCAGGCAGGAGGCTCCGGTCCATTCGCACCAGAACCTCTCGCCATAAGAACAGTTTCTTCCCCTCTGCTGTCGGACACACGAACAATAACCGTATGACTGTCCCCACCACTAACACATGACCCTACGCTGTGTTCACTGCATCATTCCATGTTTGGCACTGACCACCACCTGCACTCATGTATATATCATGTATATATCTATCTACTTAGTACTTAAATTTTTATTCTTATTTTTATTTTCATGTCTATTTAAGCGTAATTTATGACAGTATGTTTGCACTGAAGCACCGCAGCAATTTCCTAATGTTGTAAGCCTGCTCAACATTTGGCAATAAAACCCTTTCTGATTCTGATTCTGAAATGTAAACAGTAGTAGCATAAAAGTATCTCGTGTACTTGAGTCAGATGTTCAGCGCTGATGAAGGGAAACTGTGTCTTCATGCAGAAACTGAAAAGTGCTCCAGACAGCAAGCCATGAGAAACCCCTAGTTCTGTGTGTGTGTGTGTGTGTGTGTGTGTGTGTGTGTGTGTGTGTGTGTGTGTGTGTGTGTGTGTGTGTGTGTGCGCTATCAGGGTGCTTCTTAAGCCAATTGAGGCTTTTAGCTGCTGTACAGTCACCTTTAATAGTGTTAGTGTAGTGAGCCGCTCAGTGACTGTGTGTGTGCGCTCTCTCAGATCTTCACCTCTGCACTGATTGAAATAATGAGCTGTGTGTGGCGATGGAGTTCCCTGAGCGATGAGGGCTGTGGCTCCGTGTTTGATGGTTCTACCTGAGCAGGTAAAAACCGAGCACGCCGTCACAACTGTCGGCTAACAGGCGACAGCGCTCCAACCTTTCTGCAACTAAACGAGCGTCTCAGTTTGTGAGCCGGCAGCAGAAAAGCTTCTCTGAGCTCACAAAGATCAAACTGGGCACGTCTGATTACTAATCGATCGATCTGTGGATACCAGGAAGTACAAACCAGCTGCTTCCTCTGGAGGAAACTTTAGAGACGCAGCTTCTCCAGGTTTTCAGTTTTCACTTCAGGGTCGGGCGATTGGACAAATAAATCGCCCTCGTGTTTACAAGGGTGATTTCTTTCTTTATTTGCCCATGAGTACGTTTGCTCGTAATGATGGAGCTAATAGAAGCAGTCAACAGAAATAATAGTTGTAACTGCACCCTCTTTTATCTGCAAGAAAATGCCCCATCCTCAGAGTGTCCTCAGTTCTGAGAGTACTTCAGTCCTTTGCTGTACGTCTGCACAAGCTTTGGTTACATTCTTAGGTTTACCTCTTTCATCCGGTTTAAAGCCAAAGAAATCCCAAATTAGTTCGTCCATGTTTGGCCTTTTTCTGTGTTGTAAACGCACAAATAGTCCAATGATTGCATGGCTCCACTCATAAAAAGTCATGCACGAATATATCGCCCATTGTTGACTATTGGACTTACGATTGTTGGTTGGAACATTTTTACGTATCGCCCAACCATACTGCACTGGAACAATTCAATCAGTCAGACTCGGCGCATGTTTAAAGTTCGGTAAGTTTGTGATGTGTTTGATTGTATCTCCAGATTACAGTCAGAAATGCGGCGAAGTGAAAAAGCTTTTTAGTGAACTGTCTGCACGGTTGTTGATCATGTGAGTGCAGACAGGAGGCAAAGGTGTTCTGGCCTCTTCAGCCTCTGCCTGCTGCTTTGCAACCCGCCCAGCTCCCTGTCCTGTCCCTGAGCTGGCCGTCAGTGATTGGCTGTGAAGGACACGGAGGATGTGCAGAATGTTTTGTGCTGTTGTGTTGTGTCCTGTGCATTCCGCTCAGAGTTCGTGTTTTGTAATAAATAAATGAATCTGCTCCTCATCTCCCGCCTGCAGCTTCCTGTTTGTGTTCGAGTCTTTTAAAAAATCTTTGTTGGCTTTAATCTCCCTGTAAATCCACATCTAAGTATCAGCGGCAGCAGAGGCACCACTTTTTGTGTGTTTGCGCTGGATTAAAGCTGCCCTGGCGGGCCAAGATGCCGCTGTGCCCCCCACTCCCCAGATTAACACGCCGCCTTCAGACGCTGTGTCTGCAAACCCAGCGGGGATTAAAGGAGCCGGATTAAAACTCTCTTTGTTTAATGTGTGAGATGAGATCAACGCTGCGGAGAAGGAGGCCGGTGTCAGCGCTAAGCTCTGTCTCCGAGATCCGCATCTTCTCCGGTCCCCGAACTCTCCGCAGGACAGCGAGGTCTCTAATGCTCGAGGCGCCGGTCGAGGTCACGTCACCAACACCAGCGGATAACGAGAAAGTGAAGATCCAGGAGAAAATCCTGTTTTCTGGAATCACAGACGTGAGGATGAAAAGGGAGGAGATAAAGGGAGTTTTGCCTGATGCACACACACAGACACACACACAGCGTGGGACAGAGTGAAGTTGAGGCCATGGTTTGCAGCTCAAACACACTCACATCTGAATTTAAGCAGCTTGAAGGCCAAACCACAAAACTGAAACGCTCCTCAAAGACCCCACCCCTCCCATGCTCTAATGTTACCTGTTTACCTAACATCTTGCCATGGTGACAGTAAACCCACTCACCCACAGCCTGTGAATCCTGGCTCAGATCACCATGTACCTGTAGGGTGGAGGCCCTGCGGTGATCCTGAGAAACCCCAACGATTAGACCACCAGCCGCGCTTTGGCGACAGTAGGAAGGAAGAACTCCCTCTTAACCCAAAGAAACCTCCAGCAGAACCAGGCTCAGGGAGGGGAGGGGCCTCTCGGCTTGTAAGCCAGATCAGGGTATTGATTTTATGAGTGACTTTTTCACATCTGGTTCTGGTTCTGGTTCCTGTTCCGGTTTCCCTGATTCAGACGTGTGTGGCGCCTGGAGGAGTCATGTGACCCTGCTGTCAGAGTGGGCGTTAGCTGCTTATGGGTGGGTTCAGCTTATAAAACTTCTCACAGCTCTCACAGGGAAACATGTCTGTGGGTCAGGCAGGCAGCAGAAGGCCACTGACGGAGCTGATGGAGCTGACGGGGGCGAGAACGTGTACCTACGTAAATAAGCGACAGGTGTTTGTTTAAGGAAAGCGTGGAGCTGATGGAGCTCAAAGTCCAGATACACCCGCTGTGAGCTGCACGCACTCCGGCCTCCTGCTCCGACTTGCTGTTTGTCAGATTAATGAAATTATTTCTACGACATCAGATTATAAAGAAGAGTCAGCATGTCTTCAGGAGATTACACACACACACACACACACACACACACACACACACACACTGCATGGAGAGAGGGTGTGTGTGTGTGTTTAATCCGTGTCCAGAGATGTCAGTCTGATTAGTGCTGTGCCCCAAATCCCTGATCATATTCACAGGATTATTGTTTGAAGACGATGTGTGTGTGTGTCCGTGTGTGTGTGTGTGTGTGTTAAGATGCTTCCTGCCTGCTCAGCGCGACTTTAAGCTCATCTGTTGGTGCTCACTGAGCGCGTGCAGACCCTCAGACTGACTGCTTGGTTTTTACAGCAAACAGAAAAAGATTCTAATAAATCAATAATTCTGTAACAACGATCGATGAGCGCCGCACTCTGACTGTCCTACCTGAGCCGCATTCAGGTGTAGCCGGAGCCATGGGACTCGTTTTTATATTTCATGTTTTCTGACAGCTGAATATGACATTCATATCTACACTCATAAGTAAGAACCCAACTCCTCCTTTAATACAAGTGTGTGTGTGTGTGTGTGTGTGTCTGTGTGTGCCGACGGTGAGATGAGAGGAAGGCAGAATAAATATTTTATTAAGATTTTAACGCTTTCTCTTTCTTATCATAATCATTATGTTAATGATCTGAAAGTGCTGCCAGCTAACAGATAGCACAGGCGCACACGCACACACAAACGCACACACACAGTTTCCTATAGTGCTGTTAAACCCTACAGTGACTTCAGGCCCAGCAGCTGCTTTAACCTAAATTACTACAGTAAATATTCATATGCAGCCTGTGTGTGTGTGTGTTTGTGTGTGCGTGCATGCGTGTGTGTGTGTGTTTCTGTGTGCGTGCATGCGTGTGTGTGTGTGTTTGTGTGTGCGTGCATGCGTGTGTGTGTGGGCTGGGTTGAATTGTTGGTTTTCCTAACTGAAGCGAGGTGAAGTATATCCAAAAGAAGAAAATCATAACATGAAGTGGTCGGAGCGTTTTGCTCCTCCAGTTTACCTGATGGTTGTTTGACGCTGATTTCACAGCGATGGCGGCGTCTGATTGGCTGAATATGTCCTGTGGCTTCACCATGCTTATAATGGTGCCAGTTTAATAGTAAATCTGAAACCTTTGGAGAAAAAGAGAACAACGGCCCTAAAGGAGCGTTTCAAAGATGGAGACAGGCGTTAGTCTATGACACACCTGCAGCCAAATGGGACACGCAGACGCCGTGTGGGGTTTGAAACTGGGACCTCGTTTCATGGCAGCACTAACCACTGCTCCACCACGCCATGACGGGGGTTATAAAGGCTCACTGTTACTTAGGGATGGGTATCGTTTAGGTTTTATCCGATACCAGTACCAAACCGGTACTTTTGAAACGGTGCCGGTGCTTAAACGGTGCTTAAACCGGTGCTTAAAGAATGGAGAACACAAAATTGGTCCAAAAACCTCTCATGTTCAGCTGTTTTTTTGTAAAAAGATAACAATGTTAGCCTTTTCTGCAGCTATGGGGCATATATGGTATCACTCTTGGCTGGAAGCAGTGCTTAAACAATGGGGAAAAAAACACAAACTTTGTCCGAAAACCTCTCATGTTTAACTGTTTCCCACTTTTTCTTTGGTCATTTTAGCCTTTTTGGCCAGGGTGAAGGGAGTATCTGCCATCAAACAAGAAGACAGCCGCATGTAGCTATGATGATGTTTGCTAGTTCACCTTACATGCATTAATGTAATAACGTGGTTAGCCTACTCAACGTAAATTACACACGAACAACATTAAGCTACTCACGCAGAGAAGAACGGCTGCTGCTGCATCATCATCCTCATCATTTCTGCTACACTGGCAGGGCTAGGGGCCAGGACTCTCCTCTTCGGGTCTTTGGGGGATGTTGCTAACTCCGGGTCCGATAACAGGCAACCCACCCGCAGTAGATGTGCACGGTGTGAGGTCTCGCAGCAAGCTATCAAATACGGCGCATTTCTCGGCTTTTAAAAAAAAAAAACGCTATGCGTCGCCAGGTGTTTCATCAGATTCGAGGTGTTACCTCCTTTGACAGTATCACAGTATCAGCTTAAAGCACTTGTTGCAGGCTGCTGAGTTTGCATATTTTGCTGTGAAGTACAGCCAGAGTTTGACCGCTTCGCCTTGGGCATTTTTAATCTGTAGCTCTGCTCTAAAAGAACGTACGTACCTGGGCCCACCTACTACGCTCGCAAAGGTAAAATGATTGGCTAGAATCCAAAGTGTATCACAGCTCAGGGGAAAAAAAGCACCGAAATAAAGCACCGAAATGTGCGCTGCTTTTCAGTCTGGTTACTACCGTTTATGTCAGAACCGGTGCCATCATGGCACCGGATACCGGTACCCATCCTTACTGTTACTGCTCTGAGCAGGAAGCTAAGACCGGCAGCCGCTCAGATCCACATGGTTTTCACACAGTCAGTGAAGGCACCACAGGAAGATTTTGTGAAATCACTTTTAGCAAGGTGTCTTCGCTTGTGTCGTAAAGTTGGGCGCCGCTGGCAGGCGGCAGCTGAGCCCGCCCGGCGTGAGCCGACCCGCTGCTGTCGGAAGCGTCTTTGTGCTGAGGACGAGTTTTTGGGTCAGAGCGAGCACGGGTGTCCTCGGGCGGCTTCAGACTCTTAATGTGCTACCAGACTCTGATTAATGATTGGCTGTATGTGTGTCAGAGCGTAACCGCAGGAAACCAAGACTCACCTCTGGGACCGGTCGAGGCTGAGCAAGGTTAAAGACATGCAGAGAGAGAGAGAGATTAGAGCTCTGTGATCGTCTTACTCGTTTGTAGGTGAAAGCGCTTTGATGTGACCTGATTCTTTGTTTCTGTGGGAAACCATCAAAGTTTTGGGGATTAAATGAATGTGTGTGTGTGTGTGTGTGTGTGAGTGTGTGTGTGTGTGTGTGTGTGTGTGTGTGTGTGTGTGTGTGTGTGTCAAGCAACCACAATCAGCACAAAAACAGGGACTAAAGAGGCAGAGCATGAAGTTCAAACAGAAGAAATATTCACAGCAGATATCGGCCGCAGGATGTCGGCGCGAGCAGCTGACCTGACGCTCTTCCCCTCGTCCTCCTCACCTTCCTCTTCCTGTGCCTGAGCCTCGTCATCAGTCCTGACAACGCAGCAAATATCACTTTGTAGTCAGAACAGCTTTTGGGAGCTTCCTTGTCTTTCTGACATGCAGGGCACGTGACACACACCATGAAGCTGCTTTACAGTAAAAAGTTAAGTGAAAAAAGTGAGATTCTTGTTTTTATTTTAGTCGTTAAGGACACACAGACGACTCCAGGGTTATTAGAAACGAGCCAAGGTGACGCCTGCTCTGCATGATGTCACATCGCAGACCAATAAACAGAAAACCTTCAGTTTCTTCTCCAAAACGAGGAAACCGAGTGAAACGCAGCCGTCGTGAGCACTTCCTCACAGAACCAACGCGATGGGTCAGCTTTCGCTTCTCTGATGTCTGAAACAGAAGAGCGTCGTCTGCACATCCACACACTTTGACCTGAAGCAGCAGCTAGCCTGAGGCTCCTCGACTCCTCTACAGTTACTGCAAACACTCATTTTCTTTAAATTTGTCACCAGCTGAAGGACGTGTCACCTCCTTCAAACCTGAGTGAGACGCTCAAATGTCCAAAACCTTCAAACACAGAGGAAGGACAGCGAATCAGCACCAACACTGCTGACAGCTTCTCTGACTGAATATACACCTGTAGCTCAGGTGGTAGAGCAGAACATCATCTGCTGATTGGATGGTCGGTGGTTCAATCTCTGGCTCCCCCGTTGCTCTCTGGTGCATCAGACCATGTAAGTGTTCATATATTTGGTGGTATAATGCAGGCTGTATATTTTGTGCATGTGCAGAGGATGAGAATAAAATGTTTTCAGAGTGTTATTAAATTCGCTGTGAGGGCAGTGAACAGCTCATTAGTCCAGCCTGCGTGTCGTTGTGAGTTTCATGAAATCAGAGTAATGAGCTCACAGCTTCATTTCTAAAAATGCTCTTTAGTCCTGATAATCAGTCTGAGGACAAACAAACGCTTCAGGAGTTCTTCGCTAACTCCTCCGTCTGCCTCTGATGCTGCACCAAACTATGAGCAGCAGAAAGAAAGGAGAGACAGGCTGACCCAGGATCAGCCTCACAGGTGGAGGCCCATGTCTGAGTGCCCCCCAGGCCTGCCTTGCAGCACAGTTACATTAAAGTCCCAGCGCCGTCAGGGAGCTGCAGGCACATCCAGGCGATGGAAGTGCCTGGTGGTAGTACTACTAGTAGTAGTAGTACGCAGTAGTAGTAGTAGTATAAAAAAGTAAGTAAGTAAATAAAATTAAAAAAATTTAAAAAGCGCTTTACAAAGAAACACGCTTTGTGTTTTATTTTTGTATTAATTTATTCTGTAGTTTATTTTTATTTTGTTTATTCAGTCGTCAAAGGAGCTTGCAAAGAAAAGCGTCTGGACTTCTTTAAGTTACTTGAAGACGTTTCACCTCTCATCCGAGAAGCTTCTTCAGTTCTGATGAGTTCGGATGAGAGGTGAAACGTCTTCAAGTAACTTAAAGAAGTCCAGACGCTTTTCTTTGCAAGCTCCTTTGACTACGATGACCTGGATGACTGAGAACCTTCACAGACATGTTTATTCAGTCACACTTAAACCAGCGTGAGGTCATCCATCAGTCGACCAATCACAGCAGCTCTCTGACTGCCGACACTGATGCGCTGTGTTGATGCGCCCGGCTGTGCGCTGCGTCCGTCCGTTGTGTGGTTCCTGGGGGACGAGACCTTTTCTGCCTCCGCCAGGCGGAACGATAACCCCCCCCCCCCCTCCCACCCCCCTGCTGAAGGCTGGAGATGACCTTCTGTGTGCTGGGGGGAGGAAGGGTGTGAGGATGGGGGCTGGTTCAGGCTGTGGTGTGCTCTTCGTGAGCTGGAGGTGCCATCCTCAGCATTTACTCACTCCTGTGGTTGTGAGCCGTTCTCCTTCATTTATTCGATGGATTGTTTGTGTGTCTGCTGCTGTGAGAGCAGCGCCCCCTGTCTGTGCGCTCCTGAACTACACACCTGATCCTGGAAGCCTGATATGAAAAACGTTAGTGTTTAATGGAACCGTTTCTCTCTGCTGCCCCTGCTGGCCATACAGAGACCCTGCGAGAGGCCCTACCTGTGAAGGTGCCCAGGATGACTAAAGCTGGGCATACATTCAGTCGCGTTATTCAGCTTCTGCTCAAACTGTACGATTGACTCGCAGGGGTTAGAAGGTCGTAGGTCACGATGCAGGGCCTCACACTATACGGCCCGATGCTCTGATGCGACCTGAGTGCTCACACTGTGCGTCCATAACAGAAAATCTGTCGCTCGCTCTCCCTCTCTGTCTTTCACTCACACAGACACACACCACCATCAACTTTGCTAAATTGCTAATGAAAAATCAGGCAGCTGTGATTGAGCAGCAGTGTAAATCCAACTATTTTCACGGTTGTTGTGGTCGTGATGATTTTGTGAGGCCACATCGAAAAGGCTCGGATGAGCTTTCCAAAGTTCTACAAGTGCCTCCATCGCTTGTGTCCAGATCACACGCTGCCGTGCTGCTCCGTCTTTTCACCAACGTTTACGTGTTTGCGTGTGCGCAGTGTGAGTGGCTGCAGTGACACTCACAACGGTCATGTGGATTTCAAACAGGTTTGATTTTCCTACGACCAAGCAATTGATGATCGGGAGCTGGTCGTGAGGCGTTAATCGCTTCTCGTTACCCCGTGTATACTGCACGACGCACGATGAAGGCCAAACTCGGGCCGATCACCAAAACGGTCACACGACTGAAAAATCGGCTCAAAAAGGGCCAAAAATCGCAGAGTTTCTGCCCAGCAGGAGGAGACGCTTCGTCATGCTGTTTTATTTAATATGTGCTCTCAGAGTTTTAATTACAGACCACAGTTTTTACTAAGAGTTCGTTATTTCCTCTCTTTTACTCAAAGCGGTTTAAAAAAAAAAAAGCCTTTATCTGTTCATCATGTTTCAAAGCTTCATTTTAAGCATCAGTGCCACCCACACTGAAAAAATGCAGATTTTTCACAGTGTCCAGCTTTTATTGTGAAAATGTTGTGAATCAGTGAGCTTTCACTTTGAGCTTTAGTTCAACTCAGTTCTTTTTTATTTCAAACATATACATTCACCAACGTTTCATAAAATCATTCCATGCAGTTGTTTGAAAAGGAGTAGGCAGAAGTATATACTTATTTAGCCCTACCCCTTCAGGTTTACATCCTCATCATCTAAATTTGAACAACAAAAACGTATACAACGCCTTCAACTTAGAACATAACATCACAAAAAAATTATTTTCTCATGTTGAACTAAACTATATTTAGATTTGCTAATTTGCAGAAGAAAATAAAGTTCAATTATACGTGTAAACACAGGAAGGCCTTTAGCCATGCTGCATTAGTGCTGATGCTCTGGCTACTTGTACACGTGGTGTAGTATTGGTACTGCTGTCAGGTGATGACCTAGTTTATTGGTCAGTGGCAAAAGGTGAGTTAGAGTTGGTGGGTGTGACCGAAAAGGTTCTCAGCGGTGTGCTGTGGGCTGATGATGATTTCAGTGGGTCACTCTGTGGAAACATGTCTGGTTCCACACACAGGGCTGCAGCACCAGCTCAGGTACAAGTGCATACTGATTGCATCATGCACCGGTGCTGTTACAGGGTGAAGGATAACCAGGACAGCTGAGGTCAGACAAGAGAGACAAAGACGTGAGGAAACACGGACCAATAAGGAATCCCTTCGTTCCTTCTTGGGATGCACTTTAATCTGGACCTTAATCTTCCATGTTTCTGGGTTATGAAATGTTCTAATCTGCTCTCTGGATTATCTGGATTTTTAACTGAAACCCTCGTTTGCACATGTCTCTGTGGCGACCCACAGCCTCAAAAGAAATCCACAAACACCAGAACAAAGCGCTGTCGGACACCCCAGGAGAACTCTGTCTGTCCGTCCATCCACCTGCTTATTGCAGTGAAGCTTGTAGGTGACTGAGCTGCTGCCCAGCTGTCTCAGGGCAGAGCTCGGTCAGGTCACCTGCAGCCTTCAGATATGTAATCATTGCACATTTGTGACGTTATCGCTCACATTTTAATACCTTGATTATTTTTCAGGCTCAGGGACACCTGAATGCTGCTTTGGTCCAGACGGACCCTCTCAGACTGGCTGCGAGATGAAGCAGGATCTTCTCTCAGTTTCATTGTGGTCCAGAAAGTCCAAAGTTCTGGATCAGTTTTTTGTGTTTGGAGTCCTTGTTGGTTTTGAGAGCATGTGTGAGAATTTGTGGCGAGTGTCACTAAGCAGAGACAGGTGGGCTGGGTGCTTCAGTTTTGTGCAGAGCGTTGGGCGGGCGTGGACGTGCCGCTGTGACTTGCTGTGACTCGCAGTGACTGGCGGTGACAGATCTGATGTAGTTCACAGAGGACATGAAGACTGAGTGACAGCAGCTGTCCTCTGGCTCCAGAGTGGACGGTATGACTGATGAGGAAAGACAGCGGACACACGGAAACACTCAACCCTCCGCTGGCCATCGCTGCGCACACACACACTCACTGCAGACCGTCGCAGTATTAATAATAATAATCACTACTGTGCAGTCTGAACTGAGGGACCTACAGTTCGGTGCTGAGGGTCCAACCCACGAGCTGGCAGAGCCTCGCTGAGCAGCAGGAAGTGGCAGTGATGGTTTCCTGTGTGTCAGTGTGTCATGTCACTGTGGAGGAACGTTGGCCCACTTTGGTGTGTAGTATTCATCACAGCTCTGTGAGCTCTGCAGTCTGGTTGCTCCTCCCCCTGCTGACAGCTGCTAGGAGCTGCTGCTGTGCTGTGTGGACAAACATCTCCACTCTGGTGGACCTTGGTCCAGGGGTCTGGTGGGATCAGGCAGCTTTGTCCTACAGACCTTCAAAAGCAGCAGTAGCCACATGTATGGCTGGTATTTCCTCTAATGGAGCCCGGCTGTGTTAGTAAAAAGGAAACGTGTCATAACCAGGATAAAGACGTGTTTATCTTGACTGATGAGTGAAATGGAGCAGGTTCACGTCAGCCTGTAGGAGTTTGAGGAGCCCCTGCAGACCCAAACACAACACACAGGTGGACCCTGGAGGAGTAACTCTGCCTGTCTGCATTTTCACTCTCACTGGAAAGTTCACGTCTCTTTGTGATTCGCCTTCCATGCATACGTGCTGACACATACAGAGGTTCTGCTTCCGGTTCCCTCTGGGTTTGTTCAGTAACCAGCGCCTGTTTGACTGGTGTGGCAGGGCCGCCACTTGACCTCTGACCTCTCTTGGCTGCTCGGTTGTCCGTGTGATCCTTCAGGAACCTACTTCAGGTCTGGATCAGTCCGAGTGTCAAGTCCAGCAGCTGCCCTCCTCCTCCTCTTCATCCTCGCCGGGAAGAGTTACAACCTGGAGGGAGGAAGAAATGCAGGAAGCAGAAGATGAAGGAAGCGGAACAGGGGGAGAATCTGTATGTGTGTGTGTGTTTTACAGAGTAATTATTAGTAATTAGCATATTATTCTAATACCGTCGTCATATAGACAGCCTCGAGTACAGCCAGATAGCAGTGATACACACACACACACACACACACACACACACACACACACACACACACACACACACACACACACACACACACACACACACACCCGTAGGCTTTGGGCTGACTGCTGCATTATTCATGTTTGGCCTGAGGCGAGTAAGCTCTTGTGCAAACGCTAATGCTGTTAGCGCCTGGTTACTGTTTCTGCTGGAGATCACAGTTTATGCACACACACACACACACACACACAGAGAGAGAACAGAATGCATGTGGAAGTCTTTAGAAAGTCTAAACACACATGGATCCTCACAGAAACACATGGAAACACACACACACACACTACAGTGGAGTGCATGGAGCTTTTTATCTGTGGAGGTATTTCACTGTGTGTGTGTGTGTGTGTGTGTGTGTGTGTGTGTGTGCGCGCGCGCGCGTGTGTGTGTGTGTGTGTGTGTTGGGTGTGGTCTGTGTTTGTGTCTCTAATCAGAGTTCCTTTTAATAGACGTCAGTGCGCTGAGCTCATGTTCATGTGGGGAGCACGTCTCCTCCTCCTCATTTTACCTCCTTCCTCCTCTTTCTCGTGTCTGTCTTCGCCCGTCACACAGTCTGTTGTTTTTTTGCTGCCATCTTGTTTCAGCCTCACTGTCACTGTATACGTGTGTGTGTGTGTGTGTGTGTGTGTGTGTGTGTGTGTGTGTGTCACCAGCTAAATGCCACCACTGACACCACAGGCTGCAGCTGTCCATCAGCGTGTGTGTGTGTGTGTGTGTGTGTGTGTGTGTGTGTGTGTGTGTGTGTGTGTGAGACAGCCTCGGGGCCTGCTGGGAGCGCGTCTTGCCGCCCCAGCCTGTCCTGTCTCATCCAATCAGGTCTCAGGGTTTTGTTCGGTGGGGTGTTAGCATCACTACATGCTAACGGTTAACTCCGAGGCTAATAGCATACACATTAGGCAGGGCTGGTTACACTCTGATAATTGGTGTGAGTGTCTGGGGTGTGTGTGGGGGAGCTCACAGAGGGCCCTGTGAGGGTCAGTGTGTGACCAAGGGTCCTCGCACTGATGGGAAGACAGGCGCATGCGTGTGGTTGGCAGACAAAGACAGGAAGAAACGGCTGCTTCCTGAGAAGGAAGCGTGACGGCGAGCCTGATCCCGACGAAGGGGTCACCTCTGCAGGAAACACCAGCCGGTTTCCGTCCTGGCGGTCGCAGATGAGCTGTAAGGGCCATTAGGACGGGGGAGGGGGGTGAGTCGTGAATGTCTCACAGCATGGATCTCCCAGTGTGAGTCCAGCCTCACTGCTCAGTCTCCAGTTAAAGCATGTTATTTTACTGTACGTTAGATAATCTGACTCTGGACAGCAATGCTTCGTGTTCTGTCTCCCATCAGCGATCTGATTCGTTATTAAACTCAAAGGTTTAACAGCAATCGCAGTCTTGCAGTGTTTCCATGTATGGTGTTGCTGTACTGTGGTCAAACATCTGTGACGTGAAACAAACAGCATCGGTAAAGCTGTCTGTTTCACGTCAGCAAATCAATCAAAGAGGCTCAAAGTGTGCAGACTGAAGCTAACAGAAGAGACGCTAAAGCCTGCAAAACATATCAAACTAGCATTTTAACAACAGTGTGAGCTAATCCCTACACTGTGTACATATCCCAGCAAGCGTACGCATGAGCGTCGTTATGAACCCCATGAAACAAAAAACAATCAGAGAAAAAACAAACTATGAAAACGTTTCATTTTTTAAATAAAGCAGAGATAGATGGAAGCAGGACAGCATTAGACTTTGTTCTGAGGATCTGTGACCTCCACACTCTGTGCTGTCAGGTGGGTTGCAAAGTGGCTTGCAGATACCCTAAAGGAGTCTGTATAGAATAGAATAGCTCTTTATTCTCATTCTAAAGGGCGATTCTATTCTATTCTATTATGAAACGTACCAGTTTGATGTGTAGAAAGAGATCAGCCTGTGAAAGTCTAGATCACCATAAAGACACGAGAGTTCAAAAGCTGAAACAAAGACTCTCAGATGATGTGATGCAGTGACCGATGACCTCAGTGAAACAGTCCTGAGATTCATCAGGGTTCAGGTGGATGAAGTACAAAGCTTAAAGAGTCCCAGAACTAAAGCTTTAGGTGAACGGCAGCATCAGAGGTAGTAGTCCAAAGGTCCACGATTGATCTGGGTCAGTGAGAGATGAAGGGAAAAAGTCCCATTTTCATCCATCATGTGACATTAATGATGACGACCAGCGTGATTTTAATCCCACCTACACCCACCCCCCGTGTTAAGGTGTGTGTTGCTGAGCTTTGTCTGCTCCTCCAGCTGTTGTGTTGTTTTACATGTGCAGCTCACTGTCTGTTTTTCAAAATAAAATGTCAGGTTTCATAATAAAAGCTTGGCTAGAACAATGCAGCAGTATAAATCTGATGCTGTTATAGGGCTGGGCGATATATCGAGTTTTTAAAAAATATCGATATATTTTCATACGAGATATAATATGTGACAATATCCTTTATATCGATATAGTCTATGTTACGTTATAATTATACTTGTGGAGCCACAAGTTTGCCTCTCTTTCGTCCACTTTTGTCTCTAAGCAACATTACTCGGCCTCGCCTCTCCTTCACTGAATACAACTCCCCCTCCCCCATAGCTTCACCTACAGGCAGCGACCAGATGGACACGGCAAATCTCCGTTAGCGAGTTGTGGGGCTGGACGGCGTCAACGTGTTAGCGAGCTAACCGCGCTAACGAGCTAACCACGCTAATGACATGCAGCCCACAGGGGCTGCACGGCCTAAGATCCTTTCATTTTCTCAAAAGTTGACAGTGCGCCTTATGTATGAATTCTGGTTGTGCTTACTGACCGCGAACCGATTTTAGGTGGTACATGGCGCTCAGCAATCTGTCAAAATTTTTTACGACTTTGGTAAGCTACGGAGCTGCAGCGCTTGATGGGTTGTCGGAGGATTACGGCTACCGTAGTCTGGAGCCTCGCGGAGTGATACGTTCTGTACTTCGACGTAATATTACCGTATTGTGTGTGTATAAGGACCATAAATGGCACCTGTTAAGAGACATGGTTACGAAGCGGATTTCAAACTCAAGGCTGTCAGTCACGCAGTAGAAGTTGGGAACAGAGCAGCTGTGAAATCTGTCTTTGTTGTTATGCTCAGCGTCTGTTAGTTTACATTTTGACTGCACAATTATGAGCTTTTTGTTATGCACAAAAACAACATTGTTTTCTTTTATTTATGGAGCATGATTATTTAATAAATGCTGATAATTTATTTTTCAGTAATTTCTTCATGTAAATCTATGCTGTATGTAAATAAAAATGCCTGTGTGACATCTGGGACACAGTGTGACTAGAACTCTCTTTTTGTTCTTAACTTATGGCTTTAAAAAATATCGAGATATATATCTTATATTGCCACCCAGCTAAAAAATATCGAGATATGAATTTTGGGTCATATCGCCCAGCCCTATGCTGTTATCATGTGTGGTCTGATCTTGAGCTTTTAGATAACCTGGACTCTGGAATAAATGTCCAGATTAAAACTTGGTTGGTTCAAGCTGTGGTTCCTTTAATGTCTTTGAGTTTTGTTGTTTTTGTTGTGTTTGTGTGTTTGTGCTGACACACATGTGAAGCGTGACTCAGCCGCTCGCTGATCCTGCAGTCAGTCTGAGAGAAAATCTCCTGAAGCTGCAGCGTACTTAACATTCCTCTGATCACTCAGCAGTGGTACTACCGAACAACAGACTCTGTGTGTGTGTGTGTGTGTGTGTGTGTGTGTGTGTGTGTGTGTGTGTGTGTGAGTGTGAGTGAGAGAGACAGTCAGAAGGTTTCAGATCCTCTCTGCAGTCTCAGATCACATGATCATCCAGAAACACAACAAAGTTGAAAAATGAAGATCAGGTTTCTTTTCACGTGGTCTGTTCAGCTCTCCCGTGTCTCACTGTTTCTTCTTCTTTGTTTTTGTTTTTTTGTCGAGGCACTCCACTCCTGCTTTTCCCCCTCGTCCAGCACACACAGATCTCCTTTGCTAGGGCGGGATGCTCATTGAGGCTGACATCACTCCGTTTCCTGATCCAATCACTGCTTCATCCCTAAAATCAAACTCACAGTTAAACTTGTTTCAGCTCCAGTGAAGTGTTGGTGCTAGGCCCCCTTTGTTTTACCCATATTCAAACTCCACTGCAGTAAACAATTAAACACAGAAAAGTAAACTGCAATAAGTTACAGGTTGCAATAAAATAAACCACCTTTATCCTGTAATTGTTTTACCTATAGTTTTTTTTCTTTCTTCTTTTCACTTCGTAAGAATATTCAACACAATACATTTGTCAAAAAATGCCTCTCTGTGCAAAATGGGTCCAAAAACATAAACAGCTGTGGGATGCTGTTTGTCTGTGATTTAAACCAGGGAAACAAACTGTGGCAGGATCAGCCTGATGTTATTTGTATCCCGCTGTAACTTTACTGTATAAAGAGCAAACATTGCCAAAATTTCATTATAAGAAGTGTTTGTGAACTCAAATCAAGAATGTGGGATCCTGTGATCTGGAGAGCCCAGCGCGTGCTGCCGACGCAGGGGAAACATACAGTGAGGCAAAAAAGTATTTAGTCAGCCACCGATTGTGCAAGTTCCCCCACCTAAAATGATGACAGAGGTCAGTAATTTGCACCAGAGGTACACTTCAACTGTGAGAGACAGAATGTGAAAAAAAAAATCCATGAATTCACATGGTAGGATTTGTAAAGAATTTATTCGTAAATCAGGGTGGAAAATAAGTATTTGGTCAATAACAAAAATACAACTCAATACTTTGTAACATAACCTTTGTTGGCAATAACAGAGGTCAAACGTTTACTATAGGTCTTTACCAGGTTGGCACACACAGTAGCTGGTATTTTGGCCCATTCCTCCATGCAGATCTTCTCGAGAGCAGTGATGTTTTGGGGCTGTCGCCGAGCAACACGGACTTTCAACTCCCGCCACAGATTTTCTATGGGGTTGAGGTCTGGAGACTGGCTAGGCCACTCCAGGACTTTCAAATGCTTCTTACGGAGCCACTCCTTTGTTGCCCGGGCGGTGTGTTTTGGATCATTGTAATTGTTGGAAGAACCCAGCCTCGTTTCATCTTCAAAGTTCTCACTGATGGAAGGAGGTTTTGGCTCAAAATCTCACGATACATGGCCCCATTCATTCTGTCCTTAACACGGATCAGTCGTCCTGTCCCCTTGGCAGAAAAACAGCCCCATAGCATGATGTTTCCACCCCCATGCTTCACAGTAGGTATGGTGTTCTTGGGATGCAACTCAGTATTCTTCTTCCTCCAAACACGACGAGTTGAGTTTATACCAAAAAGTTCTACTTTGGTTTCATCTGACCACATGACATTCTCCCAATCCTCTGCTGTATCATCCATGTGCTCTCTGGCAAACTTCAGACGGGCCTGGACATGCACTGGCTTCAGCAGCGGAACACGTCTGACACTGCGGGATTTGATTCCCTGCCGTTGTAGTGTGTTACTGATGGTGACCTTTGTTACTTTGGTCCCAGCTCTCTGCAGGTCATTCACCAGGTCCCCCCGTGTGGTTCTGGGATCTTTGCTCACCGTTCTCATGATCATTTTGACCCCACGGGATGAGATCTTGCGTGGAGCCCCAGATCGAGGGAGATTATCAGTGGTCTTGTATGTCTTCCATTTTCTGATGATTGCTCCCACAGTTGATTTTTTCACACCAAGCTGCTTGCCTATTGTAGATTCACTCTTCCCAGTCTGGTGCAGGTCTACAATACTTTTCCTGGTGTCCTTCGAAAGCTTTGGTCTTGGCCATGGCGGAGTTTGGAGTCTGACTGTTTGAGGCTGTGGACAGGTGTCTTTTATACAGATGAGTTCAAACAGGTGCCATTCATACAGGTAACGAGTGGGGGACAGAAAAGCTTCTTACAGAAGACGTTACAGGTCTGTGAGAGCCAGAGATTTTCCTTGTTTGAGGTGACCAAATACTTATTTTCCACCCTAATTTACGAATAAATTCTTTACAAATCCTACCATGTGAATTCATGGATTTTTTATTCACATTCTGTCTCTCACAGTTGAAGTGTACCTCTGGTGCAAATTACTGACCTCTGTCATCATTTTAAGTGGGGGAACTTGCACAATCGGTGGCTGACTAAATACTTTTTTGCCCCACTGTATTCTGTCGGGATACCTACCAGGTGAAGCTAAAGGCAAGATATGCTTCATCATATGTTCCAGTCTTTGGCTTGGAAGCATATGTGGCAATGCTTCATCCTGTGCTTTGTGTTTGTGTGGGAGCCTCATCAGAAACCTGTCCATTACGCTAGCAGTGTCCAAGCAGCGACACTGAATCACCTCAGCTGCTCCTTTCATTGGTGTAGAGCTCTACCCTGAGCTCCTCGTCTCCCCGACGTTGAGGAGACAGTTCAATGGAAGCTCGTTGGCCTCGAGGATAAACGTCAAGCTTTACCTCCCGGCCCTGCGCCTCGCCTCCCGGCCCTGCGCCTCAGCACGGTGCCCAGCTCACAGCAGTCGGCCGTGCTGAGTCATCAACCAGGACCAAGCCGTGGCCTCTTTATTAGGAACAGTCTCAGGTGGCCTCATGCAGCTCGCCTTGCTGCTCTGAGAAGGTTTTTGTCACGTCTCCTGGTTTAAATAAAGTTTGTTCACTTTAGCTGCTCTCACATTCGAGGATCAAAGAGTTAAATAAAGTCTTTCAGTCTGAGTCGTTAATAAAAACTCGGAGGAGGAGGCTGAAGGAGCTTTAGAGACAAAACCACAAACGAGTCATTTTCCTAATCTGTACCAGATGGCTTCATTCAGCCTCGCATACTTCAGAGAGAGAGGGAGAGGAGGGCGAGGGTGGCTCCACCCAGGCGCAGCGCCAGCCCTCGCTGTGTGTGATTGGCTGGCTGCTGACAGATTAGGCTGGATTAGAGCAGCAGCAGGGGTCTAATCCGGCCCACCAGCAGATCAGCGAAATGTTATCAGATCTCTGCGGAGTCCGAAGGAGTCCGGCTGCTCCCGCGGGCGGAGCTCAGAGCCCGAGTGTGGGAGGGAGGACTGCCGGCCTCCTCCAGCTGTTTCTCCTCCGGATTCTTCGAATGTTTCCTCGCCTTGTGTCATTTTCTCTTTCTTTAGCAGAAATCTTTGCTCCTTCTGTCTGTCTCCTGTGTTTGATGGTTTCTTATCAGTCAGATAGAACATGAAACGGCGAGTGACGTGAGGTCGTCTCAGTTTCTGTCTTCCTGTTTTTGCTCGTTATTCACTGAACTGCAACAGTTGCTCTATTTCTGTCCCGTCGTCGGGATATTTCTCACCTTATCTCAGTTATTTATTTATTGTTTGGTTAAATTCAGTTTTCTTCTTTCTCATTTTCTCTGTCTTTTAAATGGTTCATTGATCTTTTGTCTTAGATTCTTCATCGCTTTTCTTTTTTAATTCTTCACTTTTTCTTCTGTCCTGTGCTCTGATTGGCGGGTTTGTAGTTTTTCTTCTTCTCTGTTTTTAGAATAAACTCACTGTCTCACCATTGATAAGCTCAACCCGAGTCTAAATAGAGATTGACAGACAACATGACTTTTGCGCATTGCATGCCGGGTACTAGTGGCAAAACAATCCAAGTACCGCATCAAATGTTTGCATTTGTAGCACCGCAAAACCTTTCCGGTTCCAATACCTTCTTGCTTTTTCTTTGCCCCCCCAAAAAGTTATGTACAAAACGAAGGAGAACAATGCCGGTCCGTACAAAGACGGACTTGATGAAAAGTCAAAGGAAAGATACGAGGAAAAAATCAAAGGAGTGAAAGGGTCAGACCCTTACGAGCACAGAGTGGACAAAAGACGTTAGCGTGCTCCCCAACTTTCACCACGCTCATATTTATAATCATACGGTTCTTGGAGTGAGTGCATACACTCATGAAGTTTAGTAACTTCAGGTCACTGCAACAAGCCCAGGTACAGTTTACCGATGGATGGGTGCAGGACCTTGAAATGCACCGAAAGAAAGACCATAGTACAAACAAAGTTTACCAGTCTCACAAATCGTCTTCATAAATACACATTCGTTAACCGTTTATTAATAGGACCTTTGAGCTCAACGGTAATTAATTAGTAGTGGAAATAATTTCTGGTTCATCACAGAAATGTAGCAGTGACAACAATACTGTACGCTGTAATCGTACTGGACAATTAGTGATACAAAACAACTGTTTTACCCTGTGAATAAAAGTATATGTTTTTGTCAATGTACCATAATAACAGAAGCGAAACACAATATTGTGTCAGGATAATTCACTATTTATGCACAATAAATAAAGGAGCATAGCACGACAATTTCTGTTCAGCGCCAGACTTGCTTGTAACCTATATCACCAATTAAGTTAAGAAAAATGACGTATTAACTACAACAGAAGACTGACCTTCGTGTAAATGCTTGGAGCAGACTAACCTGTGAGCTGGAGTGTTCTGGGACGTTATATTTGCTCTTTGAATGGCTGCAATCCAGGCCACCCGTCGCCTCTTTGTTACTTCGGAAACATGGCTCGAACTATTTCTCTTCAACGACGTAATCCGATAACAACCGATCTCTTTACCCGTCGGCTTCCCGTGGCTGTCATGCGACTGGCTATTGCAGTTAATAATACAACAGCTTCTTGACATTTTTTGTGTTTCTTTTTATCGCTGTGTAATTGATTTCAATTGAAAGCCTGCGAGCACTAGTACCTCTTGCCACGAGTTCCCAGAATCCTTTGTGGTTTTACCCCTGAATCACGTCACATTTTCAATCTCTATACCCGCCTCCATCATATCAGCAGGCCTGTGGGCTACAGCTCCCACTGTGTGACTTTATTAAACACACGAGGGGGGATCTACGTTACAGTCCTCCTGTATTTGTTGGGCAGGTCGGGGGATGGTTTGGTAACATTTAGCCGCCTTCAGAGTGAATGGTAGCATCACACAGTCACAGATACCTGCTGATCAGTATCATCCAATCAAACTCGAGCTCTGCCTTCTTGGATGCTCTGCAGTCTTTTGTGGTGAGCGTGGATACATACCAGTGCATTACTTAGAGCTTTTCTGATTCAAGTCTTTCTGCAGCTTCCATAAGTGACATCTTGTGTGGAGCTTACACATAAGATCATCGGTGGTTTGATGGCTCGTTACCAACGTTTCATGTCAGGAGCACCTTTAGAAATATATTTACTTAGAAAGTAAAGGCCACACCCCTAATCATGTAGACTTTAAGCCTTGAACCAGGTGGTGTTATGAACGGGGACATTATCTATCAAGACCAGCTGGGTCACCTGTGTGTGGGCGGGACACACCTGGTTTAGTTGATTACTTTGGGCTGAGATCAGTGTGATCTTTATTGATTATTGATTGGACACTGACACAGGTGTGCACTTTGAAATTAGACTTTAGTTTGGGTTTGTCTGTAAAGGGTTAAAACTCCTGTACAAGTTTTAGGAGAGGACCATTAACAGTTATTGATCAGAGGACCGGAGAATAAAGAGGGCAGGCGATCGATCACTGAACATTATGATTAATTACACCTGCTACACACATACACACAAGGCAGAGTGTGTGTACCCTCAGGCAGCGTTTTCTTCTCTCTCTCATCACTCTACCAGCGTACACACACACACACACACACACACACACACACACACACACACACACAAAGAGGGTGTGGAATGTGATGGAAAGACTGCGTGTGTGTGTGTAAGAGAGAGAGATCCCTGGAGGTGTGTGTGTGTGTTTGTGTCATTTCCTGTCGAGGCGAAGAAGAAGAATGCCCGACAGCGTGTGATCCCTCTGAAACTCTCAGCTTTGTTTCTGTGATGAGATGAGGGCGAACAAACGGAGCGGGACGGACAGACAGGAAGACGGCGAGCGTCAGACTAGCTCGCCGTAAGCAGCTTCCACGCATGTAGAAACGAGAGCAATGTGAGAACATGTTTCAGTCGGACTGAATACAGCTGACGTACAGTGCTGCTGTCAGAGTAAAGGTGGACGGTGTCAGAGCAACAGTGTTGTAAATCAAGCGCACCCCTCTGTCTTCTAGCTGTTTACTTCCTTTGGGGAGAACATGAGTGTTGAAGCTCAGCAGTGTCCTGCAGGTGATCCTTACCTGCACCTTCACCTGTGGTTTGACCTTTCATGAATGATCAGTTAACACAGTTCATTTATAAAGGTGTTACGACCCGTCTAGGGCCAGGCCATAACATGAGCAAGGCACTCGCTTCCCCCCCAAGACCCAAGCAGTCACACGAAACCAATCCGTTAGATATGAGGTGATTTATTTACAATGTGAATAAAGAGAACCAAAACGGGAGTGTCAACACTTCAGGGTGAGCCAAGGCCAAAACAATAAACAAAACAAACCTACACAAATCCCGCACCCCTGACCTTACCAAAACAAAGTCAAAAATAAAGAGAGAGTCTGACCTCCTTAACTAACTCAAAACAGGAGAAAACGGGTGATCAAAAGAAATGGCAGCTCACCCCTACCCACTCCACTTCCACAACTTTCAAGCGTATACTGCAGCCAGCGGCTACCACAGGACTACTGCTGGGTGATGAGGAGAAACGCGAGGGCCTCTCCCGCTGTAGCACTCCAGCCTCCTTTTAATGGGCGGGTCCTCCAGCTGGATCCAATCACGCCGGGGCAGTATATCCACGCACCAATCGGAACAGGGCCCTGGCACAGCTAAATTAACATAGAAAAAACACAACACCTGCACAAACAAACACATGGACATACAAGTTCGTAACACCCCCTTCCATAAGATTTAAACAATCCTCCTATTGTTTAATTCCTAAACTACAAAATCGCTCTCGACAGGGCGTCCGCGATGACATTTTCCGTCCCTTTCTTATGCTTGATCTGCAGGTTGAAGTCTTGCAAAAGAAGGGACCAACGCATAAGTCTCTGATTTGAGTTTTGCATCTGGGAGAGAAATACCAATGGGTTATGGTCAGTGAACACTTGAACAGGGATAGAGCTGGATCCGATATACACCTCCTGGGCTTTGCCAACCAGTTTGCATTGCAACAGCAGCGGCCAAAATTCCTTCGGCCAGCTTAACGCGGCCGCTATACGCTCAAAAGCGTTAAAATAGGAATCCACTTTGGCCTCACGAAACGGGGGAACCAGTTTAACGTGCCTAGTGATGTCAAAACTTGTTGGGACAGCGGTGGACGTACTAGGATGACTAGAGGCAGATGTGGAGGGCTTTCGCTCCAGCTCCAAAGCTCTGACACGGAGGTGCATTGCTTGTACCTCAAGCTCTTTAGCACGGGTTTCCACCTCCCTTATACGGAGGGTCAAACGGAGATCTTCCGTAGACCGCCCCGCCAGGGGTTCCCCGGCCGTACCAGACCCAGCTGCTTCAATCTTTGCCCCAGCAGCATCAGAGTCCGCCTCGGCTGCATCAGAGTCCGCCTCGGCTGCGTCAGAGTCCGCCTCGGCTGCATCAGAGTCCGCCTCGGCTGGTAGCACGTTAACAGGCCCTTTGGCATCCGGCCCCGGCTCAGCCTCCGGAGCCACCTTCACACCCCCGCCATCAGGCTGCTCTACAGCTGCCTTCGGGGCAGGAAGGATGCCTCGCTCCACCAGCTCTGCACACAAAGCGTCCCTAACCTCCGCTTTGCGGGCACCATAGGACACTTGAATATCATAACAACTAGCAATAATAAGCAAATCCGCCTTCCTGCACTTCACTATTTTATCCCATGAAGGCGAAGTAACAAAATCATCCAAAGAAAACTCCATAATTCCACACACCTACCACCCCCACACCCAAGAAAACCGCCAACAGACCAAACACACGCGAAAACCCACAGAAAAAGGCAGAGGACGAGCCCCCAATTCATGTTACGACCCGTCTAGGGCCAGGCCATAACATGAGCGAGGCACTCGCTTCCCCCCCAAGACCCAAGCAGTCACACGAAACCAATCCGTTAGATATGAGGTGATTTATTTACAATGTGAATAAAGAGAACCAAAACGGGAGTGTCAACACTTCAGGGTGAGCCAAGGCCAAAACAATAAACAAAACAAACCTACACAAATCCCGCACCCCTGACCTTACCAAAACAAAGTCAAAAATAAAGAGAGAGTCTGACCTCCTTAACTAACTCAAAACAGGAGAAAACGGGTGATCAAAAGAAATGGCAGCTCACCCCTACCCACTCCACTTCCACAACTTTCAAGCGTATACTGCAGCCAGCGGCTACCACAGGACTACTGCTGGGTGATGAGGAGAAACGCGAGGGCCTCTCCCGCTGTAGCACTCCAGCCTCCTTTTAATGGGCGGGTCCTCCAGCTGGATCCAATCACGCCGGGGCAGTATGTCCACGCACCAATCGGAACAGGGCCCTGGCACAGCTAAATTAACATAGAAAAAACACAACACCTGCACAAACAAACACATGGACATACAAGTTCGTAACAAAGGAAAAAACCCTAACCCTCTCCTGTTCATGCCAGTCTAGCTCATTAAACTAAAAGTACCATGCAGCACCAAACCAACAATCAACCACATCAGCTGCTGACAGGACTTGGATCTGGTGATCGCCACACTCCTCCCCTAAGGAAAAGCGACTTCTAGCCTGAGTAATATTATTATTTTTTATCATTTCATATTAGTTCTTCGTGCTGTGATGTGTCCTCCTCTTCATCATTGGTTACAAATGTCAGCAAGTTTTTGTTTTGATCCTCCCCGCCTGTTTTGCTGTTACGTTCCTCGGGATACCCAGATGTTAGCAAAGTATTAGTGCTGGTGTCTGGAAAGCCCAAAAAGTTCTCATCCACAGTTTCCTCCTCGAATATTTCTTTCAAATGGTGTTGTTGTTGCTCCTCCAGTTGTGTGGCTGTGGGATAACAAGGTGTTAGTTTTGAGACATGGACTATCATATCCTCCCCCAAATCCTCCAAAACTACTGGACCAACCTGCTGCACCACCCGGTCCTTGCCATTTGGGAGCCAGCTTGGCAGTGAAAAACTGTAAAGTGCCAGGAGGATTGCCATGATTTATACATTGGGGAAACCAAACAGTGTTGTGCGGAAGGCACAAAACAGAAGAGCTACCTCGTCAGGCCAGGACTCTTCAGTCTATTTACACCTACAGGCCAGTGGACAGTTTCAATGATGAGGATGTACACATCCTGGATAGGGAAGAACGCTGGTTTGAGGAGTGCTGTGATTGCAGCCATTCCCCAACTCTCTGTGAATGGTACTCATGGCCACTGATCAGTGGTCTTTGATCAATGATCTTTGATCAGTGGTCAATGGTCCTTTTGCATATTAATGATCATAAACTGACCTCACAGCCTGTTGTTAGTCAGTGCTGCTGGTGTCAGTCATTACTGTTTATAAGGTTGGAAACCTGCAGTCAACTGAGACTGAAGGAGTTCAACTCAATTCAAATTTCAATTATATAGCACCAAATCACAACAATGGTAGCCTCAAGGTGCTTTATATTGTACAGTAGATCATACAATAATACATACTGTACAGAGAAAAAACCCAACAATCATATGACCCCCTATGAGCAAGCACTTTGGCCACAGTGGGAAGGAAAAACTCCCTTTTAACAGGAAGAAACCTCCAACAGAACCAGGCTCAGGGAGGGGCGGGGCCATCTGCTGTGATTGGTTGGGGAGAGAGGAGGAGGACAGGATAAAGACAAGCTGTGTAAGAGAGACAGAGATTAATAACAAGTATGGTTCAGTGCAGAGAGATCTATTAACACATAGTGAGTGAAGAAGAAACACCCAGTGCACCATGGGAATCCCCCAGCAGTCTACAACCAACACTGAATCCTCCCTTAGCTGTAATAGGTGTAGTTGTGGCTGTCCTCTTTAGCATCTACATGGATGTTAAAATCACCCACAATAATGATTTTGTCTGAGCTCAGAACTAAATCAGATATAAAGTCTGAGAAATCAGACAGAAACTCTGTGTAAGGCCCAGGTGGACGATAGATGATAACAAGTAAGACTGGTTTCTGAGTTTTACAGCTGGGGTCGACAAGGCTATGTATCAGGCTTACAAAGAATTAAAAGTCTGTCTGGGTCTTTGGTTGATTGATAACCAAAGACCACTGAGTCCACAGATGTCAAGCTCAGAAGGAGAGAGTTCCAGAGTCTGGGGGCAACTGTGGCAAAAACTCTGGGTCCCAATACAGGATCTTATGGTACACCATAGCTCTCACGTCTGTGTAAACAAAGTCTTGTAAAAAGGTGAGTGAACTGAGTTTTCTTTTGGATCCTTACCTAGCATGTGTAATGTTCAAACTCTTATTTTGAAATTACCTGAAGTACACAGGTACGCCGGCTGTATGTGCGTGTGCTAGCTTAGCAGTTGACAGTTACGTGGATGCGCTGATCCTTATGTACTGAATAAAGTAATCTGTATGACAACTCCGAGGCGATTTCTCCATAAGTATTGAAGCCACAACAGCATGAACCTCGGGACTCCTCTATTTCTGATCGTAGATCATTTTTAAGCAATGAGATGAAGTAATGCTGGGAATTTGTTTGCCTGAAGCTCATCTAATCAGTGTGTCATGAATCTGTCCTCTCACAAACTAACTGCAGATTGTTAAAGTTAACCTAACTTGTGAGTTAAAAGTGTCGCCAATAAACTGCCTTCTTGTGAGTAAATGCTTCGAGTGTCTGTCCCGTTTGTAGCAACCGAAAATAAAATAAATTCATAATTATAATAAAGGTCAATCAAATGGACCAATATGACAAGGCCATGATGATCCACTTGGTAAAATAAATTCGCTTGGCATCTTTCTTAGCCTTAAGACAACAACTCTGATGGCTAAAGATCCAAACGGAAAGAAACCACCGGCGGAACCAGGCTCAGGGAGGGAGGGGCTATCTGCTGCGACCGGTTGGGCTGAGAGAAGGAAGACAGGATAAAAGACATGCTGTGGAAGAGAGACAGAGGTTAATAACAAGTATGATTCAATGCAGAGAGGTCTGTTAATACATAGTGAGTGAGAAAGGTGACTGGAAAGGAAAAACTCAATGCATCATGGGTATCCCCCAGCAGTCTATTGCAGCATAACTAAAGGAGGATTCAGGGTCACCTGGTCCAGCCCTAACTATATGCTTTAGCAAAAAGGAAAGTTTTAAGCCTAATCTTAAAACTAGAGATAGTGTCTGTCTCCCAAATCCAAACTGGAAGCTGGTTCCACAGAAGAGGGGCCTGAAAACTGAAGGCTCTGCCTCCCATTCTACTTTTAATAATAATAATAATAATAATGGATTGGATTTATATAGCGCTTTTCAAGGCACCCAAAGCGCTTTACAATGCCACTATTCATTCACACACTGGTGGAGGCAAGCTACAGTTGTAGCCACAGCTGCCCTGGGACTGACAGAAGCGAGGCTGCCATATCGCGCCATCGGCCCCTTTGGCCAACACCAGTAGGCGTTAGGTGAAGTGTCTTGCCCAAGGACACAACGACCAGGACAGAGAGCCCGGGGATCGAACCGGCGACCTTCCAGTTACAGATACGCTTCCCAACCCCCTGAGCCATGGTTGCCATGGCTCAGGTGGCTTTAAATACTCCAGGAACAACAAGTAGGCCTGCAGTGTGAGAGTGAAGTGCTCTAATAGGGTGATATGGTACTACAAGGTCATTAAGATAAGATGGGGCCTGATTATTTAAGGCCTTGTATGTGAGGAGCAGGATTTTGAATTCTGGATTTAACAGGAAGCTAATGAAGGGAAGCCAATACAGGAGAAATCTGCTCTCTTTCTAGTCCCTGTCAGGACTCTTGCTGCAGCATTTTGGATTAACTGAAGGCTTTTCAGGGAGTTTTTTGGACTTCCTGATAATAATGAATTACAGTAGTCCAGCCTGGAAGTAATAAATGCATGAACTAGTTTTTCAGCATCACTCTGAGACAGGATATTTCTAACTTTAGAGATGTTGCACAAATGGAAGAAAGCAGTCTTACATATTTGTTTAATATGTGCGTTGAAGGACATGTCCTGGTCAAAAATGACTCCAAGGTTCCTCACAGTGTTACTGGAGGCCAAGGTAATGCCACCCAGAGTAAGAATCTGCTTAGATACCATATTTGTAAGATTTTCAGGGCCGAGTACAATAACCTCAGTTTGATCTGAATTAAGAAGCAGAAAGTTAGCAGCCATCCAGGTCTTTATGTCTTTAAGACATTCCTGCAGTTTAACTCATTGGTGTGTGTTATCTGGCTTCATGGACAGATAGAGCTGGGTGTCATCTGCATAGCAGTGTAAATGTATGCTATGTCTTCTAATGATGCTGCCTAAGGGAAGCATGTATAATGTAAACAGAATTGGTCCTAGCACTGAACCCTGTGGAACTCCATAATTAACCTCAGTGTGTGAAGAGGACTCTCCATTTACATGCACAAACTGGAGTCTATTAGATAGATATGATACAAACCACTGCAGCACAGAACCTGTAATACCTACAGGGCGATCGTGGCTCAAGAGTTGGGAGTTCGCCTTGTAATCGGAAGGTTGCCGGTTTGAGACCCGGCTTGGACAGTCTCTATCGTTCTATCCTTGGGCAAGACACTTCACCTGTTGCCTACTGGTGGTGGTCAGAGGGCCCGGTGGCGCCAGTGTCTGGCAGCCTCGCCTCTGTCAGTGCGCCCCAGGGTGGCTGTGGCTACAATGTAGCTTGCCATCACCAGTGTGTGAATGTGTGTGTAAATGGGTGGATGACTGGATATGTAAAGCGCTTTGGTGTCCTTAGGGACTAGTAAAGCGCTATATAAATACAGGCCATTTACAGCATGCTCTAATCGCTCTAATAGGATATTATGGTCGACAGTATCGAACGCTGCACTGAGGTCTAGCAGGACAAGCAGATGATCTGTTAGCTGTTTGACAACTACTCTTTCAAGGATTTTTGATATGAAAGGAAGGTTGAAGATTGGCCTATAATTAGCTACAACTGCTGGGTCTAGAGATGCTTTTTGAGTAAAGGTTTAACTACAGCCAGCTTGAAGGCCTGTGGTACATAGCTGATTATTAGAGATAGGTTGATCATATTTAAGATCGAAGAATTAATTAATGGCAGGACTTCTTTGAGCAGTTTTGTAGGAATGGGGTCTAAAAGACACGTTGATGGTTTGGAGGAAGTAATTATTGAAGTTAACTCAGAAAGATCAACTGGAGAAAAAGAGTCTAACTTAACATCAATGGTACTAAGAGTAGCTGTAGATAATATTACATCTGTGGGATGATTACTGGTAATTTTTTCTCTAATGATTAAAATTTTATTTGTGAAGAAGTTCATGAAGTCATTACTAGTTAACGTTAAATGGATTGTTGGCTCAAAAGAGCTCTGACTTTTTGTCAGCCTGGCTACAGAGCTGAAGAGAAACCTGGGGTTGTTCTTATTTTCTTCAATCAGTGATGAATAGTAAGATGTTCTGGCTTTGTGGAGGGCTTTCTTATAAAGCAGCAAACTATTTCTCCAGGCTAAATGATGATCCTCTAGATTTGTGACACGCCATTTCCTCTCCAGATTACGAGTCATCTGCTTTAGGCTACGTGTTTGAGAATTATACCACGGAGTCAGGTACTTCTGATTTGAGGCCTTAGTTTTCACAGGAGCTACAGTATCCAGAGTCGTACGTAGTGAGGAGGTAAAATTATTAACAAGATGATCGACCTCTGTTGGGGTAGCGTTCAGATAGCTGCTCTTTCACGGTTCTGGGTCGGTTCGACACAGCATTTTAAGTTTATTATGTTTTGGGTTTATTTTTGCATTATGGAGTGTTTTGGGGTTCTCTGGTGTTTTGATTATTTACGATAGATTATATTACTGTGGTTCTGGTTTAGGGTTTTGTTCACAGGGTTTGTGTTCTCATGTTTTGTGTGGGTTTAGTTCTGTGTCTGGTCTGCGTCTTTGTGTAGTGATGTCTTGTTCCTGTTTTATTGTGAAGGTCTGCGTCTCATGTGGGTGTGTTCAGTTTACCTCCCTTGTCTCGTCTCGTTAATTACTCCCAGCTGTGTGTAATCTCCCCGTTTCTCTTAGTGTATTTAAGTCGTGTCTTCTGCTGTAGTAGTCACTGATCCGTCTGTGCATCCATCGTGTTTCATCCATGTGTTCTCCCTGCTGTCCGTCATCACTTACCTCCGCCCATCCTTCTTCATGTTCATGTCCTGGTTCGTGTTTTGTAATTTAGTTGTTCCCAGTTCAGATAGTCTGCAGTCCAGTTTGCCGTTTTTCTATTTTGTACTTTACTTTCAATAAACCACCTTCACACCTTTACAAGCAGTCTGTGTTTGGATCCCTCTTCATTATCTCCACACAGCTTACTTCACTCGCTGTGACATGCTCTGCTCTATGAGCATTGAAGATGATAACAGTGGGTGGATTATATTCTTAAACTTAGTTACAGCGCTTTCAGAAAGACATCTACTTTGATAAAGTCTACTCTCCACCGCTGTGTAATCAATTATTGTAAATGTAAATGTTATCAGGAAATGATCAGACAGGAGAGGGTTTTCAGGAAACACTGTTAAATGTTCAGTTTCTATGCCATATGTTAAAACAAGATCTAGAGTGTGATTAAAGTGGTGGGTGGGTTCTTTTACATTTTGACAGAAGCCAATTGAGTCTAATAACAAATTAAATGCCATGTTGAGGCTGTCATTTTTAGCATCTACATGGATGTTAAAATCAGCCACAATAATTATTTTATCTGAGCTCAGAACTAAATCAGATAAAAAGTCTGAGAAATCAGACAGAAACTCTGTGTAAGGCCCAGGTGGACGATAGATGATAACAAGTAAGACTGGTTTCTGAGTTTTACAGCTGGGGTGGACGAGGCTAAGCATCAGGCTTTCAAATGAATTAAAAGTCTGTCTGGGTCTTTGGTTGATTAATAGGCTGGTGTGAAAAATTGCTGCCACACCTCCCCCTCGGCCTGTGCTTCGAGGTTTCTGGTAGTTAGAATGACTCGGGGGTGTTGATTCATTTAAACTAACATAATCATCCTGCTGCAACCAGGTTTCTGTAAGGCAGAGTAAATCAATTTGTTGATCAATTATTAAGTCATGTACTAACAGAGACTTGGAGGAGAGAGACCTAATATTTAATAATCCACATTTCACTGTTTTACTCTTTGGTTCAGATGTGGATACTGTATTGTTCTTTCTTTGTAATTGTTTATGTTTACGTTGTTTGTTGCTGGTTTTTAGTTTGTTTTTTGTCTGTTTGGAAGCTGACACAGTCTCTATGGAGATGGGTTTTTGGGGGGGGGGTAGCAGGAGGAGAGAAGCTGCAGAGAGGTAAGACGTGTAAGACTGCAACTCTGCTTCCTGGTCCCAACTCTGGATAGTCATATTTTGGGAGGTTTAATAAATTTGTCCATATCTCTAGAAATGAGAGCTGCTCCATCCAAAGTGGGATGGATGCCGTCTCTCCTCAGGAGTCATCAGGAGTTCTTATTTATTGAATTTTATTATTTATTGAATTTTATTGTTTTATTTATATTTTGATATTGCTAGGGATGATGCAATGATCGGGGACCATTCTTCATTTCGTTGTTCTCGTGACAATGACAATAAAGTTTCTGATTCTGATTCTGATCAGGAGTCACCTGATGATGATGATGATGATGATGATGATGATGAAACGTTCCTCCCACTGAAGACATCCAGGTGAACAGAACCAACGTTCTGGGGGATTTTCTGTTTCCTCACCTGGATGATTGAGCATCAGAACATGTCACTCAGAAATGTTGTTTGTCAGCTGGTGTATAGTGTGTGTTCAGATGCCGCACACAGCAGCAGCTGGAGAAGGGCAGCCAATCAGACAAAGAAGGATTAATCTGAACTCTGAATCATGCAAAGCTGCTCTGGTAGAATAAAGCGCAGGATGTCGACATGAAACATTAAAACCACACGTCAGAGTCACAGTCCGGTCTCTCTCACACTCACACACACACACACACACACAAACAAACACACACAAACACACACCTCTTTCTGCAGTGTTGGGCGATCATGAGATGAGATTGGTTTTCTGTTGGAGAGAGAGAGCTTACTGTGTGTGTGTGTGTGTTTGTTATATAGATGCACATGGATAGAAGCAAATGAAACAGATTGTGTCTGGTATCTGTTGATGAGCTAACACTGCCCAGCGGGACGAATGTGTGTGTGTGTGTGTGTTTAATGTGCCTTCTGTTACAAAGAAAGAAAATGAGCCTTCCCGCTATTTAATGTCAACGCTTTCAGATGACGGCTCCTCACACACAGGCGCGTGTGCGTGTCGGCATGAATGGAAGGATTTAGACATCTTTGAGTCACAGAGGAAGGAGGAGGTTTACATCTATTATTCTCCTGTGTGTGTGTGTGTGTGTGTGTGTGTGTGTGTGTGTGTGTGTGTGTGTGTGTGAGAGAGAGAGAGAGAGCATGCTGGGAAATGGTAATGAACTGGAACTGTCTCACTCTGAAGAACATTATATGTTTACAAGCTGCTCTCTGCTGACGAGCGAGAAACAAGGTGGAAGTGCGACTTGAACGTCTGTATCAATGAAGCGATTAATCAATGAGGTGATTGATTCGCTGATTACTGGTCGAGCGTTCGGGTTTCCTGCTTCGTTCTGAGGATGTTGGTGCGTCTTGTACATCAGTAAATGAATGGCAAATGGGCCGCAGTCTTTCTGTAATGGAACTAAACACAGTACAAACACGCGTGACCCAGTTACTCTGAATACATCATCACATGTAGGTGCAAAGTATACGAGCTGATAATGTGATTTCAATAAATAAGTATAAAAACCCACACCTGGAATAAATAATGGGAGAAAAATACTAATAAAGTCTATAAATAAAAATGTCCAGATGAAAGTGATGCAGCAGTGAGTAGCAGAGTCTTCAGAGCTGATTAAACTTTGTGTAATTATTTCAACAGCATGCTACACACAGAGTCCTGTGGGGGTCCCGTGGGGGGCTGTGGGGGGCTGTGGGGGGCTGTGGGAGGAAGAGACTTGAAGAAATAAATATGTGGTTAACGTTCCAGCTGATGTATGAGGAGAAAGAAGGAACTGCACGAGCCTTAAATCAGTTCCAGTGTCCAAGCATCCAGAAGTGTTTCTACACCAGCTCTAATTTCTGTTTCTTCATCGGCTGGAAGACAGAACACAGACTGGAGACTGCTCACCTAGTTAATTTAAAGCATGGAGTGGGGTTCATATCGCAGGTTTTACTCTTTACTTCTCATTTTCCACAGTTCATAACAATAATCATAAGATTCATTTTATATCATCCAAATAGAGAGAGGGGGAAATAACAGCCTCACTTCTAAACCACTGAAGAAGAAATGATCGTATTGATGAGGTTCTGTAAGCACAGTGTAGTCGATCCTGTGATCGCATTAATGTGCCATTAGTATGCAGCATCTCCGTGTCTCAGTCTTTAGGTGGGACTTGCTGTGATGGAGGTGATGAACCCACTAACTCTGCTCATATGAGTGAGATCCAGCCAGGTTTCTGCCGCCGACCAATGTTTGTCTCATCGTCAGTGGGGCTGTCCGTAGATATTTGAGCCTCTGTGGATCCGAGAAAATCCAAATTTGTTTTTTGTCTGCTGTACAATCTTTGGAAATGGTTCCAAGAAATCACTCAAAGCGAACCCCGTCCGCAGCCTTAAAGCCGGGGCCTTCAGGAACAGTTTTTCCTTAATCCTATCTGTGGTTTCACCTAGGGCTGCTCAATTAATCTAATTTTAATCACGATTACGATCTGGGCTTTCAACGATCATTAAAAATTATTAGCACCTCCCTCATACTTTACTCTCGCGCTGCTCCGTGTGGCAAATCGAGCGCACCTCTGTGCATTTAAGAGGACCCGAGGGAAGCTCGGAAAGCTAAGCAGAAGTTATTTGGAGAGGAGAGTGACTGCCGTTGGTTGAAAAGAGAGGTAAAAAAAAAACTTCAGTGGTGTGGAAACATGGGTTCGCGGAGTCAGACGTGGATCAAGTAGACATAGTGTGTAAACTTTGCTACAGTGTAGCTGCACCACAGAGCAACACTGCAAAGTTCACTAAACATAGATGTTTACATTTTTCATTTATATTTTATATTGAAAACATTTGCACTGTTCAGTATTTGCACACTATTTTATATTATTTTTTAAAGTCATTATTCAATACATTGTTATTGTTAACCCTTTAAAGCAGGTCAGAGCGGCACGCTCCGTTTTGTGTAACTATTTTTGAATCCCTGTAGAACCGGAACCATGTAAGCTAGCACAATAATTTTTTTTGCATATGAAACCAGAGGAATTGTACTTACATCTTATGCCATCAGCTTGTCCTCGGTCACGGTTTCCTTCCACATAAAGCTTTGCAGAAATTGCATAAAAAGCGCTTGCAGGAACAAAAACATAATATTCCAGAAACACGCTTTGCCGATCTGATCAGCTGTTCGTAACACTTCCCACATTGAAACAGACGTCAGCGCGAACTATCGCATGTCCGCCATTTCCTGCCCGAAACAGGAAGTGACGTCATTTTCGTGGAAAATGTAGTTTTTTACTTGTAGGCTTCAAAAGCCTATACTGGTGTTTTTATAAGTCATGTTTGACTTTATGCTTTTCTGAATAGTTTCTGGGATGCTTAGAACTCGAATTGCACTGCTGGAAATAGTTTATTTTGATGCACCTGCTGTTTTCTTTGCAAATTTGCATCACAGGATTGTTTTTACGTTTTTCCTGCAGTATATAAAAATTGCTGTATCTCCAAAATAAAACTATGAAGACACTCAAAATAAATTTCCTGTTGTTGTAAACTATTTTTTGCAACTTTATTGTATTTAAAGTTTTGAGGGATAAACCTCTTAAATTTCTCCAAGTAGAAATATATGTAAAAAAAAACAAAAACGATTTTCAATTTTTTTGTAGTTTATTGCACTTTTTTGCAATGAATGTAGTTACTATGGGCTATAACAGTTGTATTGATGCATAGCAACTTGAAATGCTCCCACAAATGGCACTACAACATGTAAAAAAATAATATAAGCTCTGGCGGACTTGGTTCTATAGTAGGTCTTAAAGGGTTAAATAAATATCATCAAATAATCGAGATCTCAATTTCAGTGAAAATAATCGTGATTATCATTTTTGCCATAATCGAGCAGCCCTAGTTTCACCTAAGGTAACTGAGCATCTGTCTGTCTCTTTTTCAGCTTGTCTATCTGGTCGGTCTCCTGACTGCACGCTGGTCCAGTCCAAAGAAGATGACTTTGACTGGGAGCAGGGAGACACCCGAGACCGATTGGCCACCCCCTGGATCCCTGCAGGTACTGTTTGTCTTTCTGAAAGCACCGTCAGGGCCCCGCAGTCCTCCTGCAGTCCTCCTGCAGTCCTCCTGCAGCTCAAAGGTTCCCCGGGTGCTCCTCAGCACGATTCCCTCTAAGCTGAGCGCATGACTGCTGACAGCGTCTCCACATGCAGAAAATCAGCGAAATAAAATAAATACATGTATTTACTTTAATTCCAATTCAGGCTGTATTTTTTTTTTGTGCGCAGCGCAGATTTTCTGTGTGGGAACACCATGTCAGCAGTGTGCGATTGCTCATGCGCTCAGCTTAGAGGGAACATTGCTCCTCAGGGAACCTTTCTGGGTCTCCTGAAGCTGGGTCTTGGTGGTGCATGCATGTCTTCCTCTGACTCTTAAAAACCCTGAAGTACGTTTGTGTTGTGACACACATACATTGGTCATCAGCATATCTTTGCCTCTCCGGTTCTGCTGTTGCTCATTTAATCAATCCTGTGCTCGATGAGCCGAGGCTTATAAGTACTTACTGTTTACAACAAGGTGCAATCCTCTGGGTATGTCGTTAAACAGCTCGAAGAGATGCTTGAGTCTGAAAACAAACTCTGGACTACTGAAAGCAGGAACGCCGCTCTAAATGGGAAATGGCTGCATCAACCAGGTGCAAGCCTGATCCAATCACAGAGCGCCAGACCGAGCTGTGTACGCATCAGTCTACAACCAAGCCCCCAACCCTTTGTCAGACACACGGGCTTCACACCAACGCCCCTATAAATGGCATGTTTATGCTCTGCATGCCTAATGGCGTTACCTGTCACTGCGTGCCACACACCTGTAACACGGTCAGTTAGGCTAACCTCGGTCGTGACCGTAATTCGTCCCGAGCAGCCGAGGACGGCGGTCGTAACCAGACAGAGAGGGAGTGTTCTCCCTATAATCAACTATTGTACAGGTCCTTAAACACAGCACTGCAGCGCTTTGCACCTGAAGGCAGCACTGAGGGAAAAGCTGCTGCAGCCTTCCTTTTGTCTGCTATTCACCTGCCACTGTGTGTGTGTGTGTGTGTGTGTGTGTGTGTGTGTGTGTGTGTGTGTGTGTGTGAGCGAGCCGCCATTTGTCACATGCTCACAGAGGTTACCCTGCTGACGAATGAGAATGCAGCACTCTTAAATCACAGAGCCAATCACGTGAGAGACAGGCTGACCGAGGACACACAGAAAGGAGGTGGTTACTGTCCTGTTTAATGTGAGTTATAGAGGAGGTGGAGGAGGAGGAGGCGAGAGGAGAGTTTGTCACCTTTACTCTTTTCCAATAAAACAGGGTTTTTGTGTGTTTCACTGTGTGTGTGACTAATTGCAGCCAATCCAAGCAATCAGAGAGCAAACAGCTTCTCTCCCAGTGGACACACACACACACACTCCTCCTCGCTTCGATCTCCTCCTGGCTGATGTGTGGAGCAGTGAGCAGGACAAGACAGGGCATTAAATCTAACACACCCTCCACAGCAGAGGCCAAACTCAGCCTTCTCCCAGCTGAGCTCGCTTCGGAGGAAAAACTGACCAATCTATTCAATTCAGTTTTATTTATACAGCGCCAAATCACAACTACAGTCTCCTCAACGGCGCTTTATATTGTACAGTAGACCCTACAATAATACTAGAGAGAAAAACCCAACAATCATATGACCCCCGATGAGCAGCACTTTGGCAACAGTGGGAAGGAAAAACTCCCTTTTAACAGGAAGAAACCTCTGGCAGAGCCAGGCTCGGGGAGGGGCGGGGCCATCTGCTGCGACTGGTTGGGGTGAGCCTCAGCTTCACCCGAATCTGAAGCTGAGGTTCTGTTTGGAGGTGATGGGTTCAACCAGAGACAGCTGTTATCGGGTCAGAGTTCAGAGCCGCAGTTTGTTAAAGCTGTTAATAAACCTCACTGATCTGGAGACAGTCAGTGTTAAAACATCTGGAACATGTGGAGCTTCGTGGAAGCACAGACACAAAGCAGTAACATGCAGGAGTGATCTCAGCTCGTTTGTCAATTTCAGCAGCTCACATCTGATTCTTTAAATCAAATATAATGTTTCAGGCCAACGGCAGGCGGTGCTTAATATTTATTTGATATTTGTTCTGGTGCCTTTGGGCGCATGCCTCTCTTCTGTCTGTGTCCGAGGCTGCCGAGGACCAGCGTCGCTCCACCGCCTTTACTCTAAAAACAGACACTTTATCAATGGGACTTCTGCATGTGATATCGGTGGGAGGAAAACATCCACACAGACAGCATTCTCCAGTGAAAGTGGTGGTTTAATACTGCAGACACACACACACACACAGAGCTGCAGCGAAGAATCGATTGACCAGTGATTGCAGGCTCCATTTAATGTTCTTATAAATGGTACAAGTTCAATCTAATCTGAGCCATGTAGCGCCGGCTTGCTCTCTGCTGTCAGTGTGAACAACAGTAATCTTCCCTAATACTCTTTCCTGCTGCACACACACACACACACACACACACCGTCTCAGCCTCTGGACTGACTATGTTTCTTGCTCTGATTTCTTTCTGTCGTTAGCTGTTTGTTACTGCTCACGACGAGCTGATAAACTTCATCCCCTCCTCATCGTCAGCCTGTTCCAGCTGAGATTTTTAGATCATTTAACCTGATCCTGGAAAGCAACTTTGCTAATCTTTCTCTTTGGTGACTAGCACGTCTGGTCAGCTAAAAATAAACGAGTCCAGACCAGATCAGATGCTGGTAACGCCATGACATCACGGGTATATTTAGCTTCCTTACAGACCAGCTGAAGCAGCTGAGTGCAGTGAGCCAACAGTACAGTAATTATTAGTTTTGCAGGGAAAGCAGTTGAGGCAGTGGAAGATGTTCCTGAGGTTTGTTTCTAGTTTGTCAAGTTGAAAACCAGATGTTCATAAATAACAGTCTTCAGAGCCTTTCAGTGTTCCCAGTTCAGTTAGTCTGGTCCATTTCTACAACCTGTTTACTCAGTTTATTAATAGCTGGGTCAGTCAGACCTGCAGCCAACAGTGACAACAGGAATATCAGGGCGCGTTTCCAGAGCTGTGAGAAAACAGGCTTGAACCCAACAGAGTCTGGACCTGAACCCAACGGGGTCCAGATATGAACTCAACAGAGTCTGGACCTGAACCCAACGGGGTCCAGATATGAACCCAACAGAGTCTGGGCTTTAACCAGCTTTCTCTTGGAAATGAGGTGCACATTTCAATGAGACTTTTTACCCGTATAAATAAAGGATAATAAATACAACCCAGCAATGTCCAGTCCTGATCGCCACACGGTCTAACCTGACTAAAGGATTCTGTGAGTAAGAACAGGAGAACCATCCAGGTGAACTGTTTATTTGCACCTATGATATTATACCTCAGGGAGGACACCCCTACAGCAGAAATAAGCACTGTTTGGGTCTTTAGAGTTAATTTTCCCCATTATAACACCTGTTCACATTTCATTAAGGCTTAAACTTTATTAAGGACGTGGCTTCTCGTTTAAGGTTCATAATGAGGTCAACATAAAGATTAACTGTAAGTGATCCACATTTTGCTCTACAGGTTCATTCTGCTGTCTCTGGACAGTTTTTAATTGATTCATTTGCAGGAGGACTTTGACCCGAGTCAGAACCTTCAGATGTGGCCCACTGGTTCTTCACAGGTGCTGTGGTGGTGCTGTTTGCTGGTTCTATGAGGTTCTCCGGTCGTTGTTTATTTCTGTTTTTTGCTCCAATAAGGGTGGGGATACACACACACATGCAGTCACACACACATGCCTTTTGGTGAGTGTGTGTGTCTCTGTGGGGTTCAGGGTATATTAATATTTCTAATAGGGCTGTTATCAGCTCACTGCCAGCTGTACACAGCAAACACACACACACGCAGGGAGGCTCCAAGGCAAATATATACACTACACACACACACACTCGGTCTGTCTGTTGTGTGATAACTCCCACAATGCCTTTCTGTGTCAAAGAGACCTGGAGGTCAAAACCACTTTTTTCTCTCTGTGCGTGTGTGTTAAAAAAATACAAGCTGTTGTAAACAACACACACAGACACACACACACGAGTGTGCAGACACACAGTTTGTGGCTTTAAAGTGAATTTGAAAAGAGATTAGACACACACACACACACACACACAGCTGCAGGTAAACACTGTTTAAAGGTGGGTGAGAGAGAAGAGAGGTTAAAGTTTGGACTGTTTCACAAATAAATGAGAGAAAAGAAAACTCAGTGTGTGTGTGTGCGTATGTGTGCGTGTGTGTGCGTGCGTGCGTGCGTGTGTGTGTGTGTTTTGGGTTAATTAGTGTGTTAAAGGGTTTATCAGCGTGTCGGCATGCAGTAGATTCACTCTTTGAACATGACTCTGTGTGTGTGTGTGTGTGTGTGTGTGTAGTGTATAAAGCCACTATCAGCATCCTGCCAAAAGCAATTAAAGCCTCATTCAGGGAGTTTAAACACATGGAGTGACTGCAGCTGAAATCCAACCAATCAGAGGAGAGGTCACACTGACACACCAGCTCCCCATTGGCCGATTTAAGTAAATGTGGGACTGCTCCTTCAAACCTGTTGGCCGGGGATTCTGCCCGACGTTTGTGTGGATGCTTTCAGAAAGTTTAACACACATTCGCCGCCTGAAATAAACCTCTGAGAGCAGGAAACACACACACACTTCCTGCTATGTGTGTGTGTGTGAGAGAGAAAGTAAATACGGTGCAGCTGCCTCTCCTCACGTCTCGGTACAGCTCGGGTAATAGAATTACTGCCTCCATCTGCGCGCGTGTGTGAGCTGGGTGTGAGGTGATTGGTTTACAGATGGTAGGGGTCGTATATTATTGGCCCACAGGTGAGAGGGGGCGGGAGGTTAACGAGCAGAAGAAACGCCAGGACACGAACGGGGGCTGTGTGTGTTTGTTTCTCTTTCTGCCTATGGTCTGATTGGACGATAGCGAGAAAGAGGAGGCGGAGCTGTGTCTCAGGTGCAGAGAGTTTGAAGCGCTCGCTCGGGCCTTTGAGAACGTGATGAAGATCAAGTTTGGCCGAGTGTTCGATCCGAGCGCCTCCACCTCCTGCAGCTCTGATTGGTCGGTTTGGTGTTCACTCACTGATTAGCAGCAGCGTTTTCTAGCACCACCACAACATGCCTCATTCACACTTTCATACAAATACTAACATTCACACTCCCATGAATGCATCAGCAGTAACTCAGGGTTCAGTGTCTTGCTTGAGGACTCTTTGGCCTGGAGCAGCCAGGGTTTGAACCGCCGACTGGTAGACGATGTACCTCCTGAGCCACACCCACCCGTGTCTTTCTCCACCCATAACCTGCACCTAAACGCAGACAAACAGAGCAGACCCCAGCCTTGCTCACAGGATCAGACCCTGAGCCGGGCCCCTTGGGCCCACTCACACCTCATACCTGAAATCTTTCTCTGCTGAATCACACACTGCTGTTTGCCCTGCAGCATGCCTCAGTTACTACAGAAACAGCAGACACACACAGCACATGCGTGTGTTTACCCTGACACACCTACAACTACACACACACAGATGTGTGACCAAAGAAGTCAGAATAATCCCTAGGAGCTCCACAGACACGTCCACACATCAGCGACGTCATTCACCTTTGAATGAAGGTGTTTCAGTGCTCACATGTATCAGCTGACAGCACGCTGACACATGTGACCATTTCACAGTCCGAGCTCTGACTCTGGGTTTTTCAGGCTATGACGTGCTGGGAACTGTGACACAGTTAATTCTGCAGAGTGGCAAAAAACAAACACAACAAACTGCTGTCATCATTTTACAGAAACAAAGAAACATGGCATTACATGACTGTAACACAGAGACGTCCAGGTCACACAGGAAACGACCATAATCCAATCATTCTGCCTCATTTCTGCTCTGCTCTACTGACTCTTTGATGTTTGAAAAATGTCCTTCAGAAAGTGATGATGAGGATGATGATGATGGTGAAGATGGTGATGGTGATGAAGATGGTGATGATGAAGATGATGGTGAAGATTGTGATGAAGATGGTGATGATGAAGATGGTGATGATAATGGTGAAGATGATGATGAAGATGGTGAAGATGATGGTGAAGATGATGATGATGATGATGATGGTGAAGATGATGGTGATAATGGTGATGATGATGGTGATGATGATGATGATGATGATGGTGGTGAAGATGATGATGATGATGGTGAAGATGATGATGGTGAAGATGAAGGTGATAATGGTGATGGTGGTGATGGTGGTGATGGTGGTGGATTGTGTTCATGTGTGACTGATGGTTTGAATGTATTATGTCAGTATTTTATGATTATATCTGAAATGAAATCAGAAAAACAAAGTGAGTCTTTTAACACCAGGAAACTGAAAACCTCATCCTGAAAACAGCTCTGATGTTTGTCAGGAAGACAAATGGGGTCTTCTAATTGGCTGTAGATGAAGGTTCAGTCAGCTGTTGGGCCGTGTTAAACATGGAGTGAGGCGCGAGCTGTGAGACAAACACTAATCAGCCGCAGACGCACAAATGGCTGATTTGAGAATAAACTCATCACAGCTTTTGTTCTCACTTGCTCTTCATCAGTCTGGATTGTTCTTGCTCCTTCCTCCTCCTTCTCCTTCTCCTCTTCGTCCTCCTCTTCCTTCCGTGATTAAACCTCATGTTTTTCTAATCGATTCTCCTCAAGGTCCATTGATCCACTGACACATGCACACACATTAAAACACTCTGGTAACCAGGAAATGAAATCAAACACGAGTCTACGCTCAGGTTAAAATAGTCTCTGTGAGGAAATCATCGTTTGAAGGTTGATCAACTTTCCCAGGAAAATGCTCTGAAAGATGGGGAAGCTACAGAGTGGCATGTGGCCACAAAGCTTTTTGTGTGTGAAACATCCAAACACACACTCAGATACCTGCTGATGTCATTCACATGGAGCTCCGCCTTCTTGGACGCTCTGTTACTACAGTGACCTCACAGCAGCCATATTATTGGTCACATGATATCATTAAAAGGCTCCAACAACACACCAAAGCTCCAGCTCAGGTGAAGCTAGCCGAAAGCTGTCACCATCCACCTGTCAAAGAGGCCACGCCCCTAATAATGCAAACGTTAAGCCTACATGTGTAATGAAGTGGCATCATCAGGCTGTGAACATGTTTATGTGAATGTGGAGTCAGTGGTACGAATCAGAACTGCAGCTTTAGCTTTTTAGTTACAAATAAGTGAAAAGTCATTAAATGTGGTTTCTTTATCGAGTCTTTATTTGTCCCAAATAAGCAAAGAAAATGTTTGACGGCTCCACAGTGACCCCACCTCACCAAACCATCAAGCGATCAATCAGAAAGTCATCTGCAGATGAAGCGATGGCAACATTGAAGCGATACAACATAACTGACAGCTGACTGAAGGAGTACTGCAGTACAGTTACCATAGAGACGCCCTTCAACCCGCACACACGCTCGCTGTAAGACGACCGATTTAAATTTCATAGAAACTTTGCAGAAAGATGAAGGGAAGTGAAAGCAGTGAGCTCGGGAGATTGACAGCTGTAGTCGTGACACGGAGATGTGAAGACACAATAATGAGAGCGCGCACACACACACACACAGAGGAAGAGGGTGCATTCAGAGTTACTGAGCTTTAACGCAAACGTCGCGCTTTTATTCTGAAGTCTTCCAATTACAGATTTCCACTGTCGACAAAATGAGCCATTTGTTCTCACACACACACACACACACACACAGATCAATTATGGATTTACTGATTTATTACACTAACGAGCACCGTTTATTTTCTTATCTCCTCTTGTCAGTGATGATTTCCTGTTGTTTATTTTTTTATTTTTTTATTTTTGTGTCCTGTCTGGCACTGTAGCAATCAGAATTATTATCTGAAGGCCAAGAAAAATACCCAACAGATTTACTTTCCAAAGTGGGCCTTTTGCTATACTGGCCCACTTGATTCTCATTGTTTATTTGATCTTTATTAGTTATTTTTATTCTAAGTTATTGTAATCAGGCCAGACTGGACTCGGGGACGGGAAAGAAAAAAAGAAGAAAAGTTCAGAAGAAAGTTAACAGAAGGAGAGGGAAAGAAAACGGAGAAATAAGATAGAGAGAAAAGACAATGAAAATCTGCTTCATCACCTTTGTCTCTTTTTTTCCCCCTCTTTATCTTTTCCTGGATCACCTGTTGAGACAAAAAGAAAACAAGCAGAAGAAAACGAGAGCAATACAATAAACAACGTCATGATGATCTATGGGAATATAACAGTAAATATTAAATATTAAACATTATTATGCAGCACATAAGATCGACAGCGCACAGTGTGCTTTGAGGTAGGAGCCAAAAAGGGTGTAGTTTGTGTGTGTGTGATCACCCGTGTGTACACCTGTGCGCATGGATGCGCTTGTTTTTAAAAGGTTCCTTCATGTAATGATCTGTTAGAGGGTGTGGGGGGGCCACAGCCCCGTCCTCCAGGGCATGAAGCAGGTATGGAGGAGATCCAGACTCCAGACATCCAGAGGCCCCCAGAACACAAGAGACCAAGGACGACCAACAGAGGGGCAGCCGCGCCACTGTCCCAGTAAGAGCTGAGGAGAGTCCCAGATGAGGGCTCACTCAGCAGCTGCGGAGCAGAAGCCAGGGGGAGTTGCAGTGACGTGCCCGGGGGCTCCGCCGGCAGCCAGCTGCTCCAGAGTGACTAAGCCCCAGGCCGAGAGAACGAGGGCACCCCACCCCCAAAGTGGCCCGAGCGAGCCCCAGGCTCCAGGCCCCGATAAGCAGCCACCAAGGAGTGAGCCGGTGTGTACCTGGACGCCCATCAACGGACACAAAGACCCACCAACGCACCGATGTCTGAGGGCGTCTGCCACCGGCAGGGGAAGTGGTGGGGGGAGATAGGCCTCCTTATCTTGGAGGGCCTGAGATGTCCCCAGAGCGGTGGCGTCTGACACCCAACCTGACATATAGACACAGACAAACAGGCACACACAGATACAAACATCCATTCCCACCCTCATGCTCTCATATGCACTTACTCCACACTCAACCAACGTGGAGACAGACATAAAGAGACGCTGTACACACAATCACACTCCCCAAGGGTACTCTAAGAACCGGGTCTAGGTACCCTTGTCCCTGGAGGGGGAAACTGCACCCAGACCCAGGTGGTGTTACCCTTTTCCCTGGGGTGGGGAGAAGCAGACCGCCCCGACTCCGCAGCAGCAGGGAGGCCCCACACTCCAGATCCCAGTTGGACGGCCAACTCCCCCTCCCAGCCCCCCCGCTCCAGCAGGCCGCAGAGAACGGGGGTGAGAGAAGACTCCAAACCTCCCTCCACCCGCTCATTGTAATGTTGATGCATGTGTGTTCTAAGGTGCATTTAAAACCCAGGAGGGCATGGAGCTACCTGCCAGAGAGCAGCAGGTAAGCGCATAGCCCCTCCTGCTAGCCCTCAATGTCTACGTGTATTTAAAATTGAGAGGTGGGCAACGACGCCAGGGGTGAGGTGTACACCCTGATGGTAATTTGGACTCCGTGTATCGTGCCCACCCCCAAGATCCTATATGTATGTGTTATGAGAGTGTGAGTAATGTGAATGTCTAAGTTGTGGGATAAAATTGAGGCAGAGGCAGCCAGAAGGGGACAGAGGGGGGAGGCATCCCCCCCCCCCTGCACCCTGGTGACACACCTTTACCCCAAGGCCCTGCATGTGTGGGTGATTGTGGTGGAGCGGGAAGAGGGAGGCAGCTGGAGATAGGGAGGGAAAGAAGGGAGGGGCAAGTGACCCCTCCCTGGGGCCAGCTCCCCCGCTGACCCAAGTAGGCACCCCCATAGTCCGCAACCCACCAGGGAAAGGGGGCCCAGACCCATCCGGACCGGGGCCCAGTACAGCAGCGCCGCCTGGCCCACAGAGCCCGGGACAGCCCACCTGACCCCACCACAGAGAAAACTGCACCCACCCTGTCATCCACTCATCTTCCAGACTACACGAGACAATAGACGCCCAGGCTGAGATCTTCCTCCATCTCTCCTGTATCTCCCCCTGCTGCAGAGAGTTCCTGAAGAGAGGAGAGCTCCTGCAAGATGTAACAACCTCCCCCACCAGTTGAAGAGCCCCCTAGGTGGCTCGATGCACTGGCGGCACCCTGCGCCAGGGCTGGGCCCCCATACACCCACCTGCCCACAACCCCGGCAACACACAAACCAGGATCCAAGCCCCCGAGACCCAGCCAGGGCCCCAGCCCAGAGTCCGGCCCGTCCCGGACCCACCCCGGGGCAGCCAGGCTACTAGGTCAGTAACCCACATCCGTCAGCACAGACCCTCCCCTAGCCCCGCTGTACGCAGCCACGAGGAAACTGTCACCTAAGAGCCAACAGAGCCCTTAATAGGCCATGACCGCTACCCCAGGTTGAGCCCTCCAAGGAAGATGCTCCTAGGGAACTCCCCGACGCCCTAAGCCTGTCCCTACCCCCACACCAATCACAACAGCAAAGGTGGGACCAAACTATGACCCTCCACCCCCGCTAGGTGATGGAGCTGATCAAAGGAGCCCAGAGCAATTGATCTGATGTGGTGGCAGAGGCTGTATCAAGACTAATGTAATCTAATAGATAATTTCTATATTGGTTAGAATTAAGATTATATTTATTTTTCCAGTTCATGAGGACTGTTTTCTTGGCTATGCATAGGGCAGTGAAAACCATATGGGCGATATTCTTTTCTGAAGTGACATTATCTAAGCTGCCCAACAAACACACTAAGGGGGAAGTTGGAATGTTACATTTCAGACACTTTGATAAGTCTTCACATATCTCGCGCCAGAACTTCTGAACTGGTGGACAGAACCAAAGAGCGTGGATATAATGGTCCGGTGAATTGGTTTGGCAGTGTGAGCAGTTGTTGGTAGACGTAAACCCCATCTTGAACATCCGATGACCTGTATAGTGCACTCTGTGTAATATTTTGTATTGAGTTAATTGAAGACTGGGATTTCTGATTAGATGAAAGGTTTTTAAGCAAATCTGAGACCAGAAGTTTAGGTCTAAGTTAACTGATAAATCCGCTTCCCATTTTGCAATAGGAAGTGATATTGATTCATCTGTTTTAGAAAGCATTCTGTAAATTTTGGAAAGTAATTTTGGGGGTTTATGAGTAAGAAATTGTTCCACACTTTGTGGTGTTTGTAGTTCAACTTGACCCGGTTTGAATTTCTTTTTTACTATGGATTTAATTTGTTGATATTCTAAAAATCTTTTCTTGTTGATCCCATATTGTGTAACTAGTCCGTCAAATGAAATAAATTCTGTTCCTTCTAGTATATGTTCTAAATATTTGATTCCTTTATCACTCCAATCTGAAAAGTTTATCATATTATTGTTTTGTAATATGTCAGGGTTGTTCCAGATAGGTGTACGTTTGCATGGGATTAATGAAGACGCCGTCAATTTTAGAAACTCCCACCATGCTATCAGAGAAGAGCTGATGTTGATGCTTTTAAAGCATTCATGTCGTTGGATGTTTGAGCTGATAAATGGTAGGTCTGAGATCTCTAGATTATTGCAAAGTGCTTGTTCTACATCTAGCCAAGGTTCATCTAAGATGGTATGTTTTAGCCATCCTGAGATAAACTGAAGCCTGTTGGCTAAGAAGTAGTGCTGAAAGTTAGGCAGTTCTAGTCCTCCTTTATCCTTGGTCTTTTGTAGTGTTTTTAAGCTTATACGTGGGGGTTTATTTTTCCAAAGGAATTTGGACATACATGAATCTAGAGATCTGAACCAATCTTGTGGCGGTTTAGTTGGGATCATTGAGAATAAATAATTTATTTTTGGTAAGACCATCATTTTTATAGCGGCAATCCTTCCCATGAGTGATATGGGTAGACATTTCCATCTAGCCAGATCATCTTCTACCTTCTTTAAAAGTGGGATATGGTTTAATTTAGTTAGATCTGCAAGCTTGGGAGAAACATTAATACCTAAATATTTTATATTTCCCGATTGCAGTGGTGTAGAAGAGGAATTATGGAGGGAGCAATTAATCGGTAGGACTGTAGATTTTGACCAGTTAATTGAGTAATCTGATATTCTTGCAAAAGAGTTTATCAATTCAATCACCCCAGAGACATTGGTTTGTGAATTTTGGAGAAAGAGTATCACATCATCCGCATAAAGGCTGATTTTATGTTCCACGTTCTTGCATTTTATGCCCTTAATTACTGAATTCTGTCTAATTGCTGCTGCTAGTGGTTCAATAAAAATTGCAAACAGTGAAGGGGAGAGTGGGCATCCCTGCCTGGTGCCCCTCAAGAGACAGAAGCTGGAGGATGTCTGGTCATTTGTTCTGACACAAGCTGTTGGGGAATTATATAATATTTTTAACCAGTTTATGAAAGAGGATCCAAAACCAAATTTGTGTAAAGTTGCAAATAGAAATTTCCAGTTAACTCTGTCAAATGCTTTTTCTGCGTCTAAAGAGAATATTGTAGTTTCTAGGTTTTTACTGTATGAGTAGTCTATCAAATTAAGTAATCTGCGTGTATTTGTTGATGAGTGCCTACCTTTTATGAAACCAGTTTGGTCAGGATGAATTAAGGGCGGGGGGTTATTTTCTCCAGTCTCTTCGAGAGAGCTTTGCAGATTATTTTAAGGTCTACATTTATAAGGGATATTGGACGATAGCTTGAGGCATATACAGGGTCTTTGCCTGGTTTTAGCAGGAGATTAATGTTTGCAGAATTCATATTTGATGGAAGTCTGCCCTTTTCTTTGATTTCCAACAACGTTCTGTAGAAAACTGGTGCTAGAATCGACCAGAATTCTTTGTAGAATTCTGCAGGAAAGCCGTCTGGACCTGGAGCCTTATTATTGGGCATACTTATCAGGGCTTCCTGGAGTTCACCTGGTGTCAGTGGTGAATCCAGTGCCATTGCTTGAGTGTCCAATAATTTTGGAAGAGTTATGTTGTCCAAAAACTGATCAATTTCTTTTTTAGATGGGTTTATTTGTGGTGAATACAACGTTTTATAGAAATCCCTGAAAATGTTGTTTATTTGTATCGGTTCATCATCATCATCATCATCGTTTATTTGTATAGCACTTTAAGAACACACCAGGCAGACCAAAGTGCTGAACAACACAGATCAAAACAACAACCAAATTAAAAATACCATAAAATCATTACAAACAATAAAATAAATAAGAAGGTGTCAGTTTCCTACAGAGTTAAAAGCCAGGGAATAAAAATAGGTTTTCAATCTGGACTTAAAGACCTGCACTGATGACGCTTGTCTAATTTGGAGGGGAAGGTTATTCCAGAGCATCGGAGCCGCAATTGAAAAGGCACGGTCTCCTCTGCATTTCAGCCGCGACTTAGGGACCGACAGCAGCAGCTGCTCAGCTGAACGGAGCGAGCGAGGAGGAACATGTGACTTCAGCAAGTCAGTTAAGTACACAGGAGCCAGACCATTTAAAGATTTAAAAACCAATAAAAGGACCTTAAAACGAACCCTAAAATCAATGGGAAGCCAATGCAAGGAAGCCAGAACCGGAGTGATGTGATCGAATTTCCTACTACCGGTTAAAAATCGCGCTGCCGCGTTTTGCACTAACTGCAGGCGTGACAAGGTGCCCGACCCGACCCCTATTAAAAGGGAATTACAATAGTCCAGACGTGAGGTGATAAAAGCATGAATAAGAGTTTCCAAATTGGGTTTGGAAAGGAAAGGCTTAACCTTCGACAGGCGTCTGAGGTGATAAAAAGCTGATTTTACCACCCCACTTACATGACCTTCAAAAGTAAGCGCAGAATCAAGTTTAACACCAAGATTAGTGACTGAACTTTTCAGATGAGAGGTCAAATCACCAAAATCAACATCTGGAGAATCAGTAGAACGATGCGGGCCATATAAAATTGCTTCCGTTTTGCGACCATTAAAATTCAAAAAATTATTTGCCATCCATAATTTAATATCGCTAAGACAGTCAAGCAGTGATTGACATGGGGAGGTATCCAAATGACTAAAAGGTAAGTAAAGCTGACAGTCATCGGCATACAAATGAAATGACACTCCGTGTTTACGAAAAATCGCACCAAGGGGGAGTAAATACAGCGAGAAAAGTAATGGCCCAAGGATAGATCCCTGGGGTTCATATATTGTGTTCCCAGATGAGTCTTGAACAGCACATATAGTTGTTTTTTCTTTATTTATTTTTAGCTGGTTTGCTAGAAATTGACTGGATTTATTACCATGTTCATAATTTTGTAAGTGTAGTCTCTGTACTAAGAATTTTGTTTTTTTATCAATTATCTCATTTAATTCTAGTTTTGTTTTGCGTATTTTGTTCAATGTTTCCTGATCTTGGTGGGACGCGTAGGCTTCTTCTAGTGATTTGATGGTTTTTTCTAATTCCTGAATATTTTTGTTTTCTTTTTTCTTTTTATGTGATGAGAAAGAAATTATTTTACCTCTCATCACAGTTTTCCCTGCTTCCCATAGAACAGAAGCTGATGTTCCGGGAGTGTCATTATAGTCTAAATATGAAGTCCACTCTTTTTTAAAATATTTAATAAAGTCTTCATCTTTAAGCAGTGATGTATTAAATCTCCAGTTGTTACATGGTGTAGTATTATTCTTGTGCATTAGTGTTAAAGCTACAGGAGCATGATTGCTGACAGCTATAGGGTGAATCTCAGTGTGTGAGATGTCACTCAGCAGTGAGCTGCTGACCAAAAAATAATCCAGACGAGAGTAGGAGTGATGGACATGTGAGAAAAAAGTATATTCCTTACTGGTGGGGTCAAATCAAATCAAATCAAATCACTTTTATTGTCACATCACATGTGCAGGAACATTGGTACAGCATATGTGAGTGAAATTCTTGTGTGCGAGCTTCACAAGCAACAGAGTTGTGCAAAATACAATAATGTAAACAAGCAAAATACAAGAATGGCTACATCTGAAACTAATAAATATATGTACAATATATAATAGTATATGCATTTCTGGATGTGTATACTAAATATTTTTCTACGTGTGTGTGTGTGTGTGTACACATATTTTACAAATTAAATAGAGTAAACAATAAATAAAATATATAAAAATATACAGAGTGAGACATGTGCAAAACAGTGGCATTACTGTACAGTATGGAGTGCATAATGTTAAAGTTCCAGTAGTGAAGCTGAGGTGTCTATGACGTGTTCAGCAGTCTGATGGCCTGATGGAAGAAGCTGTCTCTCAGTCTGCTGGTACGGGACCGGATGCTGCAGAACCTCCTTCCTGATGGAAGCAGTCTGAACAGTTTATGGCTGGGGTGACTGGAGTCCTTGATGATCCTCCCCGCTTTCCTCAGGCACCGCTTCCTGTAGATGTCTTGGAGGGAGGGAAGCTCACCTCCAATTATCCGTTCAGAGCACCGCACTACTCGCTGGAGAGCTTTGCAGTTGTAGGCGGTGCTGTTGCCATACCAGGTGGTGATGCATCCAGTGAGGATGCTCTCAATGGCACAGTGATAGAAGGTCCTGAGGATGCGGGGGCTCATGCCGAATCTTTTCAGTCTCCTGAGAAAGAAGAGGCATCTGCTGCGCCTTCTTCACTGTTTTGTTTGTGTGTACTGACCACGTAAGATCCTCAGCCAGATGTACACCAAAGAACCGGAAGCTGCTCACTCTCTCCACAGCAGCGCCGTTGATGGTGATGGGGGTGTGTACTTCTCTGCACCTCCGGAAGTCCACTATCAACTCCTTTGTCTTTGCGACGTTGAGGGTGAGATGGTTGTCTTGACACCAGTGGGTCAGGGCGCTGACCTCCTCCCTGTAAGCCGTCTCATCACCGTTGGTGATAAGACCCACCACTGTAGTGTCGTCCGCAAACTTCACAATGATGTTGGAGCTGTTAGTGGCCGTGCAGTCGTAGGTGTAGAGTGAGTACAGGAGAGGGCTCAGTACACATCCCTGTGGAGCACCAGTGTTCAGTGTGACGGGGGATGAGGTGATGCTGCCCAGTCTGACCACCTGGCGTCTGTCAGACAGGAAGCTAAGGATCCAGCTGCAGAGGGAGCTGCTCAGTCCTAGATCCTGCAGTTTCCTGTCCAGCTTCGAGGGAACGATGGTATTGAATGCTGAGCTGTAATCTACAAACAGCATTCTCACATACGTGTCTCTCTTCTCCAGGTGTGACAGGGCAGTATGTAGTGTCAGGGCTATGGCATCATCAGTGGACCTGTTGTGGCGGTATGCGAACTGTAGAGGGTCCAGTGAGTCGGGTAGTGCAGAGCAGATGAAGTCCCTGACCAGCTTCTCGAAGCATTTGCTCACGATGGGGGTCAGGGCTACAGGTCGCCAGTGGTTCAATGAGGAGATGGTGGAGGATTTGGGTACAGGGACGACGGTGGCCATTTTGAAGCAGGCTGGGACTACAGACAGAGAGAGGGAAAGGTTGAAGATGTGCGTGAACACTCCAGCCAGCTGAGCCGCGCATGACTTGAGGACGCGGCCGGGAATCCCGTCCAGACCAGTAGCTTTGCGTGCGTTCACCTTCCTGAAGCACTTCCGCACATCCTCCTCAGACACAGTGTGCGCACTGACGTCATCCGCGGTGCGCACACTGTCCGGTCTCGTGGTGTTCGCTGTGTCGAATCTAGCGTAGAATACGTTTAGATCCTCACACAGAGAGGCCGTGGTCTGCGGTGTGCTGGTTTTCCCTCTAAAGTCTGCGATCGTGTTTAGTCCCTGCCACATACTCCGAGGGTTGTCAAACTGTTGCTCCACCCTGTCCCTGTACTCACGTTTGGCTGCTTTGATCGTCTTCCGGAGTTGGTAATGTGCGTGTTTGTAGTCCGATGTGTTCGCGGAGGCAAAGGCGGTGTTCCGTGCCGCGCGAACATCTCCGTTAATCCAGGGTTTTTGATTTGGGAAGGATTTAACTGTTCTGGATGGGACGACATCTTCCACACATTTCCTGATAAATCCACAGACTGAGTCTGTGTACTCATCAATGTCCCTAGCAGCCACGTGAAACATTTCCCAGTCCGCGTGATCAAAACAGTCCCGCAGCGCAGACTCCGATTGGTCCGTCCAACAGTGCACCGCCCTCCGGGTTGGAGCTTCCTGTTTCAGCTTCTGCCTGTAGGCGGGCAGGAGCAGGATGGAGCGGTGATCTGATTGGCCGAATGGGGCGCGGGGGAGGGCTTTGTACGCATCCTGGAAAGAGGTGTAGCAGTGGTCGAGTAGCCGATTTCCACGAGTGTTAAAGTGGATGTGTTGGTGGAGTTTTGGTGAGACTTTCTTCAGGTTTCCCTTATTAAAGTCTCCGGCTGTGATAAACGCTGCCTCTGGGTGTGCGGTTTCCTCGCTGCTGATCGCGCTGTACAGTTCCCTGAGTGCACGGTCAGTGTCGGCTTGTGGGGGAATGTAAACAGCCGTAATAATCACTGCTGTAAATTCCCTCGGTAGCCAGAATGGCCGGCACTTAATCATCAGGTACTCCAGGTCCGGTGAGCAGAAGGATTTGACCGGGTGCACGTTTGCATAATCACACCAGCTGTTGTTGATCATGAAACACACACCACCGCCTCTGCTTTTCCCAGTAAGATCCTGTGACCTGTCCGCGCGATGCACGGAGAACCCCGGTAGTTGTATTGCGGAGTCTGGTACCTTGTCCGATAGCCAGGTTTCTGTGAGGCAGATCACGCAGCAGTCCCGCATCTCTCGCTGGAATGAGATCCGTGCCCGAAGCTCGCACAGCTTGTTCTCCAGAGACTGCACATTAGCCAGTAATAAACTGGGTAACGGTGGTCTGTTAGTGCGCCGTCTCAGTCGAACCAGAACGCCAGATCTTCTCCCTCTGCGTCGGCGTTTGCGGCCTCCAGGGCCAGAGAACAAAGGCGTCTCAGGTGAGATGAATGGGGGGTCTGCGAACGGAGCGTCCGTGTTGCAAAACTTGAACTCCGGAAAGTTATAAGAAAGTCGGTCTTTTATGTCCAGTAAGGTTTGTCGGTCGTACACAAGGAGACATGTGCTACTCGCGAAAAAATGAAGGAAAAGTAAAATTAAACACAGAAAAAAGCTGTTGCTTGGGGGAGCTCGCGACGAGGCTGCCATACTCTGCGCCATCTTGACTGGGGTGAAGGGAGCGCCATGCATCGCAAAGACCAAAGTCGCTCATATACTGTTTGATTATATTTGTGGACTGCCAATTACGCTGAGTTCCTGCTGTATGGAGCCTATCCATGTCTTCATTTAGTCCAAGGTTGAGGTTGCCTCCAAGAACAAGTGTGCCATCTAAGTGTTCAGAGAGTGCACTGAAAAAACCGTGAAAGAATGAGGGATCATCAACATTTGGACCATATATACTTGCAATACATAGCTTTTTATCAAGTATAGATAGTTTAATGATTAAGAATCTGCCCTCTGGATCTATAACTGTATCGAGTACTGTGAAATTAATATTTTTATGTATTAAAATTGCTACTCCCCTTTGTCTAGAATTATAACAAGCTGAGAACACATTGGGAAACTCAGGTGTTTTAAGTTCATTCGAACCTCTAAGAGGTCTGTGGGTCTCTTGTAATAGGACAACATCTGCCTGCAGTTTTTTGAGTTGGTTAAATATTTTTAACCTCTTTTCTCTGGAGCCAGCTCCATTTATATTCCATGTAATGAACCTCAGTGCACCCATAGATGTGTGTGTATAACTAGGGATGTACGCTGTGTGTGTCGCTTAGACAGGTGGAAAGAATACATCACTTGTTCATAAATAAAGAGAAGGAGAGAGAGAAAAAATGTGTGGCGAGATGCTCCCTGAGTCTGACTATGTGTGTGCATATTTACTAATATGAGTACGCTTGGCTTAAGTGTGTGTATCCTGTAGGTCTGTGTGCACTGTCTGACTGATGTAAATGTGCTGCCGTTGAGCGCGTGATTGTGCGTGATCGTGCTGTGCGTATAATGTCGAAATAAAGGATGTTGTTTGTGGATGAGTCTGGAAGCAGGTGATCGAAGCAGTGAAAGAAAGTAAAAAAGAAAGAAACCAAGGACAAGGGTGAGCAGCATAAAAAGAAGAGGGGGAAAAAGAGAGAAAAAAATTAGAAGGAAAAAAAACCCCCAGAAACATTTCAATCAAACCATTGATGAACCATTGGTGTTAATTCTGCGATCATATCACACTTAAGATGCGATTTGATACCGGTAAGTTAAACAGATGTTAATACAAGTTAGCGTGAGTGGATAGGGAAAGGGTGTAGCGGATTCTTATCTGGTGTGAGGTTAATACAGCCACCGAGTGATGTTGGGGTCGCAGTGAAGCTGTCCGTCCACGTACAGCCGGTCCACAGCGATGACAGCGCGGGAGCCCTTCTGGATGAGGCCGCGTCGGATTGGGAAGAGGACCCTGTGTCGTTCCAGGGGAACTGGTCGTTCACGCTGAAGTCGATTCCTTTTAATTTCCTGCCGTGGCTTTTCACCTGTTCCTTTTGTTTGAAGTGGCCGAATTTGGCCACAATAGGACGTGGTCTCCTGGCCGGCGACCTCACGTCCCCCAAGCGATAAGATAAGATAAGATAAGATAAGATAACCTTTATTAGTCCCACACGTGGGAAATTTGTTTTGTCACAGCAGGAAGTGGACAGTGCAAAAGTTATGAGGCAAAAATTAGAATACAATAAGAATAAATACAGTACACAACTGTACAGAATAGAATAAAATAAAATACTATATACAGTAGAATAAAATAAAATAAATATACAATAAGATAAAAATAGAATACAAATACAAATACTATATACAACTGAGTAAAAATACAACGATGACAGAAAGGATTATTGCACTTAGTATTATTGCATATGTATGGATGTGTGTGCTTGATCAGTTAAAGTCTTTATTATGGAGTCTGACAGCAGTGGGGAGGAAAGACCTGCGAAATCTCTCCGTCCCACACCGTGGGTGCCGCAGTCTCCCACTGAAGGAGCTGCTCAGTGCTGTCACAGTCTGCTGCATGGGGTGGGAGACGTTGTCCATCAGGGATGACAGCTTAGCCGCCGTTCTCCTGTCACTCACCACCTCCACTGGGTCCAGAAGGCATCCTAGAACAGAGCTGATGCACTCTATCGAAGGCGATGTTCTTTACGGTGTCCTCCGGCATGTAATCTTGGAGAGCGTCTAAACTCTCCCCGTTGTCCTCCAGGGTGTTAGAGATGATAGGACAGATGTTGTTAGTTATATGACAATTGATTAGTATATTTGGTAATACTGAAGCTTAAAGAAACTTTGTTCAATTCTAAACTACCATTCGCTTTAATTTTCCGCCAAAATCTCCGGCGTCTGACGTCAGTTACAACCAGGGGCGGATCTAGATTAATTTTCTTAGGGTGGCATGAGGGTGGCAAAGAAATCAAATGGGGTGGCAAAATCAAAGCCTTTTTTTTTTCCCCAAACATACGCAGGTGGTTACACATGGTTAAAATGATTCAAATGCAGTAAGTATACACGTTTTTCATATAAATATAGTCTATAACTTAATTATTGTCTGTAGCCCACATAATTACATACTATAGTTACATAAAACATGGTGATGGTATGTACTGTATAGCCTGTATAATAAATAAATATGTAGCCCAATAAGTATAAAATCCAGAAAGCTACACAACAACAGGCGTTTCATTTACAAACACAAGTCTAACTTAAGTTTCACACTGTTTTTGTTAGAAAACAATCACATTGTTACAGCTTAAATAGAAAAAAAATTACAAAATTACATTAACATTACACAAAATGTCAGAAATCTGCACTGTCATGAGCAAAAATTTAAACCTAATTTTTCATGATTTGTTGCATTAACCCACTGAGGTCTGAAATACAACCGGACATTTTTGACTCGTTTTGAGTTTACGTTTGTATTTCACCCTCAGATTGTTTCATTTTATTTTTTTTCCCCGTTGCCTTGTTTGGTATCTTTTCAGCTCAACTGAATTTAGTTGTTTTTTCACTGACATACTGCATTAGTATTACTGATCTGAAATCACACAAAGAACCTAAAATCTTAGCAGTATTTATTACTGTAAACAAAAACCACAGACATGTTGAGTAAATTTTTATAACTTGAAATGCAAATATAAAATGTACATTTTGTAAACATAAACAACTATTTATCTAAAAATGCAGCCAATACACCGTTTTTTTTTTTTCATTTTCTAAAACCATTTAAAAATATTACTAAAACTAAAATGAGAGAACAATCAGGTGTTGCAATAAGATGCCCCACAAATGATGTGTGCCAGTAAAAAACAAGTTTGTCCACCAAAAGACAGAAGAGCACAGGGACAAACCTGCAGGCCTGACAACAGCAGGTGTATCACTCCGCTGGTTTTCTACTTAGTGACAGTGTTTACGTTGCAAATGTGCATTTGTGACATTCATTAGTGCCCTCACTCACACACTAAACAAAACGACTACACAACAGAACAACTACACAAGATACCACAACACACTAAGTAAACACGCCACGCTAAACGTCACAAATCTCCCACATCTAAACTCTCTCTCTCTCTCTCTCTCTCTCTCTCGCTGTCGTTACCGTCACTCCCAAAACTTTCCCCTCTTCCTAAACAACCAAATCCCACATGTGGACTGTTTTTTTAAATTGGTCGACATGGTGCATTTTTCCACTGATAGGAAAGAGGTGGCTTTTTTCCTTTCTTTACTGTTTTCACGCTGTCCTTAGAAAACGCTTAAAACACACACACACACAAACGTGACGACAGTATTTAGAAAAAAGCGTGGCTGATATATATTATCCTAACTCTGGATTTACTGGCCTGTAATTAAAATTTAAAAACTTTGAAGTCCGAACTTTCAATGTTGGCTGAAACAGAGACTCAGCGTGGCTTGTTGCTGTGTCAGCTTACATCAGTCATGTGATTTGGAGGTGCAGCGTGTCCGTGGACCACAGAGGGTTAATAACACTCACCTTCCTTCCATTTCCACAGTGTAACATCCACCTGCCTGTGTGAAATCTGAAATTCCCATGGTGTTGTTCAAAATGTGCTCTGGCACAATCATAAGCATCGCTTGCTACTGAAAACAAGAAAAAAGCCGGTCCACCTATGGGCTGAACCATTTGTTAATGGTGCAGGGGGGGAACACTATGCAATATATTCAGTTTTAGCATTTATATTCACTGTTGACTGTAACTACGCTCAAACTGTTAATGCTATCTTATTTTAATAAACAACACTGTCATATGCAAGACTGGGGTGGCACTTGGGGTGGCAAGGGATCATTTTAGGGTGGCACTTACCACCCCATGCCACCCTTCTATATCCGCCCCTGGTTACAACATGAGTCGCTTACCCTCAGGGTAAGCATCCCTGTGTCCTCAGGGATGTGTCCTCTCGCCACTGCTCTACTCCCTCTACACTTCAGACTGTGTGGCCATCCATGGCTCCAACACCATTGTGAAGTTTGCTGACGACACAGTGGTGTTGGGTGCCATCTCCAACAACGATGAGGCGGCCTACATGGATGAAGTGAAGAATCTGGCATCGTGGTGCCAGGACAACCACCTCCAGCTGAACGTCAGCAAGACCAAGGAGCTGGTGGTGGACTTCAGAAGGGGTCAGCACAGAGACTACAAGCCCATTATCATCAATGGAGCTCCAGTGGAGAGGGTGCAGTCCTTCAAGTATCTTGGTGTCCACATCTCCTCAGACCTGACATGGGCTGCCCACATTCAGGTCCAGACCAAAAAGGCTAGGCAGCGCCTGTATCACCTACGACAACTGAGGAAGTTCAGGGTCTCTCCAAAGATCCTCAGGATTTTCTATACAGGCGCTGTGGAGAGCATCCTCACACAGAACATGACATCGTGGTTCGGGAACAGCTGTGTGAAGGACCAAAAAGCTCTCCAGAGAGTGATCCGTACAGCAGAACGCTGCTGCAGGATTGCTCTCCCCCCGCTTCAGGACACCTACACCAGGAGATGCCGGACTAGAGCAGAACAGATACTGAAGGACCCGTCCCATCCAGGCAACAAACTGTTCCAACTTCTGCAATCTGGTAGAAGGTTCCGCATCTTCCGGGCAAGGACAGAGAGACTCAAGAGGAGCTTCTATCCCCAAGCCATCCGTGCCCTAAACACACACACCCGCCCTCTCACATCATCTATAATTGACTGAGACAGGACTCTTCCAGACACTAAACCAAGGCACAATGTACATTTCAATTCCTTTAATTTTAAATATGTTTATATTGTCTATCCTGTAAAATAGTCAGATGTCTATTCATATTAATGTACAGAATTCACCTGCTTGCTGCTACTACTGCACATTCACCCAGTGTATAAAAACACCCAGCACGCCCCTGCGGGCGGTTTATCCTTCAAGCTCGGGTCCTCTACCAGAGGCCTGGGAGCTTGAGGGTCCTGCGCAGTATCTTAGCTGTTCCCAGGACTGCGCTCTTCTGGACAGAGATCTCCGATGTTATTCCCGGGATCTGCTGGAGCCACTCGCCTAGCTTGGGAGTCACCGCACCTAGTGCTCCGATTACCACGGGGACCACCGTTACCTTCACCCTCCACATCCTCTCGAGCTCTTCTCTGAGCCCTTGGTATTTCTCCAGCTTCTCGTGTTCCTTCTTCCTGATATTGCTGTCATTCGGAACCGCTACATCGATCACTACGGCCGTCTTCTTCTGTTTGTCTACCACCACTATGTCCGGTTGGTTAGCCACCACCATTTTGTCCGTCTGTATCTGGAAGTCCCACAGGATCTTAGCTCGGTCATTCTCCACCACCCTTGGGGGCATCTCCCATTTTGACCTCGGGACTTCCAGGTTATACTCGGCACAGATGTTCCTGTACACTATGCCGGCCACTTGGTTATGGCGTTCCATGTATGCCTTGCCTGCCAGCATCTTGCACCCTGCTGTTATGTGCTGGATTGTCTCTGGGGCATCTTTACACAGCCTGCACCTGGGGTCTTGCCTGGTGTGATAGACCCCAGCCTCTATGGATCTTGTACTCAGAGCTTGTTCTTGTGCTGCCATGATTAGTGCCTCTGTGCTGTCTTATATACACATATATATACTATATGTGTGTATATATATATATATATATATATATATATATATATATATATATATATATGTATATATTAGGGGTGCAACGATACACAAAATTCACGGTTCGGTTCGGTTCAATACTTTGGTGTCACGGTTCGATATTTTTTCGATACAAAAAAATGTTCATGCATTTTTAATTTGTCATTTATTAAAATTATAAATATATATTTTAACTCAAAAGTACAGTTTTTAAATTTAACCCTAACCCTTGTGCGTGTTTTTTATTTTGACAGCGAATGCGCACCTGCGGACCACTTATGTGCAGCCCTGGTTATTTAGCTCATCATATCGCAGCCACAGAAATTCTTTTGTCCATGAAACCATAAAGCTGCACTTTCTTATAGTCTGATTTGTCATAACTTCTCCGTTTTGTGGTAAGCTTTTCTTTGGCTGTCACTTCTTCACCCTGACCTGTCTTATTTGGCTCAGCAGAACTGAAATGCTTTTACACGCTCACTCACATAAGCTCAGCGATTCTCTGCGTGATCAACCTCTCACATGTTTAAGCTTGCTGCGGGAGATTTCACTTGTCATGTTTGCATAGTAAGCTAACGATTGATAAGACGATGTCAGAGGAATTGGTGCACAAATTATCATCACTCACAGATCAGTGCTGTCGCTCTCTATACACAGTTCGCACGATTGCAAAGTGAAAGCAAAAAAACAAGCGCAAATTCAAACGCGACTTCAATATGTCACATATTGACAGTGGCTCACCGATGCCAATGACATAATTACCCAGCTACATTTCTGAAAGAATGCAAAAGCATTGACATATATTTTTCCTACAATAGCCCGACGGGCAGGGAAGAGAAAGATTTTGGTACCCCGACTGAAAAAAATCGCTAGCTCCAGGACGTCGGGCTAGCGATATTGCGAGCCCTGTATCTGATTGAGGAATCACTCATCTTTGGAAAAGAGAGTTTATTACAGAGAAATGTCTCTTTCCAAAATAAAAGCTATACTATCCGCTTCTTCTGGGCTATATTCTCAGCAGCATAAGGAGAATCATGTGCTAACAGCTGTCTAAATGACTCGGCTAAAGTTAGTAGCATGCTTGCTTTTTTTTGTCTGCTTCCACTTGTCTTTGCACTAGGATGATGTCGGCGTAAATGTGCAGTCATATTCGTTGTGTTCCCACTAGTGCTTTCAGGTTAATCTCGTTGAAATGACCTTAACGCCACAACACGGCAAATCTCCGTTAACGAGCTACCGCCGATCACTCCGTGCATGGGGCTAGACGGCCAACACGTTAACGAGCTAACTGCGCTAACACACTAGTTCCCACCCATGTAATTGAGCATTGCATGGCACATCCAACATACTGTTTTACTTTAGTCCATGACTCGCTTACCTTCAGGGTCATACGTCACATGAAAACCAAAATAATTCCAAACGCCAGATCTGAATGAGGTTCAATTTGCCTGTTGCAAGTAGAGCTTAACTTCTGTCTCGCTAGCTTGCCCTGCGCTCTTCCTCCTGACTATGCTGTCTGTGTTGAGCGCTCAGTGGATCTGCGCTCGACAGTGCAGCCTAGGCGGAGTAGTCGAACACAGATTCACTGAGCGCTCAACACAGACAGCATCGTCAGAAGGAAAATTGATAAAAGAAATTACAAATGTTGTATTGTTCGATACATATGCGTACCGAACCGAAATATATATATATATATATATAATGTTCTTCCTCTACACCCCCCCCCCCCAATTTTTGCACATGTCGAGGAGCGTGTCAGGCTACATTTCACTGTGTGTTATACTTGTATAACTATGCATGTGACAAATAATAAAGAACCTTGAACCTTGTCCGTCACTTCCGTCCTTCACTATTCTCACTTCACCTATTTGTCACATACTGACAAATAGACTCACCTTTCCTGTTGTTTCATCTCTTTCCCACCGTCTTCACTCCTTTTCATTTTCTCCATCCTGTGACCTCACACATGCTTTTATTTTGAAGGCTGTGCTGTCTGGCATTCGCTCCAATAAATGATCAGAAACATTGAGCTGAAAGTCTGACTTTATTTTGATGGGTGTTAATCCTCAACATGTTCACTGTGAGAAAGTTTGATGTTTATTAACATGTTTATTAATCATATGTATTAATATGCTAATAAACATGTTTATTGGTAAATGGCCTGTATTTGTATAGCGCTTTTCTAGTCCCTAAGGACCCCAAAGCGCTTTACACAACCTGTCATCCACCCATTCACACACACATTCACACACTGGTGATGGCAGCTACATTGTAGCCACAGCCACCCTGGGGCGCACTGACAGAGGCGAGGCTGCCGGACACTGGCGCCACCGGACCCTCTGACCATTATTAACCCGTTTTGCATTCAAACCATTTTAAATTTAACTCATTCAGTTTTTTATGTGCTGTTCACATACACAAAGATTTTAAAAGTAAATAAAAAGACATATTTCTATACAAACATGCTTTTTATTTTGAAGTCTGTCACTGTTTAAGGACTTTATCTTGGCTGTTTATAATGAGGTGTTGCTTCCTCTCCGCAGGCTCCTCCTTCCTGTTTGTGAACACGTCAGGTCGCTATGGTGGTCAGCGCGCTCAGCTGCTACTACCGCCACTCAGAGAAAACGACACGCACTGCCTCAGTTTCCTGTTTTACCAGGTTGGAGGGCGCGAGGGTGCCGTGCCCGCTACGCTTAACGTCTACATCAAAGGTACGCAGGAACACTGGCGCAGGTTAGTCAGTGTAGGCCGAGCTCTCAGATGATGACGGTGTATATGTTTCCTGCAGAGAACAGTAGTCCTCTGGGAGTTCCTGTCTTTAACTTCTCAGGCCCCTCCTACCACATCTGGAAGGGGGTGGAGCTTGCTGTGTCCACCTTCTGGCCCAATCACTACGAGGTAAACCACCCTAACGCAAACACGCACGTTTACTTTTGACAGGTTTTACCTGAATAGTGTGATACCAGGTGGTACTAAACTGGGAGATTGGCTGGAAAGAATAGAATAGAATAGAATTCAACTTTATTGTCATTGCACATGCACAGGTACAGGGCAACGAAATGCAGTTTGCATCCATCCAGAAGTGCTTTAGTGATATAGATATATTACAATATATATTAGCAATAATATAGATATGTGAATATATTACAGAAATGGGTCTATTATGGTATGTTATAATGTACACGGTATGAAGTATGTTGTGAATATTCTATAACTATAAGTATGTACAGGCTGTAGTGAGTACAAGCTATGTACAGGATATGAACAGGACATAAATATGAAAAACTATACAGAAATCTGAGATATACAGTTATACAGAAATGGGAACTATGGAAGTTGTAAACAGTTGTAGGGTTAAAAATTATCGTATGTACAGAATGATTATTTACACAGAGCTATACAGTAGTGCAGTTAAGATAAGTGAGATATGTGGATAATTTCTACAGAGGCTATATAAAGTGCTAGTGGTTGTGAGTGGTGGTTCAGTCCATGTTATTATTGTGTGTTTGAAAGCAGTCTGAAAGCAGCGAGATAACACACACGCTGGTATTTCTATCACTGCGAGGACTGTGGTTGGGGTACTGACCAAACCCTGACCCCCAGTCTGGACCCTCCGTCCCAAAAAGCGATCCTCACATGTCCTGAGAGTTGCAGTGGTCCTCACAGAGATACACAGGCGAATGCACACACACTCGCTCTGGATGTGGCTGATCCGTATTGAAAGCTCTTTTATGTGGCTTTAAAAGCTCTGTCATCTCCAAACCACACGAGGGCTGCTGCTAATTGGTTCAACACGCACACATAGGCGCACACTTGGTGTAGAGCAGCAGCAGGAAGTGAGTTTTTCTCACCACGGGAACCTTCTAGTGCCAAAAAATGTTTCCTCCCGTCGACAGCACAACCTCTGGACTCAACGTCCCAATCTGTTCCTGTTACTGTCCAACATTTTAGAAGTGATTTTGCGTTTCAGTCGTGTGGCTCTGAACACTTATGGCTGATTGTCGGTCTGACGCTGGACTTATTAAAATCACACAAACACATGAAAGCATTCACAAAGGTGTTTCCACCTGCACCACTCACAGGCAGCTCTCTTTATAGATTCTGTGTTGTTGTTGTCATGTCTCTACCACTTGCAGTTTCTCTGACGTCCAGCAGAGGCAGCAGTGAGTCAGTCCCAAAGACTCCCATGTTAAAACAAGCATATTTACAGCCTGATACACAGACTGTTTCCCCCCTCATAACAGCCTTATGGGAGAGAATGTTTCCTGAACTTACCTGTAAGTTACGAGGCCCCTCCCACTGCGTTGGAGGCGGTTCTGTTGAAGCTAATTGCATTCTGGGAGTCCACATCTCCGAGGATCTCACCTGGACGACCAACTGCTCCAAGCTGGTCAAGAAGGCTCACCAGCGCCTCTTCTTCTTGAGGACTCTGAGGAAGAACCACCTGTCCTCAGACATCCTGGTGAACTTCTATCGTTGCACCATCGAGAGCATCCTGACCAACTGTATAACCGTCTGGTACGGGAACTGCTCTGCCTCGGACCGGAAGGCGTTGCAGAGGGTCGTGAAAACTGCCCAGCGCATCGCCGGAGCACCACTTCCTGCCATAAAAGACATCTACAGGAAGCGGTGTCTGAAAAGGGCTGGGAAAATCATCAAAGACCCCAGTCACCCATCACATGGACTCTTCACCCTCCTGCCCTCTGGGAGGCGCTACAGGAGCCTCCGGACTAAGACCACCAGGTACCGGAACAGCTTCTTCCCCACAGCTGTCAGACTCCTGAACTCTGCCTCCTGACATCTGACCCACGTTAAACTCATGGACTGGACATACACACACCCACAATGGACAACTGTACCCTCAAACACACAATAATAACATGGACTGAACCACCATTCACAACCACTAGCACTTTATATAGCCTCTGTAGGAATTACAGGGAGTGCAGAATTATTAGGCAAGTTGTATTTTTGAGGAATAATTTTATTATTGAACAACAACCATGTTCTCAATGAACCCAAAAAACTCATTAATATCAAAGCTGAATGTTTGTGGAAGTAGTTTTTAGTTTGTTTTTAGTTTTAGCTATTTTAGGGGGATATCTGTGTGTGCAGGTGACTATTACTGTGCAGAATTATTAGGCAACTTAACAAAAAACAAATATATACCCATTTCAATTATTTATTTTTACCAGTGACACCAATATAACATCTCCACATTCACAAATATACATTTCTGACATTCAAAAACAAAACAAAAACAAATCAGCGACCAATATAGCCACCTTTCTTTGCAAGGACACTCAAAAGCCTGCCATCCATGGATTCTGTCAGTGTTTTGATCTGTTCACCATCAACATTGCGTGCAGCAGCAACCACAGCCTCCCAGACACTGTTCAGAGAGGTGTACTGTTTTCCCTCCTTGTAAATCTCACATTTGATGATGGACCACAGGTTCTCAATGGGGTTCAGATCAGGTGAACAAGGTGGCCATGTCATTAGTTTTTCTTCTTTTATACCCTTTCTTGCAGCCACGCTGTGGAGTACTTGGACGCGTGTGATGGAGCATTGTCCTGCATGAAAATCATGTTTTTCTTGAAGGATGCAGACTTCTTCCTGTACCACTGCTTGAAGAAGGTGTCTTCCAGAAACTGGCAGTAGGACTGGGAGTTGAGCTTGACTCCATCCTCAACCCGAAAAGGCCCCACAAGCTCATCTTTGATGATACCAGCCCAAACCAGTACTCCACCTCCACCTTGCTGGCATCTGAGTGGGACTGGAGCTCTCTGCCCTTTACCAATCCAGCCACGGGCCCATCCATCTGGCCCATCAAGACTCCCTCTCATTTCATCAGTCCATAAAACCTTAGAAAAATCAGTCTTGAGATATTTCTTGGCCCAGTCTTGACGTTTCAGCTTGTGTGTCTTGTTCAGTGATGGTCGTCTTTCAGCCTTTCTTACCTTGGCCATGTCTCTGAGTATTGCACACCTTGTGCTTTTGGGCACTCCAGTGATGTTGCAGCTCTGAAATATGGCCAAACTGGTGGCAAGTGGCATCTTGGCAGCTGCACGCTTGACTTTTCTCAGTTCATGGGCAGTTATTTTGCGCCTTGGTTTTTCCACACGCTTCTTGCGACCCTGTTGACTATTTTGAATGAAACGCTTGATTGTTCGATGATCACGCTTCAGAAGCTTTGCAATTTTGAGACTGCTGCATCCCTCTGCAAGATATCTCACTATTTTTGACTTTTCTGAGCCTGTCAAGTCCTTCTTTTGACCCATTTTGCCAAAGGAAAGGACGTTGCCTAATAATTATGCACACCTGATATAGGGTGTTGATGTCATTAGACCACACCCCTTCTCATTACAGAGATGCACATCACCTAATATGCTTAATTGGTAGTAGGCTTTCGAGCCTATACAGCTTGGAGTAAGACAACATGCATGAAGAGGATGATGTGGACAAAATACTCATTTGCCTAATAATTCTGCACTCCCTGTATATCTCACTTATCTTAACTGCACTACTGTATAGCTCTGTGTAAATAATCATTCTGTATATTCGATAATTTTTAACCCTACAACTGTTTACAACTTGCATAGTTCCCATTTCTGTATAACTGTATATCTCAGATTTCTGTAAAGTTATTTATTTCATATTCTGTATAGTTTTTCATATTTATATCCTGTTCATATCCTGTACATAGCTTGTACTCACTACAGCCTGTACATACTTATAGTTATAGAATATTCAGAACATACCTCATACCGTGTACATTATAACATAATAGACCCATTTCTGTAATATACTCACATATCTATATTATTGCTAATATATATTGTAATATATCTATATCACTAAAGCACTTCTGGATGGATGCAAACTGCATTTCGTTGCCCTGTACCTGTGCATGTGCAATGACAATAAAGTTGAATTCTATTCTATTCTCTGAAAGCTGGGCGCGGTGACTTGCTCTGGCTTTCTCTGACCATTAATGTTTCTTCTGACTCCAATTTGTGATCTGTGTCCAGGATGGTCGTAGCGCTGGCATGACACTGTGACCTTTGAACTCTGGATCAGTTACTTTAATGCTGGAAAAGTGCTGCATTAATCCTCATTTACGTTTGACCTTTATACCCATCTACGAATTTGTCACCAGCAGTAGCTGGTTGTTGTTATGCTCGACTTCACCTAAACTGGACCGGTATTAGCCGGTGTCTGTTGCTCCCATACAGACTAATTACCACGCTAGCTCAGCTGATAAGTCAACACCTGCACAATGTTCAGGTGTTGTCCTGGCAACGGAGAGGTCACTGCAGCTGCATCTGTCCAACATCTGTCTGAGTCTGACAGACAAACACTGCTGTCTGCAGGTCAGCACGCCGGCCCATAAACCATCAAGTCCCACAGCAGGGAGCCACACACACAACCACACACACAAACACACACATACACACACACTGTATCACAAACACACACACACACACTGTAACACACAGATTGTAATACACACACACAGACACACGTGCAGGTGTTGTTGCCTGTGAACAACCATCCTGTCATCACAGCAGCCATCACTAATTAGCTGCATCACCACGGTAACAACACTGCTAGCTCATTAGTGACAGGCTTAATTAGATAGTGGAGGGGGGAGAAGCGGGGGAGGACTGAAAGAAAGAATCAGGAAGTGAGAGATTGGAAAAGGAAATGCAGGGAGGAGAGAAGAATGAAGGGAAGAGAAGTCATATCTGAGAGAGACGGGAGGGAGGAGGACTTCCTGTTATGGGCGGCAACAGGAAGTAAGGCTCCATTTTCTATGCTGACTGTACAACACACACACACACACACACACAGCTGAATGTGTGTCAGAGAGGGTTATCAAGGACGTATATGGCAGGGGAATTTTCTCTGGCTTCATGAAGTTGTTGTCATGGCGTTAGAAGTTCCTCAGGGCACGCTGCTGGGCCCACTCGTTACACTCAGATGGAAAATATAAGCACTATTAAGAAAACGGTCTGACGTTAAAGTCATCAAACTCACAGGCAGAGAATCTGAACTGATGTCTGTAGTCATGTTTGACTTACATCAGAGATTCTTTCTTTTTGGACACAAATAGAAAACACTGACAAAAGCCGCGGTCAGGGTCACATCTGACACTGGTAACTGTCAACTACAAATCTGACACCGTGGTAATTGTGTAACTGACAACTACACATCTGACAGTCAAAGGAGCTTGCAAAGAAAAGCGTCTGGACTTCTTTAAGTTGCTTGAAGACGTTTCACCTCTCATCCGAGAAGCTTCTTCAGTTCTAAGGTCAAATGGGTGGGGAGTCCCTGGCTGATTGCGACCCACACCCAGTTTCACACCTTGGCTCAGGCGATTAGAGGATCATCAGGGGTCCTTTTGTCCCTCTGTGGGGGGAAATTCCCACTGGGTTTAAATCTGGGACTCTCCACCATTTGACCTTAGAATTGAAGAAGCTTCTCGGATGAGAGGTAAAACGTCTTCAAGCAACTTAAAGAAGTCCAGACGCTTTTCTTTGCAAGCTCCTTAGACTACGATGACCTGGATGATTGAGAACCTTCACAGACATACACATCTGACACCGTGGTAACTGACAACTACACATCTGACACCGTGGTAACTGACAACTACACATCTGACACTGTGATGAGATGAGAATTATTTTGTAGCTTTACAGCCAAAATGAAGCAGGCGGCCTCTTGATGCGTGGACGTTAAAGGGTTAAAACTATCAACACGAGCAGGTCTGAGGTTTCACAGCTGGTGTTTGGTCTTTGGTGCAGGTGGTGTTTGAGGCGGTCAGCACCGGTCACAGAGGCATTCTGGCCATCAAGGACATCTCACTGCAGGGACACCAGTGCAGTAAGTTTACACACACACACGCACACACAGACACACAGGAAGACACCGCCCCCTTGTAGAACAAGTTCCTAATTGGTTAACGACGTTTGGCTACTTAATTGGATAACAATGTTAAAAGTTGAGCCGGTATTGTAGAATCAAGGTCACTGTGTGTGTGTGTGTGTGTGTGTGTGTGTGTGTGTGTGTGTGTGTGTGTGTGTGTGTGTGTGTGTGTGTGTGGAGGCAGGGGAGCTCATTAAAATATAAGTTGATTAGCATGGACTTTGATCCATCCTTCTGTTTATCTGCTTGCTCAACTGAATACTCCTATTTTTATGTTGTTTTGTTATGTGAACACAACACACACACACACACACATAGGGTGGTGTGTGTGTGTGTGTGTGTGTGTGTGTGTACACATCTTTTTGATGGAAGAAAAACCTCGAGTAAACATCTTTGACCTGAACTTTTTCTTGCTGTCTTACTTCACGTCAACACTGTTCAATAAACTGATTGAAAACACACACACACACACACACACACACACACACACACACACACACACACACACACACACACTTACCTGCATCCTCCAGAATCCATTTTCTAATTGGATTGTAGAGATTTTTGTTTTTCGGCTGAAGAGATCAGAGGAGAGAAGACTCACTGTTACCGTAGCATGGTCAGTCAGGTGATGTCAGCAGTGTGTGACCTCTGACCTCAGTGTTTTACGTGTTCCTGTCCTCAGTGAGCACCCCTCACTTCCTCCATATCAAAGGTGTGGAGGTGAACGCAGGACAGACAGCCACGTTTCACTGCACTGTCAATGGACGTCCGCAGAGCAACCTGCTGCTGTACCTGCAGGTGATCTATCAATAATCCATAGTCAGTAACATGAGCGCCACGCGGCGAGACTGCACTCGGCGTGGCGTGTGTGTATGTGGCTGCTTCACTTTGTGTGTTTGTGCTCGGCAGGGAATGGGCGGTCGGCAGGCCGCGGTACGGGAAACCAAACCGCTGAATGCTCGGCGTTATGTGGCGAGCTTCAATGTGGACAACACGACCAAAGGAGACTCTGGACGCTACCGCTGCATCGCCCAATCAGAGCGAGGGGTGGGCGTGTCCTCCTATGCTGACCTCACAGTCAAACGTGAGTGCTGCTCTCTTATTGACTGATAATCTCTGAATATATTTAAGTGATGTGAATAATGTGAAGCTTAAAAAACTGATCATCCTGTCTTCCACAAGAGGACGCCTGTCCCTCCTTCTCACCCCCTCCCCCTCTCCTCACCCCCCTCCCTCACTCGTCTGTCTCTCGCTGCAGATCAAAGCTGCAGTTTGTCATGTTTTTTATTTTAATGACTCCATCGTGAAACGAGAAAGAGTTTTATTAAAGCTCCTCATTACTGCTTTGTGACTGTGTGTGTGTGTATGTGTGTGTGTGTGTGTGTGTTGCGGGGTTAGAGGAGAGCCTCATTAGAAAGTCAGAGCGCCGTTTTAAGGCGGGAGTCTCGGCGGCGTTTTGTCAGAATGTTTCTGTGAAGATGAATCACGCCAAAGTAAAAGCCTCCTCTTTCTGGCGCTGCTTGTCAGAGTGCTGGCGCCCTAACCCGAACGCACATGCGGGCCCGCAGCGTGTTAACGATGACTCGTTAAACGCACCGTGTTCGGTGCGACGGAGCCGTCAGGCGTCTCTGAAGCGTAGCTTTCATCCACACTTTTTTCCTACCCCATCACACTGAAGAGTCGGAGGAACGCGGGATGAGCCTCGATGGCGTTTAGCCTTCATCTCGCGGCTTAGTCATGGCGGCACATTTGATGGTGCCTGCTGAGACCAGCAGTATAAATATGATTTCATGTTTTATTAGATTCTCTTAAATGAACATAATTCTGCGATTTTACATTTAAGCATGTTTCAGTCTAAATAGGAGAAATCACAGCAGATCAATGGGATCCATCAGTAATCGATCAGCAGCCTGTGACGGTTTCATGGATGTCCGACTTCATTATTTCTGTATTTGTGTCACATGTGCGCTGAGGGATCACAGCGCTGTTTTATATTTTCAGCCACCAGAGGCGCTGTGGAGCACCCACTTCATACTCTGATTATATCACGACAAACTGATGAGACAACAGTTTATATCGCACTCTTCCATCACACAACAAAGTGTTTGTGACACACTAACTGCACATTCAGAAATAGGTCCCACTGCACACCATGCTGGGTGATGCTAACTAGCACTGCGCTACCAGCTGTTAGGGCTCTTTGTTCAGGATCGTAAAGCCAGGCGGAGGATGATGAGCAGAGAGCGTCTGAGTTTGCAGCTTTTAAACAGTTTCATGTTGAATCTGCCTTTTATGTAGGGCGGGGCTCTGGCAGCTCCGTAGGTGCTTTTACCTGGACGTACAGGCCTGGTTTTTGATAACCAGATTGACGGTGCTGGAGAAGAAGTTGTAGAGAGCGAAGGTAAGAGTGGTCCCAGTGCTGACCAGGGCAGTGACCCCCTCAAGTTAGGCAAGTGGCTCCAGCAGGTCCCGGGAACAACATCAGGGATCTCTGTTCAGAAGAGTGCAGTATGAACAGCTAAGATACAGCTAAGATACTGCGCAGGACCCTCAAGCTACTGAGGACCCCAGCTTGAAACCCGAGTTTTATTTTTATACACACACACACACTCATATATACTTTTATATTTGTTTAGTTCAGATTTCAGTTTGTGTCTGTAGATGTGAGAAGAAGCAGATCCAAGTGACATTACTCACAGCTGAGCTGATCAATACAAGGATTAAGTGTGTGTCTGTGTGTGCCATTTCTAAGCAAACAAACACCATAACAGGTGAGGTGTTTGTTGGTCACATGACCTGACACATATCCCCACAATCCCCGGCGGTTAAACCTCTGATTGAACTGTCACTCAGACTTTGTATGTGTGTTTGATACAATAACACACACACACACACACACACACACACACACACACACACACAGGTGAACATTAACTTGAACGTGAAAAACAGATATCATTGTATCCTGGCTGGTGTGTGTGTGTGTGTGTTTTTGATGAAGTGGGTCAAGACGAAGTAGAGCAGCACCACCGGGGATTCTGGGTAATAGAATCCAGGTCTGCCGTGATTCGCCGAAGGTCACGAATATTAATTGTCTTATTAACACCTTCCTCCCTCGTCAAGAGTTTAGTGAAACCCAGAAGAGCATGTGTGTGTGAGTGTTCATGTGTGTGTGAGTGTTCATGTGTGTGTGAGTGTTCATGTGTGTGTTGTCAGACTGATCTTGGTCCTTTGTCCCTCAGAGCCCCCTGTACCCATCGCCCCTCCTCAGCTGACAGCAGTTGGTGCCACCTACCTGTGGATACAACTTAACGCCAACTCGATCAATGGGGACGGACCAATCACTGAGCGAGACGTGAGTGCTGATTGGTCACTGATTCAGAAGTGTGGCTACAGCTACGACATTGGCTAACATTGCATAGTTAGCTTATCAGCCTGCTGTTCCCTTTAACAGGCTAATAGTCAAAGAAAGTTTAGACGCTGGAGCCACAAACTGTGGCAGAATTCTGTAATGCATAGAACTTACAATTCTATAGTATGTATGTATGTATGTGCAGATGTATATGCGTGCACATTTTTTTTTCAAAGAAAGTTTAGATCCAGGAATTTGCTTTATATTTGTTTTGGTCGGGTGATTTTTGTCCACTTCTGGGGCAGCCTACCTGTAACATTGTGCTCGCTTTCAGGTTGAGTATCGGACGACAGCAGGCATGTTGATCGACACCACACCGGTTGATAAGCCCACTCATAAAATCGGGCATCTGGACCCCGACACAGAGTATGAGATCAGTGTGCTCCTCACCAGGCCCCTGGATGGAGGCACAGGGAACCCCGGGCCACCGCTCAGAGCCAGGACCAAGTGTGCAGGTGGGTGAAAGTGAGGTCACATGGTCGAACCCTGCAGCCAATCAGTGATGAGGGCCGTTTCATGTCATCATAGTTGGTTTTGTTTTGTAGAGACCCTCGGGTGATTGCTAGCAGCTAGCAGCTAACCGTGTGGCTCCACTCACACTGCTCTTATTAGGAGGTTAATGGCTGAGTCATTAGCGTACCGTGCTAAGCTGCATTAGCACTGAGCTCATCAGGTGGCTAATGGTTAACGATGAGCTCCTTAAGACAGCCAGCTTTGTTAGCATCACACTCATTAGCTCCTAATGGCTACTGCGTACACACTACGCTAGCAGTTAATCTCCTGAATGAACACACCAACACACTGTGCCGCAGGTGTGTGTGTGTGTGTGTGTGTGTGTGTGTGTGTGTGTGTGTGTGTGTGTACGCAAACAAAAAACTGGATGTTATTAGCAATTAGCTCGCTAATTACACAGGTGCAGCCTTTTTATTGCTGGTGCAGTTGTTACTTCATCTGTGGAGTGTTTGCTTGTTCCACACGTTTCTATTCGTTGTAATTATTATTAGTGCCAGTCTTCATAATTCAGATTCATTTGATCTGTTTTTATTCACATACCTGTGTTTGAATTTATAGAAAGAATATAACCCATATGCTTACATTATTGTCAGTATAAGTTTTATTTACATGATCACATTATCAACAGCAACAAAGAGCTTTGTGTTTCAAAGAGGAACTATATTTTTAAACAAAGAACATCAGCAGACACTTAGATTCACAAAAATATTTAGTAAAACAATCATAATTTAAAGAAAACCACAGTGTTATTTTTTAGGTGATGATAATATCAATCTCAGCTTAACCCTTTAAGACCTACCATAGAACCAAGTCCGCCAGAGCTTATATTATATTTTTACATGCTCTAGAGACATTTTTGGGAGAATTTCAAGTTGATATACATCAATACAACAATTATAGCCCAAATTTTAATAATATGTATGCATTAAGTGCATAGTAATTACATAAAATTGCAAAGAATGCGATAAACTGCAAAAAAATTGAAAAAATTTCTAGTTAGAGAAATTTAAGAGGCTTATCCCTCAAAACTGTAAATACAAAAAAGTTGCACAAAATAGTTTCCCACCACAGGAAATTTTATTTAAGTGTCTTCATAGTTTTATTTTTGAAATACACCAATTTTTATACACTGCAGGAAAAACTAAAATAAATATTATAGTGCACATTTGCAAAAAAACCGCATGTGCATCAAAAGAAACTATTTCCAGCAGTGCAATATGAGTCCTAAGCATCCCAGAAACAATACAGAGAGTCATAAAGTCAAACATAACTTTGAAAGACACCAGTATAGGCTTATAAGGCCCCGATGGTAAAAAAAAAACTACATTTCCGCAAAATGACGTCACTTCCGGTTTTGGGCAGGACATGGCGGACATGCGATAGTTCGCGCTGATGGACGTAGGAAGTGTTACAAACAGCTGATCGGATCGGCAAAGCGTGTTTCTGGAATATTATGTTTTTGTTGCTGCAAGCGCTTTTTATGCAGTTTTTGCAAAGCTATATATGGAAGGAAACCGTGACCGAGGACAAGCTGATGGCATAAGATGTAAGTACAACTTCTCCGGTTTCATATGCAAAAAAGATTATTGCGCTAGCTTACATGGTTGCAGTGCTACCGGGATTTAAAAATAGTTATGCAAAACGGCCGGCTTTAAAGGGTTAAAAGAAAGTGTGCAAGTTTTTTCATGTCAGCATTACACCACCTCTATTTTCCACAGTGATAATTATAAAAGCATTCACTTCAATTTCCTTTAAGAAAAAAATAATAAAAAAAACTTCAACATAAAAAAGTCATGTTTGAACAAAATATGAATCAAAATCAATGCAGATGTTTCCAATGCTGACGTGTTTTTGTGTGCTTGCCTCCAAACTTCATGTTTTCCAGTCCTGCTGTCAGTCGTTCCAGTGGCGACACTGTGAACAACTGTGTCAGGTTTCAACATGCCGGCGTCTCAGACCTGCTGCTTCATGACTCATTTCAACACCTCGCAGCCACTGTCATGTTCCTATAAACTTGTGTGTCTGTAGAACCCCCCCCCCCCCATTACACCCTCCATAGCCCCCACCCTCAGAGGCTTCCTGTCACACTGACCTGTGACAGTGAGGAGCAGGTTCATCCTTTAGTGTGCTTTTGAAGGCTGTTATGCGCATGTGTGCTGTCCTACATGCACTTGGATTCTTGATGCACTTCCTGGTACAAGCCAACTGAGAGCCTCTTATTCCAGGAGGAAAAATGAAAAACATGCCCAGCAGTCAAGTTCTGATGATCACTGATGTTATTTCGGTCATTGAGGAGGCTGTAATGGTTCTTGGTGACATTGTAAGGGTCTGTGGTGAATCATTGGTGCTGATAAAGCTCTGACAGCTTTTGCTGCATTTCTAATGAGACCTGATGAGGGTCTTTGTGCTAATGGTCTTTAAGAAAGCTCTAGTTGCTCATGGTGACGCGGTGATGGTGTGGATGAGGTCTGCTGTGTTCTCATAGCCTGTATGAGTTTCTAATGGTCCTTGGTAGTAGGGCTGTTTGATATAACAATATATATATCGGGTGACGATATGAAAAAATCTATCGTTTCATATTACACTATCGTTTTGTTTCGTGGTGTCACAAAATAAACTGTTTATGGCAACATTTTTTTCATGGTTTTGATGGTCACTGTAGTGGCTATAGTAATCTCTTAAAGTTCTCTCTTTCTCTTATATTTAAAATAACCACACTACGGAGAGACAAGCGACTTTTTTTACACGCTGTCATTAGCAACAATGACAGTAAACCCAGTGTGTGGCTCCGCTGTCCGCCTGTTTATTTTCCACATAAACCTTTCACAATGAAGCTGAAGAGCCTGTTGAGATTTTTCAAAATAAACTGAAATGATGACAAACAGAAGGTCCAGTCAAAACAAATGGAGCCCTTATTCCTAAATGAGAGGCCACCTCTGTAGCATGGACATGGTTTGGTTATGAAAAGTCAGAAAACTGTAGTATGCAAATTATGGTGCAATCGGGTCCCCACGTCAGACTCAGAATCGCGTGAAAGAGTATGAAGAGAGTTTACGGATGAGAAGCAAAGAAAGAGCAGTCAGGTGCTCAAAATAAACCTTAGACTCCAACGTTAGAACAGGCTTTTCCCCGCAGCACGCCGTGTAATAAATACTCACAAAGAAAACGGCAGCTGTTACAACTTGTGTCTAAAAATGTATCGTTTCGTGCATCTTGATTTGGCTCTCGGAGGAGGCGGGCGCACTTTTATCCTCTCCCTTATCTTTCCTGCTAGTTCTTATGTCCTTGTCTAGTCTCGTGTCTTTTTTGTATTACTTTCCCTGGAACACTCTCTCACAGTCTGTGTCTAAAACCTAAAAGAGAATTATGGATTTGATCAACTGGTCTCTGAATGCTATTGACACCCTTTAACGAGAAGTCTGGTGTTATGGTGTGTTGATACCTGTGCATTCCTGTATTATCCTTTTGTGTTGCACATTTCAGTGTTTTTTTTTCCTCGCTACCTGGCCTGACCTGTCTCCCCAATGTGATGTTTGTATTGTATGTACGGTCGGCAAGGTCTGTCATCTCGGTTGTGGGCAAAAGACCTGCAACTGACAAATAAAGGCTATCTCATCTCTCATCAGTTAAAACACTCGACTCCAGCTACACGACACTCAGCTGAAAGCACGTCACACAAGTCGAGCTGCCCGAGATTCACAGAATTTACAGAAAATGTAAAACTTTTGTGATTTATGTCATTGTTGGGACGATAAATATCTTATATCGGGATATGAGATTTTAGTCATATCACACAGTCCTACTTGGTAATGTTCTCACAGCACGTATGAGGTTCTAATGGCCCTTGGTAGTGTTCTCACAGCACGTATGAGGTTCTAATGGTTCTTGATAGTGTTCTCACAGCCTGTATGAGGTTCTAATGGCCCTTGGTAGTGTTCTCACAGTCGGTGAGAGTTTTTTGGTTCCTCAGTATGTCCTAGATCACAAAACAAAGTGATTGTGTCAGTCTGTGTGATAACCTCCACCTCTCTGGGACTGTCAGCAGACTAAAGCAAGCGCTCCTCTGAGATTGACAGCAGGAAACACGGAGAAACCAAAGATATGTTAAAAACTGTGAGTGTGTGTGTGTGTGACTGACGGCTCACACACTGTTAGTGTTGTGATACACACACTCTCAACATTCGCTCTGATGGCACTCGTCTCTTTCTTCAACTCACTTTTATTTATTCATTTTAGTGCTGATCAATTATGAAGCAGCCTGCGTGTGTGTGTGTCGTCAATAATGGATGAGTGTGTCCATCATACAAGCTTTAGGACTTAGAGCTCAGTGAGGCGACTCAGCGTGGTGGCAGATAAACAGGACTCTTCACGTTCCATCAGGATCAGCGAGGCCGTCTGAACATCTCCCTGTGATCTGTGGTGTGTTCAATCAAACTTTATTCATCCTCTGATGTATAAACGAAACTCTGATAAAGCTTCACTGATGTAACAAACATTTGTTTTCAGTTCAGGCCGTCTAGAGAAGGCTGTGTTATCTCTCTGCAGTCACTTGATGTTTTCTTCTACTTCATTATTGTTATTATTATTATTCACATACACACTGCCATGTAAAAACAAACTTTATTACATTTAGTAGTACATGTAGTCAGAGGTAAACACGGCAGAACAATCAAACACATTCTCATTCAACACTGATTCTTGCATTTCCCATTATGCACCTGGACACTTTGTAACCACGTCTGTCCTCTGTGTGCTCACTCATCTGTTTATTCATGAAAATCAGATGTTTGCAGAGCTGATGAGTCCTTTAAAGACAGAGGGAGGAAAGCTCTGAATACAAACGCCGTGTGGGTGGAGCCTCAAAATGAATCAATAACATCTTTAAATGCTTCTTGAGACATCCGTCTGCTGGACGAGCAGCTGCACACGATCAATACGTTTAAAGCTGTGGGTGGTAAAAAGCCTAGGTGTCAGTATCAGAGCTGATCCTGAGAAGCAGACATTGATAAATCGAGTAAAACTGAAAACCTGAACGTTTGGTGGCACCAGAAGTCAGAGCGAACCCAGAAGCCGAGGAGAGCCGAGCTGGAATCCTCCCGCTTATAGAAAGATGAAGAGTTGAGCATCGGTCATGAAATAAAAACCTTTGTGTGTGTGTGTGTGTGTGTGTGTTAACATCCATTAAAGTGTGTGTGCTGTTTGTTGAGGCTTTTAGAAAAATATCACATGAATATTTGAGTTTTTTCTCTTTCCACCTCAGATTTTCACGCTCTGCTCAGCTCTCTGACGTTTTAGTGCTTTTACTTCTGTGCTTGGTTCTCCGACGTTCCAGCATTATGCTGTCTAATACTGAGAAGTCGTCATCAGGCCTTTATAAGTGAGACCCAAGCTGATTTTAAGCAAGCAGCTGGTGGAGACCAAACCAGAGCTAAAAGACAGCGAGCACTGCTCAGAGGATTGCCAACACAATAGATGTCTCAGTGGACGCTGACATCGTTGTCCCAAAGTCGCAGCGTCTGTTTGTTTCCCCCTGGGAATGATTGCGGAATGAAGTTCAGACATGAGAGACAAAATGTGAAATGAAAATTGAAGGCGAGCAAGTTCATGAATGTGTTTGTGTCAGTGTGAGGCAGCATGATCACCTGTAGCACAACGTTCATGGCAGACCGTTTACCTGTACCGTAACGTACCATACCACCTTTATTTATAAAGCACTTTAACATAAAACCAGAGTTCACAAAGTGCTGTACATGCTAAAAGCATAAGTAAAGAAAATTAAAATGAGATAAGATAAAATAAATAACTAAAAAACTAAAATAAATTGAAACATGTCAAAACAAATTGAGTCAACCCCTCTAATCAATGCCAAAGGCTTCAGCGAATAAATATGTTTTAAGAAGACTTTTAAATTCAGAGAGAGAAGAGGCCTGACTAACATGCAAGGGTAGATCATTCCACAACTTTGGAGCAACTACAGCAAAAGCACGATCACCTTTTTAATTTTTCATATTTATTTCCTATCTTATTCATAGCCTTTTCCTTTTTTGTTTTCTTTAGGTCACGAGCAGTTGTCCAAGCATTTCACTACATATCGTACTGTGTATGACTGTGTACGTGACAAATAAAATTTGAATTTGAATTTGAATTTGATTTATACTTAGTTTTCGGTACCTTAAGGAGCTGCTGATTGGCGGACCTAAGGGAACAGGCAGGTGTATATGGTTGTAGTAGCTCCGAGAGGTAGGGGGGGGCCAGGCCATTAAGAGATTTAAAAGCAAATAAGAGAATTTTAAAAACAATCCTAAAATGTACAGGTAGCCAGTGGAGTGAAATTAAAATTGGGGTAATGTGCTCAAACCTTTTTGTTCCAGTTAAAAGACGTGCTGCAGCATTTTTCACAACCTGCAGCCGCCTAATGGACGCATCACTAACCCCAAAATAAAGTGCGTTACAATAATCCAGCCTAGAAGTAACAAAGGCATGGATTACTGTCTCAAAATGCTGTTTCGATAAGATAGGCTTTATTTTGGCTAATTCCCTCAAATGAAAAAAGCTAGATCTTACAACAGCTCTGACCTGGCTTTCAAGTTTAAGATTTGCCTCTATTTTAACTCCCAGATCAGTGATGACTGGTTTAACATACTGTGCCAGTGAACCAAGATCTATAATAGTGGCCTCAGAAGCGCCACCAAAAACCATCACTTCTGTTTTCTGTTCATTAAAATTTAAAAAGTTCAAAGCCATCCAGGCCTTTATTTCATCAAGGCATCTGAGCAGCGGGTCTACTGAGAAGCCATTTATCTTTTTAAGTGGGAAATAAATCTGGGAGTCATCGACGTAGCAGTGGAAAGAAATCCCACGTTTCCTGAAAATAGACCCAAGGGGTCGGAGATCTAGAGAGAAAAGAAGCGGGCCTAAAACTGAACCCTGTGGGACCCCACATTGAAGAGAAGCAGCAGAGGATACAAACTCCCCCAGTTTCACAGAGAAAGTTCGCTCTGCCAAATAGGATCTGAGCCACTGCAGTGCGGCACTCCGCATACCCACCAACTGCTCTAAACGGGAAATTAAAATATTATGATCCACTGTATCAAAAGCAGCAGTTAAATCTAACAGCATAATAATAACACAGTCACCTGAGTCATTTGCCAAAAACACATCATTAAAAACTCTTAAAAGGGCAGATTCGGTACTATGTAAAGCTTTAAAACCAGATTGGAAAACTTCTAAAATACCGTGTTCTTCTAGGAAGGACATTAATTGCTTGTAAACGACCTTTTCAAGAATCTTTGAGATAAAAGACAGTTTGGAAATAGGTCTGTAATTCGCAATAATATCAGGATCAAGAGCAGGTTTCTTGAGTAGAGGCTGAATCACCGCATGTTTGAGATTGACAGGTACAACACCAGAGGACAGACTACTATTTACAATGGATTGTACAGCTGATGCTATAGTGAGAAAAACCTCTTTGAAAAATCGAGGAGGGAGAGCATCATGAGGGGAAGCTGAGGGCTTCATGTGAGCAACCAACTCCTGCAGGCAGAGCAAGGAAACTGGCTCGAACCTGTCAAAGACAGCAGAACTAGGGACAGGGGTAGAAGGGTCGAGAACGGACTGGGAAGTCTGCGCTTTGACAGATAGCACTTTATCAATAAAAAAGTGTAGGAAGTTTTCACAAATTTCCTGAGAGGACTCGACACCAACAGTCTGTGGAGCGTGAAGGACCATGTCAATAGTCTTAAATAAGACATGAGGCTTACGACAATTTGCCTGAATAATAGCAGCAAAATGTTTCCTCTTAGCATCTTTTACAATTTTCTGGTAAGAATTCCAGTAGTCTTGTAACATTTGGTATGACACCTGAAGTTGATCCTTCTTCCATTTACGTTCAGCTCTCCTACACTTTCTTCTGGCAGTCCAGGTGTCTTCATTCAGCCAGGGTTCAGATTTGGCTTTTACTTGCCTAAGCTTAAAGGGGGCCACTGAATCTAAAGCAGTTTGGCAGACAGAGTAAAACCACGTACTCAGCTCTTCTGTATCATTGCATATGAAATCAGGAAGGCCGCCGTTCTGATTAAAAACAATAGAGAACTGTCCAGCAGAGGAAGGGTTAAAAATACGACAGCTCCTAGCAGCAACAGGAGGAAGATTAACTTTGGTACAAGGAAGGAAAACCTCAAACAAGACAGGCCTATGGTCTGACCCTACAATATCACAGACCTCTAAGTTAGAGACAGGTAAATTGTGAGTTAAAACAAGGTCCAACGTGTGCCCATATTTTTGTGTAGGCACAGACACAGGTTGCACAAGATCAAAAGAGTCAATAAGATTTAAAAAGTCCTTTGCCATATGCCATGATCATATTTTGGCATAATTTCAGCCAACAGATCAGACAAGTCATCTAAGAAGTTCTTATTGTATTCATGTGTAACAGAACGTTCACCTATACCGTAACGTTCATTTGTAGCAGAACGTTCACCTGTACCGTAATGTTCATTTGTAGCAGAACGTTCACCTGTACCGTAACGTTCATTTGTAGCAGAAAGTTCACCTGTACCGTAATGTTCATGTGTAGCAGAACGTTCATAGCAGAACGTTCATCTGTACCGTAAAGTTCATTTGTAACAGAGCGTTCATAGCAGAACGTTCACCTGTACCGTAACGTTCATTTGAAGCAGAACGTTCACCTGTACCGTAACGTTCATGTGTAGCAGAACGTTCATAGCAGAACGTTCACCTGTACCATAACGTTCATTTGTAGCAGAACGTTCATGGCAGAACGTTCACCTGTACCGTAACGTTCATTTGTAGCAGAACGTTCACCTGTACCGTAATGTTCATGTGTAACAGAACGTTCATAGCAGAACGTTCACCTGTACCATAACGTTCATGTGTAACAGAACGTTCATAGCAGAACGTTCACCTGTAGCATAACGTTCATGTGTAGCGTAGCGTTCATATCAGAACGTTCACCTGTACCGTAACGTTCACATGTAGCAGAACGTTCATGGCAGACTGTTCACCTATACCGTAACGTTCATGTGTAGCAGAACGTTCATAGCAGAACGTTCACCTGTACCATAACGTTCATTTGTAGCAGAACGTTCATGGCAGAACGTTCACCTGTACCGTAACGTTCATTTGTAGCAGAACGTTCACCTGTACCGTAATGTTCATGTGTAACAGAACGTTCATAGCAGAACGTTCACCTGTACTATGACGTTCATGTGTAGCAGAATGTTACCTGTACTGTAACGTTCATGTGTACCGTAACGTTCATATGTAGCAGAACGGTCACCTGTACCATAACGTTCATGTGTAACAGAACGTTCATAGCAGAACGTTCACCTGTAGCATAACGTTCATGTGTAGCGTAGCGTTCATGGCAGAACGTTCACCTGTACCATAATGTTCATGTGTAGCACAACATTCATGGCAGAACGTTCACCTGTACCGTAACGTTTGTGTGTAACAGAACGTTCATAGCAGAACGTTCACCTGTACCATAACGTTCATTTGTAGCAGAACGTTCATGGCAGAACGTTCACCTGTACCGTAACGTTCATTTGTAGCAGAACGTTCACCTGTACCGTAATGTTCATGTGTAACAGAACATTCATAGCAGAACGTTCACCTGTACTATGACGTTCATGTGTAGCAGAATGTTACCTGTACTGTAACGTTCATGTGTACCGTAACGTTCATATGTAGCAGAACGGTCACCTGTACCATAACGTTCATGTGTAACAGAACGTTCATAGCAGAACGTTCACCTGTAGCATAACGTTCATGTGTAGCGTAGCGTTCATATCAGAACGTTCACCTGTACCGTAAAGTTCATGTATAACAGAACATTCATCTGTACCATAACGTTCATGTGTAGCAGAACGTTCATGGCAGAAAGTTCCCCTGTCACAGGATATGGAGAACCTGATCTGTATTTAGACTGGATTCACTGGTTTCCAGCTGCTCTCTCACTAAGCGGCTGTTCTGGTCAGCGCCTTCGATCATCCATCACTGATTCTCATCTCTCTTCGTCTTCAGCCATCCTCTCATATTAAATCTCCTGGAAATGAAAAATTAAACCTCTCCTCCTCCTCCTCTCCTTCATCTTAAAGTCACCTTCAGACGTTCATCACTCGTCTCTCTGCCTGTAATCTGTTCTTCTGTGGTGTTTAAAGTGAACACATGTAACAGCGGCACGAGGAAGAGTGTGGACAATCCATCAGACAGGAAGTGACCTCAGAACATCCACAGAAAAAAGAGAGCAGTAATAATTCTGAGTGTGTGTTTATGTGTCACTTTATGAAAGGTGATTTGTTCCTCATACAAAAACATTAGCATCACTGATTTATGCACATATCTGCAGCATGTCATTAGCTGGTAAGCGTTTATGGCCACAGACTGTAGGGGGCGTTAGGCTACGAGCCATTTACAGTATATGAGCTCAGTTCGGTTAATATGTGTTAAAGAAAAGGGCTGGACGATGTGGAACAAAATGACTTCTATCGATTTTATATTGACCGGGTTTCATAATTCTATGGAGGCAAAGTTATTTCACTGTAATCGTTTAACACCCAGCTCCAAAGAAACGCCGTGATAAAGGAGGAGAAAGCGAGGTTCTCATCATAAAACTCTGAGAGGTTGAAATTTCCTGCTTTTCACTGAGAACAAAGCACCAGCTGTGTGTGTGTGTGTGTGTGTGTGTGTGTGTGTGTGTGTGTGTGTGTGTGTGTGTGTGTGTGTGTGTGTGTGTGTCAGCAGGGTGAATGCTGGAAATCTGTTTCCATCAGTCAGGGTCGTGTTGGCTGAAAAGGTCACAGGAAGAGGGAGGCTCAGAAACGCAGAGGGAGACGAGTTCAGCTTTTTAAACCCAGCAGAAGATTAAAAAAAGACTCATGTGGGCAACAAACATGTCCTGGTAATGTGGAGAATGAGAGTCCACAGCTTGTGTGTGTGTGTGTGTGTGTGTGTGTGTTACTAATTATTAGATATTGAAACCAGCGCACTGAAGACTCTCCCCCCCATTCTACTTTTAAATACTCTAGGAACAACAAGTAAGCCTGCAGTGCGAGAGCGAAGTGCTCTAATAGGGTGATATGGTACTACAAGGTCATTAAGATAAGATGGGGCCTGATTATTTAAGAACTTCTATGTGAGAAGCAGGATTTTGAATTCTGGATTTTAACAAGAAGCCAAAACAGGAGAAATCTGCTCTCTCTTTCTAGTCCCTGTCAGGACTCTTGCTGCAGCATTTTGGATTAGCTGAAGGCTTTTCAGGGAGTTTTTAGGACTTCCTGATAATAATGAATTACAGTCGTCCAGCCTGGAAATAATAAATGCATGAACTAGTTTTTCAGCATCACTCTGAGACAGGATATTTCTAACTTTAGAGATGTTGCGCAAATGGAAGAAAGCAGTCTTACATATTTGTTTAATATGTGCATTGAAGGACATATCCTGGTTCCTCACAGTGTTACCGGTGGCCAAGGTAATGCCACCCAGAGTAAGAATCAGGTTAGATACCATATTTCCAAAAGTTGAATCTGTTCATCTGGACTTCTGGTTTCAGTCATTATGCAAATGTACTGTTTATAAGATTGAAACCTGCAGTCAGCTGAGACTGAAGAAGCCACTTGGATGAGTGACGAAATGTTTCTCTCACTGAAAACGCTACGTCCAGATGAACAGAATCAACTTGAGCATGCATCAAGACGTTAGATACCATATTTCTAAGATTTTCAGGGCCGAGTACAATAACCTCAGTTTGATCTGAATTAAGAAGCAGAAAGTTAGCGGCCATCCAGGTCTTTATGTCTTTAAGACATTCCTGCAGTTTAACTCATTGGTGTGTGTTATCTGGCTTCATGGACAGATAGAGCTGGGTGTCATCTGCATAGCAGTGTAAATGTATGCTATGTCTTCTAATGATGCTGCCTAAGGGAAGCATGTATAATGTAAACAGAATTGGTCCTAGCACTGAACCCTGTGGAACTCCATAATTAACCTCAGTGTGTGAAGAGGACTCTCCATTTACATGAACAAATTGGAGTCTATTATATAGATATGATACAAACCACTGCAGCACAGTACCTGTAATACCTACAGCGTGTTCTAATCGCTCTAATAGGATATTATGGTCGACAGTATCGAATGCTGCACTGAGGTCTAGCAGGACAAGCACAGAGACGAGTCCACTGTCAGAGGCCATAAGAAGATCATCATCATTATCGTTTATTTATATAGCACTTTAAAAATACACCTGGTAGACCAAAGTGCTGTACAATACAAATATAAATATAGTAATAAAATAGCAAAAAGCAGACATAACAATAAAATTAATAAATAAAATGTCAGTTACCCACAGAGTTAAAAGCCAGGGAATAAAAATAGGTTTTTAATCTGGACTTAAAAACTGGCACTGATGTAGCCTGTCTAATATGGAGTGGAAGGCTATTCCAAAGCATCGGTGCTGCAACAGAGAATGCCCGGTCTACTATAAGTTTCAGCCGTGACTTTGGGACTGAAAGCAGCAACAGCTGCTCAGCTGACCGAAGCGAGTGAATGAGGACATGGGGCTTTAACAAATCAGACAAATAAACAGGTGCCAGACCCTTTAGAGATTTAAAAACCAATGAAAGGACTTTAAAACGGATCCTAAATTCAATTGGAAGCCAATGTAGAGAGACCAAAACCGGAGTGATGTGGTCGAATTTCCTTCTACCAGTTAAAAATCGTGCCGCAGCATTTTGCACTAGTTGCAAGCGTGATAAAGTGCCCTGCCCAACCCCTATTAAAAGAGAATTGCAATAATCTAAATGTGAAAAAATAAAGGCGTGAATAACACTTTTCAAGTCACGCTTGGAAAGAAAGGGCTTAACCTTTGATAAACGTCTGAGGTGATAAAATGCTGATTTTACCACCCCGTTTACCTGACCAAAGGTAAGTGCAGAATCAATTTTTACTCCGAGATTTGTGATCGAACTCTTTAAATGGGAAGTCAAAGCGGCAAGATCAACATCTGGAGCGTGAGAAAAATGATTTGGACCAAATAAGATCGCTTCCGTCTTCCGATCATTAAAATTTAAAAAGTTTTTGGCCATCCATGCTTTAACATTACTAAGGCAGTAAAGCAGAGGTCAACTTGGGAAACTATCAGAATGACTAAAAGGTAAATAAAACTGGCAGTCATCTGCGTATAGATGGAATGACACTTTATGTTTTTGGAAAATCGCGCCAAGAGGCAAAAGGTACAGTGAAAACAATAACGGCCCAAGAATAGATCCCTGTGGAACACCCCAAAGCAGAGGGGATTAAGCCAAGGGGAGAAAGAAAGAGGGAAAGAGAAACAGCTGAGAAGAGGGACGGGGGAGAAGGGCAAAAACCAAAAACCAACAGAATGAGCAGAAAAAGAAAAAAAAAGAAGAAAAAAAGAAAAGAAAAAGCATATATCAATCACCTGGATCACCTGCTGAGAAAGAAAAAAGAAAACAAGCAGAAGAGAACAAGAGTAATAGAATAAACAACATCACAATGATATATGGGAATATGACAGTAAATACTAAATGTTAAACATTATTGTGCAGCACATAAGATCAACAGAACACAGTGTGCTTTGAGGTAGGAGCCAAAAAGGGTGTAGTTTGTGGGTGTGATCACCCGTGTGTACACCTGTGAGCATGGACGCGCTTGTTTTTTGTTTTTTAAAAGGTTCCTTCATGTAATGATCTGCTAGAGGGTGTGGGGGGGCCACAGCCCCGTCCTCCAGGGCATGAAGCAGCCTGGTTTCTTAAGTAAAGGATGTATGACTATGCTTAAACTCCCTAGGTACTTGACCAGACAAAAGACTAGTCTCCAAAAGTTGATTCTGTTCATCTGAACGTAGCGTTTTGTAGCTACGTCCAGAGGAACAGAATCAACTTTTGGAGATTTGCTTTCCTGGATGATTGACAATGCACCAAGACAAAAGACTAGTATTAATAATGTTCAGAATGTGTGGTCCGATGGTAGGAAATCCCTTTTTGAGAAAACGGGGAGGAACAACGTCATTTGGAGAGCCACACAGTTGAGCATTCAGCACAAGTTTCTCTAAATCAGGTAAAAGAATTGGTAGAATAGCAGAGAACAAACCTGAGCAAGAACCATGCATGGCTGGGTCAGCAATAGATAGAGTCAGAGGTCTCAAACTAGCAATCTTGTCCACAAAATAATTAAGAAACTTATTGCACATAACCTCAGAAGAGTGCAAAAGAACATAGCCTTCTGTATTAAGTACAGAATTTCTAGTTTTATATAGAACACGAGGGTTATGCAAGCTGGCAGCAATAAGTTGGGAAAAATAGGAGTGCTTGGCAGCCTTTACTGCTTTCTGATAGACTTTCCAGCTAGTCTTAAGAGCTTTCTCTTTTTTCCACCGTCTTTCACATCTTCTACATTCTTTTCTAGCGGCTCTGGTAAAATCAGTTAGCCAAGGAGCCTACGTCGAGGACAGATTTACAAGCAGAGTCCAAATAAGAAAATAGAAAAAAAGAATAAGAAAAAAAGAAAAGCAGCTCTTTACACCGGACCCAGGAGGGAAGGCAGCTTTACTTTGATAAAGTCAGCCAGGTCATTTCATCGTCTTCTGATCAGATTTAGCACTTCAACATTTAGTCTATAAATCTTAAAAGAAATTGTCCATAACCACAGCTTCTAATTCATTTGGTTTCTGAGTTCCAAAGACCCAGAAAACTGAAATATTAACACTTACATCACCACGGACTGCCATTTGGCTTTTTCTACCTTTAAAACCCGGAGAGCAGCCAAATGGCTTTTAGCTAAGCTTTAGCTTCAGCCAAGTGGAAGCTAAATTGGCTAGTCATTCATATGTATATTAGGTTGTTAGCTGGGAATTCTGGAGGGAGGGGAGTGGGGGTGTGTGGATGAGGGGGTGGGGGAGCTGCTAAAAGCTGTGAACTTCCTTTTGTGTTTCATCTTGATGCATTCTCAATCATCCAGGGAAATAAATCTCCAAAAGTCACCAACTTGGAGTGTTTCAGTTTGCCGTCTTAGGGAGAAATCAACACACATGGGTGTAGGTCCTTTGTTGCTGAGATTTATTGATAAAAACAGTACAAAAAACCAACCATTTGTACACATATTTACAAATAATAATAAAAAGTGAGTGAGTACATTTCAACATTATACCAGTGGTCTGATTGATGCCACAATGGAGCAAATCGAGCAAAGACTGATAAGTTCGCTGCAATTTCCAGTGTGTGGGGATCATTGGTCACCAACTGCATCACGTGCTACAACCCTGGTCTACATATCACCGTTGATGAACAGCTTTTCCCATCAAAGACTCGGTGCTGTTTCCTGCAGTATATTGCAAGTAAACCTGACAAGTTTGGGATCAAGTTTTGGGTGGCTTGCGACCTAAAATCCAAGTACATTTGCAATGTCTTCCCATATCTTGGCAAGGACCCCAATCGTCCCACTGGGGAGAGACTTTCTGAAAATGTAGTAATGAGGCTGATGGAACCATTCCTAGACAAGGGCAGAAATGTTACCACGGACAATTTTTTCACATCGCTTTCACTTGCGCAAAAACTTCTTAGACTGAAAACCACCATCCTCGGCACAGTCAACAAGATTCGCAGGGAAATTCCTCAATCCACTAGTGGATTGGCTAGTCATTCATATGTAAATGTGGTGGAGCTTGCAAGAGAGTTGGCTCACTCTCATGTAGCTGAGAAGAAGGCAAGAAAAGAACAGTTGCTTCGGACACAACCCTCCACACCTAGTCCTGGAAAAAGAGCCATGTGTCAGGTCAAACACAAATGCAAGAACAATCATGCCACTGTGCGATGTGTTCACTGCTACAGATACACATGTGGTAAATGCAGACTACAGATACCATGGCAGTGCCAGGATTGTGAGTGATTGCTGAAAATGTTGAAATGTACTCACTCACTTTTTATTATTATTTGTAAATATGTGTACAAATGGTTGGTTTTTTGTACTGTTTTTATCAATAAATCTCAGCAACAAAGGACATACACCCATGTGTGTTGATTTCTCCCTAAGATGGCAAACTGAAACACTCCAAGTTGGTGACTTTTGGAGATTTATTTCCCTGGATGATTGAGAATGCATCAAGATGAAACACAAAAGGAAGTTCACAGCTTTTAGCAGCTCCCCCACCCCCTCATCCACACACCCCCACTCCCCTCCCTCCAGAATTCCCAGCTAACAACCTAATATACATATGAATGACTAGCCAATTTAGCTTCCACTTGGCTGAAGCGAAAGCCTAGCTAAAAGCCTACCAGCCATTTGGCTGGTGGTGGGTTTTAAAGGTAGAAAGGTAGAAGCCTGGGACTCCTTTAAATAATAAATAAATAATTTAATATAGAATAATATAACAATATAACATAATTTATTTATTTTTTGCTATTACTAATATCTAATTTTCCTTTAAAAGAAAATAAACCTGAAGAAGATAAAAAAAGATATATTGATTACTGTCCTGATTGATTGATTGGCTGGTTATCTCCGTTCAAATCAAATCAAATCAAAATCAAATCACTTTTATTGTCACATCACATGTGCAGGTACATTGGTACAGCACATGTGAGTGAAATTCTTGTGTGCGAGCTTCACAAGCAACAGAGTTGTGCAAATACAAGAACGTAAACAAGCAAAATACAAGAATGGCTACATCTGAAACTAATAAATATATGTACAATATATAATAGTATATGCATTTCTGGATGTGTATACTAAATATTTTTCTACGTGTGTGTGTGTGTGTGTGTGTGTGTGTGTGTGTGTGTGTGTACACATATTTTACAAATTAAATAGAGTCAACAATAAATAAAATATATAAAATAAAATATACAGAGTGAGACATGTGCAAAACAGTGGCGTTACTGTACAGTTCCCTGAGCTCACTCTGAGTCTGGAGGTTGGTGTTAGCATCTTACCTTTGCAGGTGTCTGACCTCGCAAAAGGTTCACCTTACTGTCACAGTCTGACCTAACATCAGTAATCTGAGCTTTATCAAAGTATCAGTAATCTGAGTACACACTGGTGTAATCAGTAATCTGAATACACACTGGTGTAATCAGTGAATGCTGTGAACATGGCGCTCTGTAGTTCCTGACGGTTGTCATTTGTAGTTTTTGCCATGTTGTGGAAAACTACCTGGTGATGTCAGCGACTGGGTGCACTGGCTCCAAGTAATTTAAATGTCAGCCCAAAAAATGATGGGATGGAAACCATGACGACCACACAAACACACACACAGGTTTGATCAGAGGGGAATGGGAGGATTTTATGTGATAGCGTTCACTCTTCCCTCGGGGATTATGGGTAATGGGATCCACCTCAATGCCCCCCCCCCCCCCCCTTCCCTTGACCCCCAACCCACATTGTTGCCGTAGCGATGTCGCTGTGTGAGTGTGTGTGTTCCCTGCAGACAGAGCATTTAAGTCGACATCTCTCTTTCAGAGCAACAATCAAGGTGCAGAAACTCACAAGTGCCTCTATTGTGTTCAGCTAAAAGCCTGCAGTGTGTGTGTATGTGTGTGTGTGTGTGTGTAGTCGATTGCGGCTGCACAGAAAACTTCTTTCCTGTTATTGTGCCCCACACACACACACACACACACAACCACAAACGACAACAAAGAACAGGAAAGGTATTGTTCACCAGCTGCAGAAAATACCTGAACACACACACACACACACACACACACACACACACACAGGGGTTTGTCAGGAGAAATTGCTCTTTCCTGCTCTCATCTATCATTCCCCCTCTGAGTGGATCGCTGTCTGTCATCTTGAAATAAAGCACTTAGATTGGCCACTAGAAAGACTGTGTGTGTGTGTGTGTGTGTGTGTGCCCGCGCGTGCGTGTATGTGTGTGTGCGTGTGAATGCGTGTGTGTGAGCGCGCTCAATTCGAAGCCTCCTTTAATCTCCCTCTCTGTGTCTCAGAGGGAGCTCGGGTTTTTTCCAGTGTTGGTTAAAGTCTCTGCTGGAGGCTCAGAGGGGGGAGGGGGGCTCTGTGTGGCTCTGAGGAGCCCAGACTGGACGGGCTGTAATGGTTCCCAGATGGTTCCATCTGTGTTCATGCTGTGTGTTAATAAAGTTTGAGTTGAAGTCTGTTTCCGTCCTCAGTGAAGCGTCAGGGTGGAGTCTGCAGTGCTGGATACCCATTGGTCCACTCCTCAGGCTTCTATCCAGTTGGATGTTGGTGATGCTGCAAGGTTCGGGTTTAGTTAACAGCCACTGGTTTTATATGTTTCTGCCTGTTTGGAGACACACGTGATAAACAGGAAACATGCAGGGTGACTGGGAAACACAATCCCTGCTAATCATCTGTTTCTTTTTCCATGTTTGTGTGGAGTGCTGAATTATCAGCTGATCATCATATTGTAGGGGAGCATCACACAGGCACAGATACCTGCTGATAAAATCCCAGAATTTCACTCATTAACGGGGAAATGAAACTCTTTACACATAAAGGCTAATATACCTCACTGAGCCTGGACCTAAGTCTGTCTGTGATGTCGGGTCGTGTTCAGCGCCATCTTCTGTCAGTATGGGATGTGACGTCATGTGATTGGTTGGTTGGTGCTAACAGACTCGCATTACTTTATGTTAGCTAACTACTGACAGGATGGATACCTCAGAGGAAATTAAGGGCACTTAAACTAAACGTGAGTGTGAGGGGATCACTTTAGTGCTGCAGCAGTGAGTTCATGTTGAACCAGGACAGACTGTCCACTTTACTGTCTATGTCTGTGGCAGGAAGTGGCTGTTCACTGTTTGGCTAGCTGCACTGAAACGGTAAAATCCAGCTGTTAGCTGTGATGTTGATGTTTGTAAAGCACGTTATAAACGAGGACTGTGGAGGAGGAGGAGAGCTGGTTTGAGTCACCAGACCGACCGGCTGGATTTTTCCTCGTCTGGTCGAATGTGCTGAGCGTCAGCTATTTTATGCAGTGTAATCATCTTTCTTTCAACAGCTCGAAATATTCACACCACAAACATAACCGTTTCTTACCGAAGCACAACTGGGAGTCCTAACATCCATCAGCATGTCCGTAAGAAAACAGATGGACGTGTGTGATGGACAACAAAAAGAAACAAACAGAGGTTTGAGGAAGAGATGGCACACCTTATTTTCTTCACATCGTCTCACTGGCTGGATTACTTCATATTAGAAGTGAGGAAAAGCAAAGCCCAGATATAAGTGAAGCAGACTGTAACGAGGTGTTTTTCCTACGGACATGTAGATGCATGTCAGGATTTGCAGTCGTGCTTTGGTAAGAAGCATAGTTATGTTTGTGATTTGGTGTGCATGCAGTGAGCTGTTCTGTTGCATTTGACACATGCTGCTTCAGTCATTAACACCAACAGGAAGGTCAGCCGATGGAGACGAGGCGTGCCGATAAAAATGCTGAGCGATGAAGAAACTCAGATGGAGGTCACCTGGTCAGGTCCTAACAACTCTGATTGGCTGAGCACCAACTGACCCCAGAGCAAGGCGCCGGTTTGGCGACAGTTGGCAGCAGAGCGGAGCTGAGCCCTTCGCCAGCTCTGTTTTCACTTTACACACATAGAGGATTTTAGAGACGTGACAACGTGACGTTCACACTGCTTCCTTCAGTTTAAGGACAAACACCCGAATCCTCCGTCAAAGAAAACATGTTTACATCCATCAGAAGTTAAGAACAGCAGCAACAGGGCAGGAGCTTCAGTTTACTTTCATCATTGTGGAGAGGATAAGAAGGGCTACAGGTGAGCACAGGTGTGTCTCAATTCATTATCCTCATCACGTGTTCCTGTTTGTGTGGTCTCCGTGTTGGTTTCAGATCCGATGAACGGCCCACGGCGTCTTGAAGTCGTTGACATCCAGTCCAAACAGGTGGCGGTTCGCTGGGAACCATTCGGATACAACGTGACACGCTGCTACAGCTACAACCTGACTGTGCAGTACCGCTACAGACCTGCAGGGGCCCTGAGCAGGTACACACAGGAAGCAAGAGGGAGGGGCCAACAGGTGAAGAGAGGGAGGTCCCAATGGTAGAGATAGTAATGAACCAAATGAAGTGAGAGGGAGGGGCCAATGATTGGCAGAAGAGAGTAATCATACAAAAAGAGAAGGAGGGTCCAGCAGAAATTAGAGATAGAGAGTTGGACCACAGCTGGATGGAGGGCGTGGTGAACAGGTGAAGGTAGGAGGGGCTCTGAGGTGCTAGGAAAGAAGGAAACTGTACTTCTTTAAGTTTCATTTCATCCGAGAAGCTTCTTCAGTTCTAAACCAAATGGTGGAGAGTCCCAGGTATTTAAACCCTAGTGGGGGTGTCCCTTATGAGGGTCATTGAACCTGTATTGATCATGTGACTCACCACATGAGCCAAGGTGTGGGTCATTATCAGCTGAGGTGTCAGGTGTTACCAAAGGTCACTCTTTCGAGTATGCCGGTGTCCACATGTTGGACAGACAAGACAGATGGTTTGAGAGACGAGTGAAAGAAGCATCTATGTCCACTGTGAACAGAGGGCGGGGCTTACGACACAACTGTCTGCCATCTACAATCCTTCCCAGATGCCTAAACACCCACTCACATCCTGGGCCGTTGATCTTAATAAGTCACATGATGGAGTGGGGCAAGATCTCACAGTTGGTTCACCTGAAACCTCTGCTGATAATGACCCACGACTTTTTTTCACCCACTGGCTAATGTGATGAGTCACATGATCAGTAGTGGGTCCCTCATAAGGGACAACTTGATAAATAGATGAATACCACTCAACTATTTGGTTTAGAACTGAAGAAGCTTCTCAGATGAAACTTAAAGTCTAGCTGCTTTCTTTCCAAGCACCTGCTGTTTCTCCTGCAGGGAGCCAGCAAAGGAGGAGGTGCGGGAGGAGGAGGTGTATGACACAAGGAGCACCATGCCGACGCACACCGTACGCAACCTTCCACCCTTCACCAACGTCAGCCTGAGACTCATCCTGAGCAACCCCGAAGGACGCAAGGAGAGCGAGGAGCTTCTGGTGCTGACAGACGAGGATGGTAAAACTCTCCCTTGAGTCACAGTGGAATCACAGCAGAGTCACAGTAGAGATATAGTAGAATCAAAGGAGAATCACAGTAGAGTCACAACAGTTTCACAGTAGAAACACAGTAGAGTCTACTGCTTTGTCCTCCGATGGTAACCTATGGTGACATTTTGGTTTCAGTTCCCGGGGCAGTCCCCGTGGACTCGATCCTCGGCAGCAGCTACGAGCAGCAGATCAGCCTGAGCTGGAGGGAACCGCTGCAGACCTACGGCCTGATCCGGCAGTATGAGGTAAATACATACAACTCCCAGCAGGCTTTGCAGTCTCCCAGTCAGACCCCGTGAGTCATCTGGGTCCCGATGTCTGTCTTCTCCCCAGATATCCTACAAAGCCTTGAGCTCCTTCGACACGGAGTTTGACCTGTCCAATCAGAGCGGCAGGGTGTTGAAACCGGCCAATGAGACAAGCCACATGTTCACCGGCCTCTACCCAGGCTCCACCTACTCCTTCACAATAAGAGCCTCCACTGTTAAAGGCTTTGGGCCCCCTGTTATCACCCAGTTTACCACCAAGATCTCAGGTAGGACTGTCAAACTAAGAGCTCAGATTGTTGTTTTTACTTTAAATGACTGCAATGAAGGAAGACAAGGTGAGCTTATTTTGTGTATCACAGTAGCACAAAGCGTTCACAAGTTTCTGCTGTCTCAACACGGACAGAGAAATATGCGTCACATGACCATAACTCTGGAGTAGAGAGAAAATTCAAATGTTTCCTGAAAGATGTCATTTTACAGCCAAAACTACAAAACAAGTTGGGCTGGGTGAGAAAGGGTTAACTCAATAGTGCTTCTCACTGGCTCTTACTGACATTTTATTTTGAAAAGCCAGTCGTGTGTTTAATCCCACGGAGCTTTCAGTCACAGTGTTCAGGCGGGTGAGAGTAAACAGGCAGACCGGACCTGGGTTTTCCCGACACAAACAGTCGAGCTGGAAGGAATCAGCTGATTCCACTGTGTCCTGTGCGCTCGGGTGTGGTTCTGCTCCTCGCCAGGCCTTTGAGTCATTTCCACTCTTTGCTTCAGTGTGAAGGTAAATCAGGAGGGAATGAGCTGAACATATTGTAACTCCTCCTCCTCTTCAGCTCCTCTGATGCCGGCGTACGATCAGGAGTCTCCTCTGAATCAGACCGACTCCACCGTCACCGTCCTGCTGAAGCCCGCTCAGAGCCGTGGGGCCCCGGTCAGGTAACGTACCTGTTCAAATATTCAGCAGCATCAATCTCCCACTCCATGAACATTTCATGATGTTGCTGTTAAAGATTAAAGCGCCGACGTGTACCGCCCTGAAGCAGGAAGTCAGGCGACAAACTGCTCACATCACTAACAGGAAATTAAGACTTGTCCTGAAATTAAAAAACACTCACTGTCTCACACACACACACTCACTGCTGCCCAGAGGGAGGCGGTATCTGCAGTAACAGTCGTCATGTCAACAGCTGAGTGGGCTCTGTCATCGGGCTTTAGCGAGGGATTTGGTTAATTAACAATCAGCGGGCGGGGCTAATCAAAGCCCACTTCTAACACAGAGGATTACCCAGGGATTATCAGTTAATGTGTCAGTCTCACACACACACTACAAACAGACAGGAAGCAGCGTGTGAGACGGCGTCTCAGACAGGTAGGCTCTGCCGCTGATAATGAACACCTGCTTGTCACATGACTACAGGCCAAGAGCAGTGACCTAAAGGTGGAGACACTAAGGTGAGCTGTAATGGAGAGACTGGCAGGTATATTTGCTTAATCTAATGACACCCGGTTGCGCCAATCGGAGGTCACTAAAATCAATATTGAATCGGTGTGTAACTTTGCCAAAACAATGTGGGACTCTGTAGTTTTCTCTGGTCCCCTCCCCAATCAGACCAGGAGTGACATGTTTAGCCGCATGTTCTCCTTAAATTGCTGGCTGTCTGAGTGGTGTCCCAGAAACGATGTGGGCTTCATAGACAATTGGCAAACCTTCTGGAGGAAACCTGGTCTTGTTAGGAGAGACGGCATCCATCCCACTTTGGATGGAGCAGCTCTCATTTCTAGAAATATGGACAAATTTATTAAACCCCCCCAAAATATGACTATCCAGAGTTGGGACCAGGAAGCAGAGCTGCAGTCTTACACGCCTCTCTGCAGCTTCTCTCCTCCTGCTACCCCTCCAAAAACCCATCTCCATAGAGACTGTGCCCATCAATCAGCAGATTTCTGGCTCCCAGGTGTGTTTCATACAGGTAAGGAGCTGACACCGGGAGCCTTCTCAACTCGTTAGCTGTATGAAAGACAGCTGTCCATAGAAGCAATCAGTATGTCCAGATTCAAACTCTGCACCATGACCAAGACCAAACAGCTTTCCAAGGATGTCAGGGATGAGACTGGACCTACACAAGGCTGGAATGGGCTACAGATGACAGGACAAAGATGACAATAGGTGGTGCGATAATTCGCAAATGGAAGAACCATGAAATAACTGCTCATTTCCCTCAGTGTGGAGTTCCACGCGAGATCTCACCTCACGGAGTCTCTATGATAATGAGGACACTGTGTTTTAACAGACCTCTCTGCATTGAATCATATCTGTTATTAACCTCTGTCTCTCTTCCACAGCATGTCTTTATCCTGTCTTCCTTCTCTCACCGCAACCAATCGCAGCAGATGGCCCCGCCCCTCCCTGAGCCTGGTTCTGCCGGAGGTTTCTTCCTGTTAAAAGGGAGTTTTTCCTTCCCACTGTCGCCAAAGTGCTTGCTCATAGGGGGTCATATGATTGTTGGGTTTTTCTCTGTATCTATTATTGTAGGATCTACTGTACAATATAAAGCGCCTCGAGGTGACTGCTGTTGTGATTTGGTGCTGTATAAATAATGATTTTTACTCATTTTAATTCTGAATAATTTGCTAAAAAAAAGATGAAAAACACAAAAGTGTCATTGTGAAATAATCACAGTGAGTCTTTCCGTGATACTGCAGCAGCCCCGCGTGCAGAGACACACAAAGTGTTGCATGCTGGGTAGCTGGTGGCCTCGACGCTTGTGCGTATCTACTGATGTACTGCTTGTGTTAACGAGCGTGGAGTAGGCTGTGGCAGTGGGCGTGGCTTTTGGTTCTGTAGTTAGTGTAAGTGCAGCTCGTACGCTCGCTGACTCCACATATCTGAGCCATGAAGCCGAGGATCAGTGTAGGGTCTTCCTTACACTACAAAGCGACTGTTGTTGCGATTTGAAGTCATCCAAACATGAATGTCGGCTTCGAGCTGTGTGTATCCTCTCAGACCTTCTTTGGATGGAGTTTGGTCCATATGACGGCGTTTCTCTCCACCCATCAGGAACCCTCAGCATTAAGTGAGAACAGTTTAACCTCACCCCACCTCTGTAGCTAACCACCAGACAGCAGCCCGACGTCACCAACCCTCCATGTAGGGGCGCGACGGGAGCCTATTCAGCCCCAGGGTAGGACCTGGACAGGCCCCCGTCTGTCGCAGGGCTAGCACATAGAGACAGACAACGACTGGGAGAGAACCCACGCAAACACAGGAGGAACGTGCAAACTCCACACAGAAAGACCTGATGGTGGAATTAAACTGTGAGGCAACCGTGCTGCCACTGCTGTGTGATGACTGGGTGGATGAAACCCAGTGAAGCTGTTGGAGGTGTATGTCAGCTGTTTATTCCTGCCTGCGTTTGCTCAGCAAGAGCAGTTCCAGCTCCACTTCAGCTTTCTTTGGTTTGCTAGATGTCTGAAAAGAATCTCACGGAAGCACCTGCACGTGCTCGTCGCCACTTCAGCGAGTGGCCGTGTTTTCTGTGCAAGCAGCGAGAGAGCGCTGCGAACGCTGCAGATCAGTCACTCGAACGTGACTCTTGTGTTTGAGTGGGGGCGAAGAAAGAGGAAGCTGAAAGGAGGAAAATGGATCTTTTCAGCTGAAGCGAGATCTGTTTTTCCTTTTGTGTAGGGGCGAGGCGTGTGTGTGTGTGATTTGCGCTGTGTTAATCGACATGATGTCTGATGTGAAATCCATCAGATTGAACAGATGCTGCTCCGAGATACGATTTAAGGTCTGCGTGTTTATATTTAACTTTCTCTCTGACACCACAGTGTGTGTTGGCCTTCAGGCACGCACACACAGATTCAAACACACACGTATGTAGGATACGCGCATCACAGGACAAAAGGTGTTGCCGGCAGCGACCTGCAGCTGTAATCAGATTACTGTCTCACACACACACACACACACACAACAAGTCCTGCGACTCGAGCGTGGTGAAATGTGATTGGAGATGGAACGTCAACGACAGAGAGGAGAAGAAAGGACATAAAGAAAGAGACAGATGTGGGGGGGAGGAGAACTGAAAGAACGAGGCAGAAATGATCCAATTTGTTCTTCTTCTCTTCCTTTCAGAGGCGAATTAAAAACAGTGTGTTTGTGTCTGTGCGCCTTCCTGTCCTCCATTAGTTTCCTGTCCAGCAGGAAATGTGACAACACTGCAGTTTCACCCTCCACACCTTCAGATGTGTGTCAGAAACTGTGTGTGTGTTGATATGTAACTTCTGTCCTGAACTGGACTCCTATGAAAAACACAACTATTGTTTCCAGCGTCCCTAGGGACACACGCCGTCTTAAAAACTAACCGTGCTGCATTCAGGTGCAGCCCAGTGTAAACCACATACAGGCTCTTCTGCTGGAAAAGAAAGTTTACTCTAGAGCCACAATACTTTCACTTCAGTTCAGTTCAATTTTATTTATACAGCAACAAATCACAGCAGTTGTCCCAATGAAAGATCCTGTTATACAGAGAAAACACTAACAATCAGACGTTGACCTTTGAGCAAGCATTTGGTGACAGTAAGGAGGAAAAACTTAACTGGAAGAAACCTCAAAACCGGGCTCAGGGAGGGGCGGGGCCATCTGCTGCGACTGGTTGGGGTGAGGGGAGGCAGACAGGATAAAGACATGTCCCAATTCCTAAGCCGGCCTTCAGAGGACCCGGCCCACATAGGCCGGGTTCTCTGAAGGCCGGTGAAATTGGCTGTGAAATTGGACGGTCGAGCCTTCAGTTTTGCGTCACCGCTGTCTCGGTGGAGTTTAATAAACTCGGCTGTCTGCTCCTTGTTATTTAAAATATAACAGGACACTATAAATATAACAGGAGTAAACTCTCGACCATCTCACACTTCTGTTTAATCAGGTTGATGTTTATTCAACTGTGTGAAAACTAAAACTTTAATCTCAGCCAAACCGATTTACTCAGGAACAAATGAAACATTGAAAAAAGCCAAAAATGTACATTTATAAGTTATCATAGTGACTTATATATCATGTTTAACCTAAGTAGTGAAGACCATGGGGATCTGAAATGATGTGCCGGGAGTCCGCTGCACTCGCCGGCTTCAGTGACCCTCGAGCTCCCGGCTAACTATCGAGCTGGTGGGTAACAGACGTCTCCAAACACATCAGAGCACTTTTACAAATATGTGATGTCTTGATAAACCGAGCAGATATACTCCATTGCCGCATTTGAAAAGTATTTTATATTATTATACAAATATTATAAATAATAATTGAATTAATAAAATATTTCAAAGAGTAATAAGAATAAGTTGCTTCTGCCATATTTGGAAACTGGAATTGGCGGGGCCGCGCTAGGAATTCTGGGATATGGTGGACCACGAACAATACACCCGACCCATCCTTCAAATCTGGGGAAATAAAGGACGCATTTGGAGCACCCTTCATTTCCTGGTTGTGACGTAATCGGCCTTCAAATGCGGCCTCCAAAGGATGCGGCCGAGGAATTGGCACATATCTAAAGACATGCTGTGGAAGAGAGCTGGGGATTAATAAGTGTGAAGAAAGAAGAAACACCCAGTGCATCATGGGAATCCTCCAGCAGCCTACACCTATTGCAGCATAACTAAGGGAGGATTCAGGGTCACCTGGCCCAGCCCTAACTATATGCTTTAGCAAAAAGGAAAGTTTGAAGCCTAATCTTGAAAGTAGAGATAGTGTCTGTCTCCTGAATCCAAACTGGAAGCTGGTTCCACAGAAGAGGGGCCTGAAAACTGAAGGCTCTGCCTCCCATTCTACTTTTAAATACTCTAGGAACAACAAGTAGGCCTGCAGAGCGAGAGCGAAGTGCTCTAATAGGGTGATATGGTACTACAAGGTCATTAAGATAAGATGGGGCCTGATTATTTAAGACTTTGTATGTGAGGAGGATGATTTTGAATTCTGGATTTAACAGGAAGCCAAAACAGGAGAAATCTGCTCTCTCCTTCTAGTCCCTGTCAGGACTCTTGCTGCAGCATTTTGGATTAACTGAAGGCTTTTCAGTGAGTTTTTTGGACATCCTGATAATAATGAATTACAGTCATCCAGCCTGGAAATAATAAATGCATGAACTAGTTTTTCAGCGTCACTCTGAGACAGGATATTTCTAATTTTAGAGATGTTGCACAAATGGAAGAAAGCAGTCTTACATATTTGTTTTAATATCAAATCAAATCAAATCACTTTTTATTGTCACATCACATGTGCAGGCACACTGGCACAGCACATGCGAGTGAAATTCTTGTGTGCGAGCCCCACAAGCAACAGAGATGTGCAAACACAACAACACAAATGAGCAAAATACAAGAATGGCCAACCTGAAAGTAATAAATATATGTACAATATATAATAGTGTATGCATTTCTGGATGTGTATACTAAATATTTTCCTACGTGTGTGTGTGTGTGTGTGTGTGTGTGTGTGTGTGTGTGTGTGTATACACATTTTTACAAATTAAATAGTAAAAAAATAAAATAAAATAATAATAATAATAATAATAATAATAAAATATATAAAATATACAGAGTTGAATATGTGCAAAACAAGTGGCATTTATATACAGTGTGGAGTGCATAATGTTAAAGTTCCAGTAGTGAAGCTGAGGTGTCTATGACGTGTTCAGCAGTCTGATGGCCTGGTGGAAGAAGCTGTCTCTCAGTCTGCTGGTACGGGACCGGATGCTGCAGAACCTCCTTCCTGATGGAAGCAGTCTGAACAGTTTATGGCTGGGGTGACTGGAGTCCTTGATGATCCTCCCCGCTTTCCTCAGGCAGCGCTTCCTGTAGATGTCTTGGAGGGAGGGAAGCTCACCTCCAATTATCCGTTCAGAGCACCGCACTACTCGCTGGAGAGCTTTGCAGTTGTAGGCGGTGCTGTTGCCATACCAGGTGGTGATGCATCCAGTGAGGATGCTCTCAATGGCACAGCGATAGAAGGTCCTGAGGATGCGGGGGTTCATGCCGAATCTTTTCAGTCTCCTGAGAAAGAAGAGGCGCTGCTGCGCCTTCTTCACTGTTTTGTTTGTGTGTACTGACCACATAAGATCCTCAGCCAGATGTACACCAAGGAACCGGAAGCTGCTCACTCTCTCCACAGCAGCGCCGTTGATGGTGATGGGGGTGTGTACTTCTCTGCACCTCCGGAAGTCCACTATCAACTCCTTTGTCTTTGCGACGTTGAGGGTGAGATGGTTGTCTTGACACCAGTGGGTCAGGGCGCTGACCTCCTCCCTGTAAGCCGTCTCATCACCGTTGGTGATAAGACCCACCACTGTAGTGTCGTCCGCAAACTTCACAATGATGTTGGAGCTGTTAGTGGCTGTGCAGTCGTAGGTGTAGAGTGAGTACAGGAGAGGGCTCAGTACACACCCCTGTGGAGCACCAGTGTTCAGTGTGATGGGGGATGAGGTGATGCTGCCCAGTCTGACCACCTGGCGTCTGTCAGACTGGAAGCTAAGGATCCAGCTGCAGAGGGAGCTGCTCAGTCCTAGATCCTGCAGTTTCCTGTCCAGCTTCGAGGGAACGATGGTATTGAATGCTGAGCTGTAATCTACAAACAGCATCCTCACATACGTGTCTCTCTTCTCCAGGTGTGACAGGGCAGTGTGTAGTGTCAGGGCTATGGCATCATCAGTGGACCTGTTGTGGCGGTATGCGAACTGTAGAGGGTCCAGTGAGTCGGGTAGTGCAGAGCAGATGAAGTCCCTGACCAGCTTCTCGAAGCATTTGCTTACGATGGGGGTCAGGGCTACAGGTCGCCAGTCGTTCAATGAGGAGATGGTGGAGGATTTGGGTACAGGGACGATGGTGGCCATTTTGAAGCAGGCTGGGACTACAGACAGAGAGAGGGAAAGGTTGAAGATGTGCGTGAACACTCCAGCCAGCTGAGCCGCGCATGACCTGAGGACGCGGCCGGGAATCCCGTCCGGACCAGTAGCTTTGCGTGCGTTCACCTTCCTGAAGCACTTCCGCACATCCTCCTCAGACACAATGTGCGCACTGACGTCATCCGCGGTGCGCACACTGTCCGGTCTCGTGGTGTTCGCTGTGTCGAATCTAGCGTAGAATACGTTTAGATCCTCACACAGAGAGGCCGTGGTCTGCGGTGTGCTGGTTTTCCCTCTAAAGTCTGTGATCGTGTTTAGTCCCTGCCACATACTCCGAGGGTTGTCAAACTGTTGCTCCACCCTGTCCCTGTACTCACGTTTGGCTGCTTTGATCGTCTTCCGGAGTTGGTAATGTGCATGTTTGTAGTCCGATGTGTTCGCGGAGGCAAAGGCAGTGTTCCGTGCCGCCAGTGCCGCGCGAACATCTCCGTTAATCCAGGGTTTTTGATTTGGGAAGGATTTGACTGTTCTGGATGGGACGACATCTTCCACGCATTTCCTGATAAATCCACAGACTGAGTCTGTGTACTCATCAATGTCCCTAGCAGCCACGTGAAACATTTCCCAGTCTGCGTGATCAAAACAGTCCCGCAGCGCAGACTCCGATTGGTCCGTCCAACAGTGCACCGCCCTCCGGGTTGGAGCTTCCTGTTTCAGCTTCTGCCTGTAGGCGGGCAGGAGCAGGATGGAGCAGTGATCTGATTGGCCGAATGGGGCGCGGGGGAGGGCTTTGTACGCATCCCGGAAAGAGGTGTAACAGTGGTCAAGTTGCCGGTTTCCACGTGTGTTGAAAAGGATGTGTTGATGGAGTTTTGGTGAGACTTTCTTCAGGTTTCCCTTATTAAAGTCTCCGGCTGTGATAAACGCTGCCTCTGGGTGTGCGGTTTCCTCGCTGCTGATCGCGCTGTACAGTTCCCTGAGTGCTCGGTCAGTATCGGCTTGTGGGGGAATGTAAACAGCCGTAATAATCACTGCTGTAAATTCCCTCGGTAGCCAGAATGGCCGGCACTTAATCATCAGGTACTCCAGGTCCGGTGAGCAGAAGGATTTGACCGGGTGCACGTTCGCATAATCACACCAGCTGTTGTTGATCATGAAACACACACCACCGCCTCTGCTTTTCCCAGTAAGATCCTGTGACCTGTCCGCGCGGTGCACAGAGAACCCCGGCAGTTGTATTGCGGAGTCCGGTACTTTGTCCGATAGCCAGACAAAGTAATATGTGCGTTGAAGGACATGTCCTGGTCAAAAATGACTCCAAGGTTCCTCACAGTGTTACTGGAAGCCAAGGTAATGCCATCCAGAGTAAGAGTCTGCTTAGATACCATATTTCCAAAAGTTGATTCTGTTCATCTGGACGTAGCGTTTTGTGTAAATAATGACTGAAACCAGCCCACTGAGGGAACAATGGGCTGGGAGGTCGGTTCCTTAATCATAATTATGCAAATTCTCATGACCATTGATCAACAACCACTGATCAATGTCCATGAGGACCATTCACAGAGAGTTGGGGAATAGCTTTCTTTAGGAGCCTTTCCAGCTTTGACAAAAGTCCAGCTGGGGTAACCACATTTACTCAGGGCCTTCTTGATGTTCTTCTGCCTCCCTGGCTGCTGTGTCAGTGGGGATGGTGATCGCTCTGTGTTGTAGCTTCTTGATAACACCCAGTTTGTGCTCCAGTGGATGATGAGAGTCAAACCTTAGATACTGATCCGTATGTGTAGGTTTACGGTACACGTCAGCTTTTAGATGTCCCCCATTACTGATGGAAATCTCACAGTCTAAGAAGGCTAACCTGCCACTGTTCATATCCTCCCTGGTGAATCTGATGTGTCGGTCCACTGAGTTAATGTGATCCGTGAATTGTGGTACGTCCTGAGATTTGATTTTCACCCAGGTGTCATCCACATATCTGAACCAATGGCTTGGTGGTGTTCCAGGGTAGGATAGCAAAGCCCTCTTTTCCACTTCTTTCATGTACAAATTGGCCACAATGGGTGAAACTGGGAGCCCATGGCACACACATGTTTCTGCCTGAAGAACTGACCCTTGTATGTGAAGTAGGTGGAATGAAGACACAGTTCAAACAAACTTGGTCGATGCTGAGAGTGGTCCTGCTGCTGAGGTTGGGGTCATCCTGTAATCTCTTACACACTACCTCCAACACTTCTGTGACTGGGATGCAAATGAAGAGAGATGTAACGTCGTACAAGACCATGGTTTCATCTGCCTCCATGATGACATCTCTCACCTTCTCAACAAAATCCAGGGTGTTCTGGATGTGGTGTTCAGAGCTGCCCACCAGCGGGTTGAGGATCAAAGCCAGAAACTTGGAGATGTTATAGGTGACCAAGTTGTTCATACAGACAATCGGTGTTAAAGTTGCACCCTGTTTATGTATTTTCATTGTTCCTTCAGTGGGCTGGTTTCAGTCATTATGCACATGTACTGTTTATAAGATTGAAACCTGCAGTCAGCTGAGACTGAAGAAGCCACTTGGATGATGACGAAACGTTTCTCTCCCTGAAAACTCTACGTCCAGATGAACAGAATCAACTTTTGGAGATTTACTTATCTGGGTGATTGAGCCTGCATCAAGACATTAGATACCATATTTCTAAGATTTTCAGGGCCGAGTACAATAACCTCAGTTTGATCTGAATTAAGAAGCAGAAAGGCTTTATGTCTTTAAGACATAAAGACCTGGATTCATGGACAGATAGAGCTGGGTGTCATCTGATGATACTGCCTAAGGGAAGCATGTATAATGTAACTTAATAGAGGTGGTATAGTTCTTGAAGTGTTTTCACAGACCTGTGTGTGTGTGTGTGTGTGTGTGTGTGTGTGTGTGTGTGTGTGTGTGTGTGTGTGTGTGTGTGTGTGTGTGTGTGTGTGTGTGTGAGACTCCTGTGAAGAACACAACTGTTGTTTCCAGAGTACAAACACTGATAGAAACTAAGTGTTCTGTGTTCAGTTAGAACTAAAACAGTTTATGTCGAGTTTTCTGAAAGTCAGTTTTTGTGGTGTTTTAATGAAGTTGATCGACTGTGAAGGTTCTCAGTCATCCAGGTCATCGTAGTCAAAGGAGCTTGCAAAGAAAAGCGTCTGGACTTCTTTAAGTTACTTGAAGACGTTTCACCTCTCATCCGAGAAGCTTCTTCAGTTCTAAGGTCAAATGGTGGAGAGTCCCAGATATAAACCTAGTGGGATTTTCCCCCCACAGAGGGACAAAAGGACCCCCTGATGATCCTCTAATCCCCTGAGCCAAGGTGTGAAAGTGGGTGTGGGTCCCAATCAGCCAGAGTTTCGGGTGAGCTCATTGTGAAACCTGGCTCCACCTTATCATGCGAATTCCTGAGGTCAGATGGCCCAGGATGTGAGTGGGCGTTAAGGCGTCTGGGAAGGATCTCAAAACTGGATTATAGATGGCAGAGAGTTGGTGTCGTAAACCCCCGCCTCTGTTCAAAGATGGTCGCTCACAGTGGACATAGATGCTTCTTTCACTCCTCTTTCAAACCATCTGTCCTCTCTGTCCAAAATGTGAACATTGGCATCCTCAAAGAGTGTCCTTTATCCTTAAGATGCAGATGGACTGCTGAGTCTTGTCCTGTGGAGGTGGCTCTTCTGTGTTGTGCCATGCGCTTGTGAAGTGGTTGTTTGGTCTCTCCAATGTAGAGGTCTGAGCATTCCTCGCTGCACTGTACAGCATACACCACATTGTTAAGTCTGTGTTTTGGCGTTTTGTCTTTCGGGTGAACCAGTTTCTGTCTGAGCGTGTTGCTGGGTCTGAAATGCACCGGGATGTCGTGCTTGGAGAAAACTCTCCTGAGTTTTTCTGATACACCGGCTACATAGGGGATGACAATGTTGTTGCGTCTGTCCTTCTTATCCTCCCTCGCTGGTGTCTGATCTTCTTTTCTGTGCCTCTTTGCTGACTTTAAGAACGCCCATTTAGGATAGCCGCACGTTTTGAGTGCTTCCTTTACATGTGTGTGTTCCTTCTTTTTTCCTTCAGGCTTAGAGGGAACACGTTCTGCCCGGTGGTGTAGGGTCCTGATTACTCCAAGTTTGTGTTCCAGAGGGTGATGGGAGTCAAAGAGGAGGTACTGGTCCGTGTGTGTGGGCTTCCGGTAAACTTCGATGTTGAGGTTGCCGTTCTCTTCAATGTCCACGGCGCAGTCCAGGAAAGGCAAACAGTCGTCCTTTGTGTCTTCCCTGGTGAACTTGATGTTTTTATCCACAGCGTTAATGTGCGCAGTGAAGGATTCCACTTCTTGTGTCTTGATTTTGACCCAGGTGTCGTCCACATATCTGTACCAGTGGCTGGGTACTCTTACTTTGAAAGAGCCAAGAGCCTTCCTTTCCACTTCCTCCATGTAAAGGTTGGCTACAATAGGTGACACAGGGGAGCCCATGGCACAGCCATGTTTTTGTCTGTAAAAGCCTTCGTTGTACTTGAAATATGTAGTGGTGAGGCAGAGGTCTAACAGTGTGCAGATCTGATCGGGTGTGAAGTTGGTCCTGTCTTCCAAGGAGCTGTCTTCTTGTAGTCGTTTTCTGACAGTCTCCACGGCCTCCGTGGTGCGTATGCAAGTGAAGAGAGAGACTACATCAAAGGACACCATGGTTTCATCTGGATCCAGGGTAAGTTTCTGGACCTTGTCGGTGAAGTCGGTGGAGTTCTTGATGTGGTGTGGGGTGTTCCCCACGAGAGGAGCAAGGATGGTAGCAAGGTGTTTAGCAATGTTATAAGTGGCTGAGTTTATGCTACTGACTATGGGTCTGAGTGGGACAGCTTCCTTGTGGATTTTAGGAAGTCCGTAAATGCAGGGTATGGCATCCCCTGGGTAAAGGCAGTGATATCTAAGGTGGTCAATAATTTTGTCCTTTTCAAAGTCTTGAAGAAAAGCGATAACTTTATTTTTGTAGCTGCTTGTGGGGTCTCGCTTTAGGGCTTCGTAGGTATTGTTGTCACTGAGGAGAGTATCAGAATCAGAATCAGAAACTTTATTGTCATTGTCATGAGAACAACGAAATTAAGAATGGTCCCCGATCATTGCATCATCCCTAGCAATATCAAAATATAAATAAAACAATAAAATTCAATAAATAAAATAGATAGAATACTTAAAATACTAATAAGATATAACAGTAAAACATTCACATACATTCCCACACACATGCTTCAGACCGTGCATAGATTAACACAAGAGTGGCGTGATGGACATTTTTTTGTAGTATTCAGATGTGTTATTGCAGTTGGATAACAGCTGTGTTTGAGTCTATTAGTCCTTGCTCTGATTGCCCTGTACCGTCTGCCTGAGGGCAACAGTTCGAACAGGGAGTGGCCAGGATGTGAGGTGTCTTTTATGATGTTTTGGGCCTTTTTAAAACAGTGGGCGTTGTGTAGAACTTCCAGTGTGGGGAGAGGGCAGCCAGTGATCTTTTGGGCGGTGTTAATGATCCCTTGGAGTGCTTTCCTCTGAGCCCCTGTGCAGCTAGTGTACCAGATGCATATGCAGTAAGTTAGAACACTCTCAATGGTGGCTCTGTAGAAGGACACCAGCAGTCTCTGTGTGATGTTATTCCTCCTGAGAATTCTCAGGAAGTACAGTCTCTGTTGGGCCTTTTTCAGCAGCTCGGAGGTGTTCACACTCCAGGAAAGGTTCTCCTCTATATTGACTCCCAGGAAGCGGAAGCTTGCCACCCTTTCTACACAGTCCCCATTTATGAATAGTGGTTGGATCTCTGCCTTTTTCCTTCTGAAGTCTATTATGAGTTCTTTGGTTTTTGAAGTGTTGAGGAGGAGGTTATTGGCCTTACACCATGACGTCAGCTGCTCCACCTCGTCTCTGTACGTAGACTCGTCTCCCTTGGAAATGAGCCCCACCACTGTGGTGTCATCTGCAAATTTCACAAAGATGTTGCTGTGGTGGCGAGGAGTGCAGTCGTGTGTGTAGAGAGAGTAGAGCAGTGGACTGAGCACACAGCCCTGGGGTGAGCCAGTGCTGAGACTCAGGGCTGAGGATGTGTGATGGCCAACTCTGATCTTTGTGTGGTAATCTGTAGTGTAGTAATCTGTAGTGTCCACCATTTGACCTTAGAACTGAAGAAGCTTCTCGGATGAGAGGTGAAACGTCTTCAAGTAACTTAAAGAAGTCCAGATGCTTTTCTTTGCAAGCTCCTTTGACAATAAAGTTGATCATTTCTCTCGTGGAGAGTTTTAATGGATCTGACAGGTTTCCCGAAGTTGCTAAAGTTTCCTTAAATGTCGGTAGAGCTTGATCTGTCTTTTTCTGTCGATGCCCTTATAATGGTCAGACTGAGGTTTTAATGAGATGTTCATGAGGCTTTAAATCAGCACAGGAGCAATCAGGCAGCTCCTCCTCCTGACTGTCACATACAGAATGAAGTATCTGATATTTGTATGTCCTTTAAAATTCTTTGGTGGTCGATGGTGAACAGGATTTTTTTTTATTCAGGGATAAGTAGGTGACAGCTACCTAGAATTATATATTTTTTAAAATATTATATCTCATGTTATTTCCCTTTCTTGTCTTCCTTTATGTCTTTTACCTGCGTATAGGATTTAATAGCAGCTCTGACAGGAGGAAATGAACGATCAGTTTAATGTCAAACTAAAGTTACAGCCTCCACACACAGACGGAGAGTTAATAAAAGTGAAGGAGAGTGTGATGGAGGAGAGGCATAGGTGACCTTTATGTGGAGCTGAATAATGAATCAACAGATGGGCAGAAGAAGAGCCGAGCAGTTTAATGTGTCGGCTTGTATGTGAACTGAAATCCAGCCAATTATCAGCAACAATCACGAACAGCAAAGCTCACAGCAGCAATTCTGCAACAACAAGAGTTGATCTTCATCCCATTTTCCTTTTTACGAACACATGCATTACTGATTCTCCCAAAGGTTCCTTTGACCGGACTTCTCAGCTGGAGCCATGGTCAAAGCTGCAGGATCCACAAACAGCTGATCCTGCTTTTCCCATAATCCAAACTGATAATGCCTCGCTTCAGTGCCAGCATCACAGTAAACATGTGACTCTGTTTTACAAGATCTGTTTACGGTTCAACCTGTCTGTCTGTAGTAAATACCAGGTGGTGGTGGAAGAGGAGCGCCCCCGCAGGCAGACCAGAGGCACTGCAGAGATTCTGCGCTGTTATCCAGTGCCCATTCACTTCCAGAACGCCACGCTGCTGGACTCCCAGTATTACTTCAGCGCTGAGCTTCCAATGAGCGAGCTGAGGGCGCCCATGCCCTTCTGTGTCGGTCAGTGACACATTCAGTCATTCACTCAGTCAATCAGTCAATTAGTTAGTCAGTCAATGGGTCTGTCAGTTATTGACTCAGTCAGTTGGCGAATCAGTCTGTGAGTCTCTTAATTAGTGAGTTAATAAACGAGTCAGTCAGTGATCCAGTCAATCATTCACTGAGTCAGTCTGTGAGTTCATCAGTGAGTCTGTTTACCTTTGTGTTTGTACAGGTGACAACAGGACCTACAGTGGTTACTGGAATGCTCCCCTCCTGCCTCATAAGAGTTATGGGATTTACTATCAGGCTGTCAGCACTGCCAATGGGGTGAGTTCACCTGTTTACAGGTAACACAACCAACACAGTGGAATTCAAATCATTTAAATCAGCTGGATCAGCTGTCATCGGCTCCTGTCTGCAGTCTACCATGGATATTCACGCAGATATCAATGGATCACTATGAGACTGAAGACTGAACCTGACTAAGTTGTTTTTATTGATTGATGCTAACTAAGTCGTGTTTTTGTTATAAGGTAACAATAAGGCAGAAGAAGACAGTTTGAGAGAGACAGGAACTCCATAGTATGAATTCCCTGAGGCTTTCACACATTAACTAAAGACAGTATTTTAGTTGGTGTAGACTCACATCTTAGGAATGAACAAAGGGCATGCAGCACACATAAATTACATTTTTTTTAAAAAGGAAATGTATTCAAAACCAAGGTCGGTTGTAAGAGGGTCTGTGTTGGATGTAGAAGCCACGTCCGAAGCTCATGCGTGTGTATATGTAAGCACGTATCTCCAAAAACTTGATTCTGTTCATCCTGACGTAGCGTTTTGTGGGAGATGCGTTTCATCATCATCCAGGTGACGTCTTCAGTCTCAGCTGACTGCAGGTTTCAATCTTATAAACAGCACATTTGCATAATGACTGAAACCAGCCCACTGAGGGAACAATGGGCTGGGAGGTCAGTTCCTTAATCTTAATTATGCAAATTCTCATCATCATTGATCAACAACCACTGATCAATAACCATGAGTCCCATTCACAGAGAGTTGGGGAATGGCTGCAATCACAGCATTGTAAGATGGTGACAGATGCACCCTTAGGCCACTCCTCCATTCAGAGATGGTCTTTCCCTTTTCACGTAAATGGCCTCCTGGATCTGCTGGAGCTTTCTTTAGGAGCCTTTCCAGCTTTGACAAAAGTCCAGCTGGGGTAACCACATTTACTCAGGGCCTTCTTGATGTTCTTCTGCCTCCCTGGCTGCTGTGTCAGTGGGGATGGTGATCGCTCTGTGTTGTAGCTTCTTGATAACACCCAGTTTGTGCTCCAGTGGATGATGAGAGTCAAACCTTAGATACTGAACAAGAACTGTATGTGCAGGTTTACGGTACACGTCAGCTTTTAGATGTCCCCCATTGCTGATGGAAAGCTCACAGTCTAAGAAGGCTAACCTGCCACTTTTCATATCCTCCCTGGTGAATTTGATGTGGTTTGAGGGCGGAGTCAAGGAGGCCATTTACGTGAAAAAGACCATCTCTGAATGGAGGAGTGGCCTAAGGGTACATCTGTCACCATCTTACAATGCTGTAATTGCAGCCATTCCCCAACTCTCTGTGAATGGGACTCATGGCCATTGATCAGTGGGTTTTGGTCAGTGGTTGTTGATCAATGGTCATGAGAATTTGCATAATTATGATTAAGGAACTGACCTCCCAGCCCATTGTTCCTTCAGTGGGCTGGTTTCAGTCATTATGCAAATGTACTGTTTATAAGATTGAAACCTGCAGTCAGCTGAGACTGAAGACATCACCTGGATGATGACAAAACTTTTCTCCCACAAAACTCTACGTCCAGATGAACAGAATCAACTTTTGGAGATTTACTTACCTGGATGATTGAGCCTGCATCAAGATGTAAGCATGTAAGCAAACTGCAGATAGTCAGATTAACAGCAACATTATTTTGTCTTTATCTGCCATTGTAGAAATTCATTTCATGTAAACAATAAAGTGGCACACTGTGTGATAATCTCCACCCTGATAGGACTTTTTTAAACATGTGTTTTCAGTGACCCAAAAGCTCCTGAACCTGACCGAGTCATTTTTAGTACCTGTTGTTTTTGTGCCTGAAACAAAGCTTCTCTGAGACTGTGCGGTAAAAACAGACTGCCAGGCAGCTTTGAACCTTCATCTTTGGTTTCTGTATGAGTTTGTGGTGGATTATTCTGAATACCAGATGATGATGATGAAGATGCCAATAATGTTGTCTTGAGGAAGAGAATTCACTTTAAATCCAGACTAATATTTTACTTGTGTTAGCTCAGGTGTTTACCTAAGCATTCCGGGGTTAAACCAGTTGTGCACAGAGTGTTTATCAGAGAGCAAACACTCTGGCTTTTATTTTAAAAAGTGGCAGGTGTCAAGATATCCAATCACAGCGTGCAGCCGAGCCCAACGGCGGCGTGCGACAGAGCAACGCTTCCCCTTTTAACAAAGGTTCCACATGATTCTGCTCTGTTCTGTCAATTTGAACACTTTCTCTGTTCTTCCTGTCATAAAACCAGATGAGTGAGACCGAGACCACACACACACACACACACACACACACACACACACACACACACACACACACACACACACACACACACACACACAGCTGTTTAATAGGGGTGCAGAAAGTTTCAGCAGCCTGACCAGTGACACTAATAGGCTACAGTGTGTGTGCGTGTGTATGCCATATATGTGTGTAATGAAAAGACAAATTTTAACAGTTACACACACATATTGTTTTATGTTGGGTGTTAATTATTGATGCTGGGAGGTTTAATTTGTATGTGCGTGTCTGTGTGTTGAATAATGCAGCAGCTGTAGTGCTTTTTACTGTCGCCTCGCTTTGCTCTGTGTGTGTGTGTGTGTGTGTGTGTGTGTGTGTGTGTGTGTGTGTGTGTGTGTGTGTGTGTGTGTGTGTGTGAGGATGAATATTCATGAGCTCTTGTGGTTAATTTGTCGGCTGTTTGTTAAAACCAGAAAGACACAAGATGTTCTTGCTCGCCTTTCACCAAAACCTGCCTCACGCAATGTGTGTGTGTGTGTGTGTCTGTGTTATATGTGAGTGTGTGTTGGCTGGTAAATGCCAGCACAGGCACTGATCCACAGCAATTTGCCTTCTGTCCGCTCTGTTTACGATGAGTGTGTGTGTGTGTGTGTGTGTGGGTAGTTGCCAGATGTGACAGCTAATATGTCGGCATTTGTGTTGACAGGAAACTAATTTGCTCTTCTCTCCAACAGGAGACAAAGATCGACTGTGTGCGAGTGGCCACTAAAGGTAAGAGCCTGCATTTTACTTTGAAATTTATTCAGTACCAGTTGGACCCTTTTCATTTTATTTTGAAAAATTATAATCAGAAAAATTCTGTATGTACCTTTTCATTAGCTGCATGTGAAAGGTAAATGTGCAAGGTCTTATTTTGAAAATGGTTATAGACATTTGATTAAAGGTACAAATGTAATTTTTATTTTGAAAGTTTATGTTGTTAAATGTGAAATTCTACAAAATGATGTTGGTGGCAGTACAGTTTAATTTGAAAGGTTATAGAATACATTTTAGTGAACACAAGGTCCCATTTCTATAAGATTCGTAAAAGTCTTCCTTAATATTTATTTTGAAAGGTAGTTTGTATCATTTTATTTTGAAAAGTGTGTAGTTGTTGGAGTTGTAGGCTAATGGTTCTAGAGGTATAATGGCTCACAGATGGCTGCTTGTCCCTGACACCTATCCTCCAATCAGAGGAGGACCATGGACTCATGTCCTCGACACACACACACACACGCACACACACACACACACACACGCACAGAGAGAGAGCTCTGTGCTACGCTAATATCAGGCTAAACCCAGGCTAATGACGGGGCCTGTATGGGTGTCCAGAGAGCACAGCACAGCTAAACAAAAACACTGTTATCTCCCCTGATGGACATCCAGGATCAACCAGACACACACACACACACACACACACACACACACACACACACACACACACACACACACACACACACACACACAGTAATCGACTGTTCTGGCTTTAATCAGCTCTTATTGGAGCTCGTGTTTCTGCTGGCTAACAACACCATATGCTGATTGGCTCTGTCGGTCCCTACGTACCTGTCAGTCATACTTTAGTGGCCAACCCCAGGGGGTAGGACCCCCCCCCCACCCACCATATTGCCTTTTAGAGTACCCATGATGCCTTGCAGCACTAACAGAGCTGCTGTGATGTGAACGGCTGCTGAATGTTAAAACACACCGAGACAGCAGAAAGTAAAGGTGTAAAATGAAACATGATACCGCCTCTGTGAGCGTGTGAAGCAGGCGTGACGTTTAAATGCAGCCAGACAGAAAAAAGACTCACTTCCTTCCATCTCTGCACACGATCAACTCCACCTTATTTCAAAAGAACAAAGGAGAAATGCTGCACCCTCAATTATGAAGCGTGTGGAGAGAAACGCACATTTGAGCTGACATTCAGCCTCACGTTAATGATGATTTTTATTCCAATAATAACTTTATGTTTCATCAGCAATAACCAAAAATGCTCATAAAAATACATACATGAGAGAAAATATCAATGTGTCAATAATAACAGCACGAAGAAAAACACAGGTTAAAACTCCTGTTTTATCACACCTGTACCGCACCTCGGGTTAGCGGTTGATCTTTGGACTTCATGCTTGCTGTCTCTGATATCAAACAGGGACAGGATTATGTTTGTGGACACCTCAGATTGTGAATCCAGTAATTGAGAACGAGGTGATGCAGGAGCTTCACGTCGGTGCCGCAGGTGCATCTGCTGAAACTCTGTGACGAGTTTGACTCTGAGCTAAATCGGAGTCAGAGTAAGTTTTCTGGAGAACGAGACGACGTAGGATTTTGAACCTGATATCGTGGGTGTGTCCACCAGGAGCCTGAGCGGCGGTGCTGGAGGTTACAGTTTTTTTTTGTTTTTGTCTTTTATGATTGGTTATTGTGCACATGAATCCCGTTTACACTCTTTGTTCTGTCCTTCATAATCACTGACTTTATTGTCGATGAGTCATATAAGCAGTTCTTTGGCCTGCATGCAGGAGCTGTTCTCAGTCAAATATAAACCAGCATCATTTTTTGGACCTGATTAGTGTCCAGTATAAAACCATTCATGGCCCAGCAGAGACCCTTCACTAAGTCAGACTCAACATTCATGATCTGTATGCACTGACTGATCGCCATGGTAACACCGTGAGTATATGTATATACACTGATTGATCCTTTTTTAATAAACACATTTTTTCTAACTGACCTCTGTGAGTGCGATGAACACATGGTTAGGAGATTCCTGTTCTTTCTCTGCTTCTGCTGCTTGATTGATTGATTAATAACATCTGATCACTGATTGGCTGATTAACGAGCTTCTCTTCCAGGTATGTTTAGGTGAACAGCGCTCTGCTCTCCTCTGTTTGGCTCACAGTTCAGTTTAAATCAGTTTGGACTGAAGAAGAAGACTAACAGGGGTTTGGTGCAGTAAATCAATACTGATCTATAATCAATAGGCAGCGAATCAGTCAGACCTCAGCAGGAGAAAGGTCGTGTCTTCAGGTACACCCAGTTTATGATTGGTTACCTGTACAGGAAGGAAAGAGGTGATGTCATTCTGGGAAGGTCAGAGTGTTTCCATAGCAACCAAATGTCGTCTCTTAGTAACCCCGATCAACAGTTACAGTTCAACATTAACCTTTTATTAAAGCCTCTTAAAACAAACACTAGCTTTTTCATGTAGGATTTTATATTCCCATAGTCAGGTGAAGTGTTTTGGATGGCTGTGGCTTACAGAAGTCCACGAGGAAGACTGCTGACCTCACAGCTGTCCAGATGATGATGATCAGCATCCTGCAGGAGGGTGAATGCACAGAAGGTCACCGCTAAAAAGGTCAACTGTTCTCACAGGGGTGGGAGTGGAAAGTTCACCGGGAGGGAACAGTGGAGGAAAAGGTGCACAGACAGCAGAGGACTGTGAAGAAAAGTCCACTTGAGAACTTTCAACAAGCATCAGCAATTGCCAGGTGAAGAGGAAGGAGCTCCAGCCCTGGTACCAGAGACAATGAACCTCTCACTGGGCTGATCAGCAGGAGAACTGCTTTGAACTCGGTGCAGGAGTCTGGAGGAGGAGGGCAGAGACTCAGGTTCAGGTCAGAGCCAGGTGTTACAGCACTTCATGCTTCTGTCTGCTGAGAGCTTTTTTTTGCTCACCACCTGACCAGGTTGTTACTGTTTCACCCAAATCTCAGAGAAACCTCTGATCCAAAGATCCCGGTGAGCTAAAGGCCTCCATCAGAGCAGCGTGAGCTTCCGCAACTTCAAAGAATTTAAGGGAAGCACTCACAGATGGGACACCAACCAAAGCAGTGAAAGTTATGTGAATGTGATGGACAGAGCCGCTGTCCTCGCGGCTTCAGGCAGGACGTGGAGCTGCTCGGCTCGAGCTCAGCTGCAAGCGGAGCGACGCCGATCAGCAGTTTAAAGCTGCCACCAAGAGTTCTTCACACGATCAGAGCATTCAAGTGACTTTATTTAAACCCAGATGAGTGCAGCGTTTCCTGCTTTATTGATAACAATGATAATGATAATAATGAGACAGCAGGTGGAAGCACTGGGTCAAAATAAGGAGACGACTCGAGTCACAAACGCTGAGTGCTGTGTGCTGTGTTAGCATTGTGTTAGCGCTGTGTTAGCGCTGTGTTAGCGCTGTGTTAGCATTGTGTTAGCGCTGTGCTGTGACAGGAGAGCAGGGCGCTGTGTGTTACTAATGTTTCTGCTGCAGTACAGACCTGCCATCTCTCTCTCTCTCTGTGTCTGTCTGCATGCCTTCCTGGATGAATAGCCGCTATAATCGTCACCCAGCTCACCACGCCCTACATTCGCATCGCCCCGGCAGCAGGCGACAAGCAGCTAACAGGTCAGCACACACACGCTGCACACACACAGACTCACACTGACTGGAATCTCTGGCTTTAATGGCTTTATTGGATTAATAATTTCTAATAAGAGAGGCGCTCATGTCTGTGGAGCTCAAACATGACTGAACAGGAAATGATGTTGTGATCTTTCTGACTGTTTGGCCTGTGACGCGTCACACTCGGCACGAATCAAAGTAAAATAAATGACCCCGAAACACATCTGAACAAAGATGGAGGCGACTCTGTCATCGTTTGATTTGCAGTTATAGAGATTGACAGACCACGTGACTTTCGCGCATTGCATGCCGGTAACTCATGGCAAAACAATCCAAGTACCGCATCAAATGCAAGCATTTGCAGCACCGCAAAACGTTCATTCTTCGGTTCCAATAAATTCTTGCTTTTTCTTTGCCCCCCAAAAAGGTATGTACAAAACAAAGGAGAACAATGCCGGTCCGTACAAAGACAGACTTAATGAAAAGTCAAAGAAAAGATACGAGGAAAAAAATCAAACCAGTGAAAGTGTTAGATCCTTACGAGCACACAGAGGGAGAAAAGACGTCAGCGTGCTGCCCAACTTTCACCACGCTCATATTTATAATCATACGGTTCTTGGAGTGAGTGCATACACTCGTGAAGTTTAGTAACTTCAGGTCACTGCAACAAGCCCAGGTACAGTTTACCGACGGATGGGTGCAGGACCTTGAAATGCACCGTGTAGAAAGTAAAGACCATCGTACATATCATAAGTTTACCAGTATCACAAATCGTCTTCATAAATACACATTCGTTAACCGTTTATTAATAGGACCTTTGAGCTCAATGGTAATTAATTAGTAGTGGAAATAATTTCTGGTACCCATCACAGAAATGTAGCAGTGACAATAATATTGTATGCTGTAATCGTACTGGGCAATTAGTGATACAGAACAACTGTTTTATCCTGTGAATAAAAGTATATGTTTTTGTCAGTGTACCATGGTAATAACAGAAGCGAAACGCAATATTGCGTCAGGACAATTTACTATTTATGCACAATAAATAAAGGAGCATAGCGCCACAATTTCTGTTCAGCGCCAGACTTGCTTGTAACCTATATCACCAATTATGTTAAGAAAAATGACGCATTAACTACAACAGCAGACTGACCTTTGTGGGAATGCTTGGAGCAGACTAACCTGTGAGCTGGAGTGTTCTGGGACGTTATATTTGGTCTTTGAATGGCTGCAATCCAGTCGCGTCTTTGTTACTTCGGAAACATGGCTCGAACAATTTCTCTTCAACGACGTAATCCGATAACAACCGATCTCTTTACCCGTCGGCTTCCCGTGGCTGTCATGCGACCGGCTATTGCAGTTAATAATACAACGGCTTCTTGCCATTTTTGTGTTTCTTTTTATCGCTGTATAACTGATTTCAATTGAAAGCCTGCGTGCGCTAGTACCTCTTGCCACGAGTTCCCAGAATTCTTTGCGGTTTTACCCCTGAGTGACGTCACATTTTCAATCTCTATTCCCATCTTTAAAAATCTCAGATCAGCCCAAAAACTGTAGAATTGTGTTTCATAGTCAGTCCAGCAGAGGGCACCGAGCTAACAATGCAGCAGTTGATGACCGAACCCTGCTTGGATCTACTGCTGCCACCCAGCTGCAGGTCCGTCAGCTCAGGTCTCAGCTGAAGGTAACAGCACTTCCTATTCTCGTGTTAAGCATTCATGGAACCTCAGGGTCCTGCTAATCTGTAACCGGAAGGTTGCCGGTTCGATCCCCCTGCTCTTTCTGTCCTGGTCATTGTGTCCTTGGGCAAGACACTTCACCTACCGCCTACTGGTGTTGGCCAGAGGGGCCGGTGGCGCGATATGGCAGCCTCGCTTCTGTCAGTCTGCCCCAGGGCAGCTGTGGCTACACCTGTAGCTGCCTCCACCAGTGTGTGAATGTGAGAGTGAATGAATAGTGGTATTGTAAAGCGCTTTGGGTGCCTAGAAAAGCGCTATATAAATGCAATCCATTATTATTATTATAATAACGCGCTGCAGGTTCTGTAGAAGCAAGGCGGTCAGACAACGGCTGCAGAGGCTCTGTAGGTATGTCCCAATTCTTAGGCTGCATCCTCCTGAGGCCGTATTTGAAGGCCGATAACATCACAGCGACGCAACGAAGGCTGTCCCAATTCGTAGACTCGTCCGAGTCCGGCCGACAAATGCGTCCCCCTTTTCCCCAGATTTGAAGGATGGGTCGGATATATCCTTCGTGGCCATATCCCAGAATTCATAGCACGGCCCAGCCAATTCCAATTTCCAACAATGATGGCCGCTACTAAGTTTTAAAATTACTCTTATTATTCTTTCTGGGTCACAAAATAAACGTTTAACATATTTTCAGGCAAGAATGTAGCTGTGTAAACTTCAAATATCTGCTTGGTTTATCAAGACATTGCATATTTGCAAGTGCTCCGACGTTTTCGGAGACGTCTGTTACCCACCAGCTCGAGGCTCACTAAAACCGTCAAGAACAGCGAACTCCCAGCACATCGTTTTCAAACCCCCCGCGGCCTTTCGCTACGAATATGTGATATATAAGTCACTCAGATAACTTAAAAATTTAAATTTTTGGCTTTTTTCAGTGTTTTCTTTGTTCCTTGATAAATCGGTTTGGCTGAGATTAAAGTTATAGTTATCACACAGCTGAATAAACGTCAAACTGATTAAACAGAAGTGTGAGATAGTCGAGAGTTTACGCCAGTATCCTGTTATATTTTAGATAGCAAGGAGCAGACGGCCGAGTTTATTAACCCTTTAAGACCTACCATAGAACCAAGTCCGCCAAAGCTTATATTATATTTTTACATGTTGTAGTGCCATTTTTGGGAGCATTTCAAGTTGATATACATTAATACAACCATTATAACCCAACTTTTAATAATATGTATGCGTTAAGTGCATAGTAATTACATAAATTGCAAAAAAGTGAAATAAAGTAAAAATTTAAAATCGTTTTTTGTTTTTTTTAACATATATTTCTAGTTAGAGAAATTTAAGAGGCTTATCCCTCAAAACTGTAAATACAAAAAAGTTGCACAAAATAGTTTCCCACCACAGGAAATTTATTTTAAATGTCTTCATAGTTTTATTTTTGAAATACACCAATTTTTATATACTGCAGGAAAAACGAAAATGAATATTATAATGAAAATCTGCAAAAAGCAGCATATGCATCAAAAGAAACTATTTCCAGCAGTGCAATATGAGTCCTAAGCATCCCAGAAACGACACAGAAAGTCATAAAGTCAAACATAACTTTGAAAAACACCAGTATAGGCTCATAAGGCCCTGATGGTAAAAAAAAACTACATTTCCGCAAAATGACGTCACTTCCGGTTTCGGGCAGGTCATGGCGGACATGCGATAGTTCGCGCTGATGGACGTAGGAAGTGTTACAAACAGCTGATCGAATCGGCAAAGGGTGTTTCTGGAATATTATGTTTTTGTTGCTGCAAGTGCTTTTTATGCAGTTTTTGCAAAGCTATATGTGGAAGGAAACCGTGACCGAGGACAAGCTGATGGCATAAGATGTAAGTACAACTTCTCCGGTTTCATATGCAAACAAATTATTGCGCTAGCTTACATGGTTGCAGTGCTACCGGGATTTAAAAATAGTTATGTAAAACGGAGCGTGCCCGCTCCAACTGGCTTTAAAGGGTTAAACTCCACCGAGGCAGCGGTGACGCAAATCTGAAGTCTAGACCGTCCCATTTCACAGCCGTTTACTTCCAGCCTATCCAGCCCACCTAGACCATGAAGGCCGGGTCCTCCGAAGCCTGTGGTCTATGAATTGGGACACAGCTTGTGTGTGTGAGGCCGAGGGTCTTTTGAGAGTCCCAGAGTCACACACAGAAGGATTATTCTCACTGTGAGTCATGCTAAGCTGCACTGCTCGAGTCCAAGAATATCAACACAACACAGAAACAAGGAAGAGTTTACATCATCTGGAGATAAACCTCAGGGAGGGCAAAGCCATGATTGTGTGTCTGTGAGTCTGTGTGAGTGTGTGTGTGCGTGTGTGGACTGAACAGGTACACGCACACACACACACACACACACACACACACACACACACAAACACAGATTCACAACTCACAGAAAATTACATTTAAATATTTACCAGCCTGAAAGTGGAAACTTTCAACACACACACACCAACTGTGTGTGTGTGTGTGTGTGTGTGTGTGTGTGTGTGTGTGTGTGTGTGCTACCAGCAGTCCTCAAATACTAACAGCTGTTCGCCTTGTATCCACACACTGAAGCACACACAAACACCTCCCACGCAGCGTGACTGGCTGAAGCCCTGAAGCAGAAAACAGCTTCACTTTCACATAAAAACAGCTTCTCCATGGCCCGCTGTGACACACATGCAACAACACATACATACAAACTACACACACGCCACACACAAGGAGACACACAGATAAATTCTGTCTTCAAAGCAGTGTTTTGATAGCCTTTAAACTGAAAACAGCTCTCTGCCTCCAAGGGGGGATACTGTCTGTGTGTGTGTGTGTGTGTGTGTGTGTGTGTGTGTGTGTGTGTGTGTGTGTGTGTGTGATGAAACAGGAGGGAGCTGATAGTCGAGTTCGTCTGACCTTGAAGAGACGAAATGAAAACAGAAAATAAAAGAAACCAGTTCAGTAAACTGCAGCTGAACTGGTTTCATAGATCAGACATGAAGATTATTAAATATTAGGTCTCTCTCCTCCAAGTCTCTGTTAGTACATGACTTCAATTTCAATTCAATTCAATTTTATTTATATAGCACCAAATCACAACAAAAGTCGCCTCAAGGCGCTTCATAGATACAGAGAAAAACCCAACAATCATATGACCCCCTATGAGCAAGCACTTTGGCGACAGTGGGAAGGAAAAACTCCCTTTTAACAGGAAGAAACATCTGGCAGAACCAGGCTCAGGGAGGGGCGGCCATCTGCTGCGACCGGTTGGGGTGAGAGAAGGAAGACAGGATAAAAGACATGCTGTGGAAGAGAGACAGAGGTTAATAACAGATATGATTCAATGCAGAGAGGTCTATTAATACATAGTGAGTGAGAAAGGTGACTGGAAAGGAAAAACTCAATGCATCATGGGAATCCCCCGGCAGCCTACATCTATTGCAGCATAACTAAGGGAGGATTCAGGGTCACCTGGTCCAGCCCTAACTATATGCTTTAGCAAAAAGGAAAGTTTGAAGCCTAATCTTGAAAGTAGAGCTAGTGTCTGTCTCCTGAATCCAAACTGGAAGCTGGTTCCACAGAAGAGGGGCCTGAAAACTGAAGGCTCTCCCTCCCATTCTACTTTTAAATACTCTAGGAACAACAAGTTAATAGTGATCAACAAATCGATTTACTCTGCCTTACAGAACCCTGGTTGCAGCAGGATGATTATGTTAGTTTAAATGAGTCAACACCCCCGAGTCATTCTAACTACCAGAAATCTCGAAGCACAGGTCGAGGGGGCGGTGTGGCAGCAATTTTTCACACCAGCCTATTAATCAACCAAAGACCCAGACAGACTTTTAATTCATTGGAAAACTTAATGCTTAGCCTCGTCCACCCCAGCTGTAAAACTCAGAAACCAGTCTTGTAATTATATATCGTCCATCTATCTACATAACTGTCTAGATACTTATGTTGCTACATACATTCCCTGTGTAGGTACCTCTTAGAGTTTAAGTTTATTTTTTTCTTCTCTTATCCTAAAGGAATTTTAATGTAAAAATCTACATGCTGCTAACAGAGAGATGTCAAACTGTATTTTATTGTTCTGGTAACAGTGACAACAAAGATCTATTCTATTCTACTCTTTCTTTAAAAAAAAAAAAGATTTATTGATTTTTTATTTTGGAATACAAACAGCAACAAATCAGCACAGCCAAATACAAATAAGAAGAAGAGAAGAAGAAAAAAACAGATACATGAGCAGTGTTGGGTAAGTTACTTTAAATTTGTAACTTAGTTACATTACTAGTTACTGCTATCAAAAGTAAAATGGTAAATGGCCTGCATTTGTATAGCGCTTTTCTAGTCCATAGGACCCCAAAGCGCTTTACACTACATTCAGTCATCCACCCATTTACACACCCATTCACACACTGGCGATAGCAAGCTACATTGTAGCCACAGCTGCCCTGGGGCGCACTGACAGAGGCGAGGCTGCCGGACACAGGCGCCACCGGGCCCTCTGACCACCACCAGTAAGTAACTCAGTTACTTTAAGTTACTCGTTACTTTCAAAGTAACTAGTTACTAGGGAAAGTAACTTTGGTTTCACCCAGAATTCTCTTATTAATGTGTTGCTTCCCTAACGGGATTCCCAGCAAGGATGCCAGTCTTCTAGCTTGCTTTCATGTTAGCAGTATACTGCCACAAGTGCACTGTGCCACCTAATGACCTGAACCTAAAATGGTTAAAATGGCAGTGTGAGTGCAAGTTAATGATGAAATAAATGAAACTATATTAGAAACTAACAATGTTTGTTTATGTGTCACTTTTTTATCAGTCTGTTTAATCTTTTTCTATTGTTTCAACCCTCTGCAAATGCAAACACATCATTTTGGGGTTGATACAGCAGTGCTATAAATCTAATCATTGTACGTAGTATCACTAGGAAGAAGCAGTGGATCACAAAACACGACATACAGTGTGTTGAAACTTTTGAAAGATGTATTTATTTTTGCCATTTAAATGGGGAGAAAGTATGTTTTTAGCAGTGCCAACATTAAACTGTGCCTCAGACCATTTAGGAGCTGTAGGTATCAAAGTGCAAAACATATAGTGCAAAAATGGTTTAACATAAACACAGTGAGGTTTGTCCATTCTTTGTAAACTTAACTGCTGAACTGTGCCAACTGGAGACCTCATGTTTAGTAATAAAAGTATTTTCAGGAAAGGGAAGAGAAATCAAATAAATAATAAGTATTTTCAGCCTCATAAACAGTCAAACCAAAATAATATTTCCTCCATACCGGCCATGTCGATAAATAAAATATAATTGCATTTTAAGTGCTTCAGTGGTCTAAGTTTCACTTGGAAATATTAACATGCTTGACCTTGTAGAGCACCACTGAAGGCAACACATCATCATCATATCAGCACTACTCAACTTCCATCAAACCAACAATTGTACCTCAAGAGGAGAAGCTCCTCAAACTTATGATCGGACAACCTGTTCCTCTTTGGAGTGAGAATCAGGTTTCCCAGCCTGAAAAGCCTTTAAACTGGGGCACTTGAAGGAGTGGCTGCATTAAGTTTAAGAAAGAGTTTCTTTATCATCGGGAAATGCTTCAGAGAGTCTAACCCTGTTGCTCCTGATTTGAGGTACTTGGCTACCTCAGCTTCAACAGTGGCATATATGTCCTCATTTTCTTCAAAGGAGAAGATCCTCTTAGCTAGAACCCGGGTGCTGTGTTGTCTTGGTGGTGCGGGTACCTGGTTGTAGCTGATCTTGCTCAGGGAGAAGTTTTCGACACTCTACCAACAGACGTCCCTTTGCGAGGTCCTTCCGCACTTGGTCATGTAACCAACGAAGCTTAAATTTTGGTAGTGTCACAGCAGCCAGCAAAGCATCTTCACTTCCAAGGACATGTGCAAACCTTGTTTTGCAATGCATTGTTTCGACATTAAATTAACTAGAAAAATTTGCATTTCCTGCGAAAATGCTGTGTGGATGCTTTAAAGCTGAAGCTGTCTGCTAAAACTATCCGAAAAAGCTGAAAAGTTGCAGAAATTATAAAAACTTTGCAGAAGCAAAGGAACTTTGCTAAAATGTAATAACTTAGCAGAACTGCAATATCTTAGAGGAAACATAATACTTGGCAGAAATACAGTAGCATAGCAGAACTTAGCAGAAATATTGTAACTTACCAGAAACATAACTTCTCAAAAATACAAGAATTTAGGAGAAATAGTATAAGATAACAGAAAGAATATATTTAACCAAAAATACTTAAACATTACAGAAACACTATGATTTGGAGAATTGTACAACATAGCAGAAATACTGTGATTTTCCAGAGACACTGTGATGAACTATGAATATTGTAATTTTGAATTAATACTATGTTTCAGCACAAATACTCTGGTTTAGCACAAATATTATAACATAGCAGAATTACAATTATATAGCAGAAATGCTATATTTAGAAAGAAAAAATATAATATAGTATAAATACTATGATTCAGCAGAAATACTACAATATAGCATAATAACAATGATTTAGAACAAATACTATGATTGAGCAGAATAGTAATAACTTAAGTGAAAATACTAGAAAAGTAAAATGACAAGCTGAAAAAAAACGGAACATGGTTAAGCTCCCTCAAAACCAATTGTTCACCTGTGAAAAAAAAGAAATAAAAGTAAATTTGGAAAAAAACCAATAGATAAACACAAAATCAAATATGGATACAGAAATGTACAGAGAGAGAGACACACACAGGGTCTATGCCAGTCAACCATTCTGAATATATTATATTTTTATCCATCAATGAGATGCTGCCCTAAAGAGGGTCTCTCTCTCTCTCTCTCTCTCTCTCTCTCTCTCTCTCACACACACACACACACACACACACACACACACACACACACACACACACTCAGCAGCAGCAGCAGCAGCAGCAAGTGAACAGGGGCTGTTAACAGCGTGTTTCTAAGTCAGTCAAACAGCTGTGAGCGGCTCAATTTGAATCCACCAATCAGAGAGGTTGTGTACTTTTTCCCCGCCAAAACTGGTGAACCAAGTGCAGGGTTTTACGCACAGGGAAACAGGTTTTTTGCAGTCTATTTGTCATATTGAGGATTTCCCTCAAACAAACGGCCAGAATTACTTAACCTTAGGGGCTAGAACTGTCATTCTTACACCGTTTTGTTCAGAAGGGATGGGGGAATCCTTAAGTGTTGACTATTTAAAATAAAAATGTGAATTATTAGAGATATATGACACAGATGAATGGTTGGCTTAGAAGCCATGAAGGCCCCAATTTGCAAATTTTAATGTCCCAGCCCTCAGATATGATTGGCTGGTTGGGAAGCCATGTAGTCCTCAATATGCAAATTTGAATGTCTCAGCCCTCAGATATGATTGGGAAGCCGTGCAGGCCCTGATATGTAAATTTGAATATTACAGTCCTCACAGAGGATTGACTCCCTGGGGACCTGCCAGAAATATATCAAAATACTATGATTACCCAGAAATACTACATTTAGTAGAAATACTATGTTTTAGCACAAATACTCTAAAATGGCAGAAATACTATAATTAAGCAGAAATACTATATTAAGCAATAATTGTATAAAAAGCAGAAATACTGTACTATGATTTGGTAGAAAAACTATAATTAATCAGAAATACTATATTTGGCAGAAATACTATGTTTTAGCAGAAATACTATATTTAGCACAAATCTTATAAAATATCAGAAATAGTATGATTTAGGAGAAATACTAAAAAGCAGCAGAAATGCTATGATTTAGCACAATAGTAATAACTTAAATAGAAAAATTGGAAAAGCAAAATGGACAGCTGAAAAAATGCTGAACATGATAAGGGTCCCTCAAATATACTTGTTAAATGAAAAAAAATAACAGCCACACAATCACATATATGAACACATATGGAACACACATGCACAGACAGACACACACACAAGATCCAATTCTATGGGCTCAAAATGTGGTCATAAATATTTTGTACTTGTAAAAAAGATTTGTATGTGTAAAAAAGATTTGTGTGTGCGTAAAAAAGATTTGTGTGTGCGTAAAAAAGATTTGTGTGCGTAAAAAAGATTTGTATGTGTAAAAAAGATTTGTGTGTGCGTAAAAAAGATTTGTGTGTGCGTAAAAAAGATTTGTATGCGTAAAAAAGATTTGTGTGTGCGTAAAAAAGATTTGTATGTGTAAAAAAGATTTGTATGCGTAAAAAAGATTTGTGTGTGCGTAAAAAAAAAAAATTGTGTGTGCGTTAGGGGACCTAGCCGCTATCGGATATTTGTATAGCGATCCTCCAGCTTCAAACTGTATCACCCTTCAAAGACCTGCAGTTCAAAAAAAGCGCCCCTCGACAGCCAAACCCATCTGTTCTCTGATTGGATTGTTACATTTGTGATTGACATGACATTGACCAATCAGATGAAAGGAAGAAAAATAGGGTCAAAATCCATACTTGTAACTTGCAGGGGTTTTTTTTCTAAGTCCACACACAAATCTTTTTTACGCACACACAAATCTTTTTTACACATACAAATCTTTTTTGTAACAATAGGCCATGAGATGAGTTAATGTTGTCCAGCTCAGATGCAATACTGTCATACATATGTCGACCCATAAATCGCCTTGCATGCCAGCGCTGCTTTCTCACGTTTCATGTTTTGTGCATTTATCCAATGCGTGGTCACACCAAGAAAACTTTTATTATGCACTGTCCAAATGTCTGCTGTTGTGGAGATATATTCTACCATGTCGAGTGTATTTTTCTTTGGAGCTCTGACTCCGTCTTGGCATATTCTTGGTATAAATAACTGCAAAATGTCTTTCTGGATGGTGCCTTCCCAGCTCTCCCTCGCACAGGTATATGACTAATCAGTTGTCTGAAAGCATGGGACTCAACTGTTGAGATGGGTTTCATGTCTTCCACAACATACCTGGCAATCAGCCTGTGTAGCTGTGGCTGGGTGATGGACTGTGATGGTAAATGGTAAATGGCCAGTATTTGTATAGCACTTTTCTAGTCCCTAAGGACACCAAAGCGCTTTACATATCCAGTCATCCACCCATTTACACACACATTCACACACTGGTGATGGCAGCTACATTGTAGCCACAGCCACCCTGGGGCGCACTGACAGAGGCGAGGCTGCCGGACACTGGCGCCCTGGCCCTCTGACCACCACCAGTAGGCAACGGGTGAAGTGTCTTGCCCAAGGACACAACGACCGAGACTGTCCAAGCCGGGGCTCAAACCCGCAACCTTCCGATTACAAGACGAACTCCCAATTCAGCGGAGCTAGAGTCACAACGTTACCTTCGGGTTCTTTTTCAACTAACTTGGTAGATGCATGCTGTTTCTGAAGATGTTTCATCAGATTAGAATTGCTGTTGAAAGAGTTTTAGAACCTCCACAGAGAGTACAGTTCACCACAATACTCTTTTCTTTTACCAACAGAAAGGAAAAATAATGTAGCAAAATGTGCTCCCCCTTCATGTAATAGCACAGCAAGGTCACGAGGTAGGTGATCAAGCAAAGGCCGCCATATCCTACAGAATGCATCACAATTGCCCTTTATAATGGCAGTAAGGCGCTCCATGGGCAACACCTTGAATGTTTCTCTGTACCATTGTGTAACAGTGGGGAACTGTCTCTGAATCCATTGAAACAGTACACATCGCCTCGCTAAATGTAAAAGTTTACATAACAAAAGCATTTGTACAGACGACACAGAAGCCCTTCTATAGATGGACCCAGAGTGAACAGGACAGGGTTCAGTGGGATCGTCTGGTGAAAGACTGAGTGAAGCTCCATAGCAAAATCTTTCCGAAATCTAGTAATTAAAGGACATTGCCATATGCAATGGTAGTAAGTCCCTACATCCGTATTGCACTTTACACAAAGAGGAGAAATCTGAGGATGAATTTTATTTAGAAACTCTGGCGTACGCTGCAGTCTGTGTACAATTCTGTAACGGCTTTCCTGGAGTCTGTTACAGGAAAACATTTTCTTGGCAGATCTAAAAGTTTTGGACCATGCTTCTGCACTAAGCTGAACTTCAAGGTCGGTTTCCCACTGAACCCTGGCCTTATCAGTGGTTACAAAATTCAGATACAATAATTTCCTATAACAAAGAGAGATAAATTTCTTTTTTGTGATTATTTCCTCATTAAATTTAAAGAGAAAGCTTTCAGTAGGATTTAAAGCAGGTTGATTGGCTCAAAATTTAAGGGAATTTATAAAATGTCTTACTTTCAGGAACCCACAGAAGTGTTTCTGTGGTAAATTATATTTAATTTGAATTTGATTAAAGGCCATAAAACTACCCCTTTCAAACAGATTGCAAATAAATCTTATATTTTTAGAATGCCAATCATCAAATATACTAATGCCAATACCTGGAGCTATGGTGGAGGTAATGATCCTGAGAGGCAACATTTGTATAGGTTGTAATATTATGGGTAAAACATTCATTTTGATTAAACTTATTCTACCCATCCAAGATAAATAATAAATAAATAAATACAATTTTATTTATATAGCACCTTTCTAGACAGCATCACAAAGTGCTGCACATAAGATAACAAATAATAAAAGGGTAAAACAGACAATATAAAACAGGCAAAAATTAACCAAAAACAGTTTTAAAAAGGTGAGTTTTGAGTTGTTTTTTTTAAAAAACAATTACCGAGTCCACAGTTCTTAATGTATGAGGGAGAGAGTTCCAGAGTCTCTGGGCCACAGTGGCAAAAGCTCTGTCACCCTTAGTTCTCATCTTAGTCTGTTTTATAGCAAGTAAGCCCTGATCAGATGACCTCGGGGACCTGCTGGGGACATAGGGCTGTAGCAGATCGGAGATGTAGGGTGGTGCCAGTCCATGCAAGGCTCTGAATGTCAAAACCAGGATCTTAAAATGTACTCTAAATTCAACAGGAAGCCAGTGTAGCTGAGATAGCAATAGTGTCACATGTGAATACTTGGAGGATTTTGTCAACAGCCTAGCTGCAGCAATTTGCACAACCTGCAGACAATCCAGAGAACCTTTGCTTAGACACATAAACAACGAGTTACAATAGTCCAAGCGTGAGGAAATAAATGCATGTATAGCTATCTTCAGATAAAGTGATCTGAAAACTGCTGTTCACAAACGCTGTCCATCTAATCTGACTGAGCTGGAGCTGTTTTGCAAAGAAGAATGAGCAAAGATTTCAGTCTGTAGATGTGCAAAGCTGGTAGAGACAGACCCTAAAAGACTGGCAGCTGTAATTGTAGCAAAAGGTGGTTCTACAAAGTATTGACTCAGGGGGCTGAATAATTACGCACACCCCACTTTGCAGTTATTTATTTGTAAAAAATGTTTGGAATCATGTATGATTTTCATTCCACTTCTCACGTGTGCACCACTTTGTGTTGGTCTTTCACGTGGAATTCCAATAAAATTGATTCATGTTTGTGGCTGTAATGTGACAAAATATGGAAAAATTCAAGGGGGGCGAATACTTTTGCAAGCCACTGTAGATAGGGGAAGGTCAAATCACCTATTGAGGTCATTCTTGATTGAGGCAACAATTGGTTTAAAGATCAACTTGTACAACTTTGTTGTGTCTACGGACACCCTAATACCTAAATTTGTAAAACCTGTGGTCGACCACCTGAAATAAAAATTGGGAGGAGTGTCCCATCTCCCCCATCACCCAGTGGCAAAGCTTCAGATTTATCATAATTTATTTTATACCCTGAAAAAAGGCCAGATTGATTCATGATATGTGTCAGTGCAGGAATAGATGTTTCTGGCTTAGTGACAAAGAGCAACACGTCATCTGCGTAAAGGGAAATTCTGTATTCAGTATCCAACAAGGTTACCCTACAGACCTCAGGGTCAGTTTCCAAAAGTTGATTCTGTTCATCTGGATGTAGCGTTTTCAGTAACTACTTCAGTCTCAGCTGACTGCAGGTTTCCCCAATCTTATAAACAGGACATTTGCATAATGACTGTCAGCTGAGACCGAAGAAGTCACTTGGATGAGTGACAAAACGTTTCTCCCACAAAAACGCTACATTCAGATGAACAGAATCAGCTTTTGGAGATTTACATACCTGGATGATTGAGCATGCATCAAGACCTCAGGGTCAGTTCTTATAGCCTTTGCCAGTGGCTCCAATGCAAGTCCAAACAGTAGGGGAGAAAGTGGACATCCCTGACGCGTTCCTCTACCCAGTGGTAAAACATCTGAGCCGTTAACCAATACCCTTGCAGCTGGGGCCCCATACAACAGTTTGACCCACTTGACAAATTCAGATCCCAAATGAAATCTGTCCAAAACATAAAATAGATACTCCCACTCAACACGATCAAATGCTTTCTCGGCATCCAATGAATTTGCAAGAGCCCTATAATTGGTGTTCTGAGAAAACTGCACACCAGTTATGAGTCGGCGTACCTTGGAGCGGGAGTATCTATTCTTGACAAAACCCGTTTGGTCAGGCTTTATAAGAACTGGCAGGATCTCCTCCAGTCATCTAGATAAAATTTTGGACAGAATCTTGCAATCTACACCGAGTAAACTTACAGGTCTGTAAGATGTACACAGATTTGCAGGTTTATCCTTCTTTAGGGATATATGGGCAAGGTTTAAGGTGGGTGGAAGTGTGCTCCTCTCAAGAGATTCTACATACATGTTTAATGAAGGACCCACCATATGTTTAGCCATTTTTTTGTAAAACTCTGGCCCAAACCCATCAGGGCCTGCAGCTTTTTCCTGTGCCCCAATGGGACAGCACAAATTTAATCGACTTTCCTCTGATAGTATAAAGAGATTAAGATTATCATGAAACAATCTCCTTGCGTCTACAGTATTTTGACATTCAAGGGAATATAAGTCCTGATAGAACTCTTTCATTATTTTGCTGGTAAGTTTAGCCTCGAATTGTAAAACACCTTTCTTATCTTTTAGAGAGGGTATTGTTTCAAATGCTCTCTTCCTGAATATCAGCTCACCTGGATCAGCCTCAGGCTCCGCACACGTTGTCCTCTGGCAGTTTTTATGGTCATGATCGGGCAAGTGGCGTCCCGAGGCGTAACGACCACTGTAACTCAGGTGTGGAGATGAGTTTCAGGAGGGCCACCTAATACTCTGCCTTAAGTCAAAACACACCTGAGCTGTGGATCAGAAACACAGCTGTCAATCAGTGTGACGGTGCTGCTGAGGACGACGTAATTGACTGATCAACAGCTTCAGTTTAAAACACGAACACTCGTCAGAGCCCTGCAGGAATTTCTATGGCTAATGTAGTCAAAGGAGCTTGCAAAGAAAAGCGCCTGGACTTCTTTAAGTTGCTTGAAGACGTTTCACCTCTCATCCGAGAAGCTTCTTCAGTTCTAAGGGTCAAATGGTGGGGAGTCCCAGATTTAAACCTAGTGAGGCGACTGTTCTTCTGATTTGGTGCTGTTTAAATAAAATTGAATTGAATTGTACTCAATGTCTTCATAGAGCAGACGTGCTGAAACCCCTCACCCCACACATACACACACATACACACATACACACAAACACACACACTCAAAGGGTGAGTGATAGCTGTTGTCAAGCTGTGATTGGAAAAGTGGGCTATGTCTGAAATGACACATTACAGCGCTCGACAGCGACGTGGTGTCCTGAATGTTTCTCATCTACTGAGTCACCTGGAAGGATATTACACCTGAACACACACACACACACACACAGTGGTTAATGGGTTTTCCATGGGACTGACATCCCATCACATTATACAGTCAGAGCAGGAGGACTCCCTCACACATCATCTGTCCCTCCTTCAGGCTGAGGGCAGACAGCCTCTCTCAGACCAGCAGCTGGACCAGAACCACAGAACAGAACCAGTGAGAACTGTTCTGAGACGGCCGCTGTGATTGGTTCTGCTGTTTCGAATGATAACTGTAAGGCAGGCTATGATTTGCGAAGCGCTGTCATTTAAATGCAGCAGAGTCATTTTTGGAGCAGGTGGGCACAGTAAACATGTTGCTGGTTATGACTGATTTGAATACAGTTAATCATGGAAAGTTTATTCAACAGTGATATTTACTATGCCACAGATACATGATGCATACATGGTATCATAGATCTTGTTAGGTGCTGGCTACCACTGGTTCCTGTGGATGCTACAGTGTGAGGCGATGATGGGTGTCTGCAGCAGCACAGCGAGGACTGAGGCTGGCTGGGATCAGCACACAGTAGCTAACGGTCCACACTGTGCTTCGCGGTTTTCAGGCACTGCGACCAGGAAACCAGAACCGGAGCAGGAGAAACAGTCGGACCACACGGTGAAGATCGCTGGCTCCATCGCCGGCATCCTGCTGTTCATCATTATCTTCCTGGGAGTCATCCTGCTGATGAAGAAACGGTAAGGAAATCACAAACACGGAAACAAGGCAGCCTGCAACTTTAGGACGCTGGGCTTTAAGAGTCGGTCGTAGTTTCACACTCTCACTGCTCTGGTTTTTACTGTTTACTGAGTGTAAGACTGAATTAGAGGATTCACTCTGGTCCCAGCTTCTCAATGTGTTTGTTTAACAGGTGATCTGAAATCCATTTCACTGATTTTACTATGAGAATGGTGAGTTTAATGACCATTAATGACCTGCTGTGGACCTTAATGGCAAAGATACTCTCAGCTGATTTAGTTCAATATATCAATAATAACTTGATTGATAATGACACTAGCTACTGACGGGTGCGTTGTTACATTCTGAAACTTTATTTAGTACTAACGTTTCTGTGAGCAAGCCTTACGATTCAGAGGAGATGAAAACCAGACCTGAACCGACCGGCTGAGGAAGCTTATTGGTAAAACGAGCAGGTCCACAGGTGCCCCTGAGTCCAGCAGCACTGGTGATGTCAGTGACATTTAACGAACTGCAGCTCGATTAGAGAAAGTCTGATCTTAGCTAAAAGGCTTTGTGACCAGAGTAGATGTGTCAGTCTAATCTGAAGGTGAGGTTCTTCAGATTTACACAATAACACCTCAAAGATGAGATGTTGGCATCACATAAACTGCAGTTCAAGGAATTTACTGAGCAGTTGCTGGTCAGAGGGAACATCCAGGTATCGTCAGCAAAGAGGACGCTGTGGACTGTCAGCTTCCTTATTTACCTGTTAAATCACAGGAAGCTGTTCCCAGCGTGGCTCACAGTGATGACGGAGAAACCTTCAGATGTGTGGCTGATGAAGCTCTGACCCTGACATGCAGAGTGTGAACCAGTGCTGCTCTCACCATGTTTGTGACGGAGCTGTAGTTACCTGTTCAGCCTGCTGACGGCTTCACTGAGGAGCTCCATCATTACACCACCCGTCATATCGAATCACCTGCTGGGTGCTGTGCTGAGTCAGCATTTGCTCTGGGAACCTCTAAAGCAGAATTACACAATCTATTAAACAAATATTACACAATGTTACAAACTCTTCTCCTCACAGACAGACACACAGACAGCAAGACACACACAGACACACAGACACACAGACACACACACACACACACACACTGACACACACACACACGGTCACAGACACACACACAGACACATAGACACACACACACGCACACACACAGACACAGACACACACACTGACACAGACACAGACACACAGACACAGACACACAGACACAGACACACACACACAGACACACACACACACACAGACACACACAGACACACAGACACACACACAGACACAGACACACACACACTGACACAGACACACACACACACAGACACACACAGACACATAGACACACACACAGACACAGACACACAGACACAGACACACACAGACACACAGACACAGACACACAGACACAGACACAGTGACACAGACACACACACACAGACACACAGACACACACACACTGACACAGACACACACAGACACAGACACACACAGACACAGACACACACAGACACAGACACACACACACACAGACACACACAGACACACAGACACACAGACACAGACACACACACAGTGACACAGACACACACACACAGACAGACACACAGACACACACACACACACACAGACACACAGACACAGACACACACTGACACAGACACACACACAGTGACACAGACACACACACACAGACACACACACAGACACACACACACACACACGGTCACAGACACACACACACACACACACAGACACAGACACACACTGACACAGACACACACACAGTGACACAGACACACACACACACACACAGACACACACAGACACACACACACACACACGGTCACAGACACACACACAGACACACACACACTGACACAGACACACACACACAGACACACAGACACACACTGACACAGACACACACACACAGACACACACACACAGACACACACACTGACACAGACACACACACAGTGACACAGACACACACACACTGACACAGACACACACACAGACACACACACACTGACACAGACACACACACAGTGACACAGACACACACACACTGACACAGACACACACACACACACACACACACACACACACACACAGACACACACACACTGACACAGACACACACACACTGACACAGACACAGACACACACACACTGACACAGACACACACACAGTGACACAGACACACACACACAGACACACACACAGACACACACACAGACACACACACACTGACACAGACACACACACAGTGACACAGACAGACACACACACACTGACACAGACACACACACACACACACACACTGACACAGACACACACACAGACACACTGATTCCTGTAACTCGTCCTTCGTCTCAGTCTCCTCATCTGTGTCTCGCTGGCTTCTCCACTCAGCAGCAGTCACATGTTAATAATCACATGTGGATGTTGTATGTAAACATTCAGCCTTACATGTATGTCAGTTGCAGCAGATCTGCCGTGTTCCTTTCTGATCCTCTGGTGCAGGTCTTATAACATGTCCACCCTCAAAATAACGAGCTTAAAGCAGTGTGATTTGATTCCTGTTTGATTTCCTTCCAGTTTGACTCGATTCCAGTATGATCTGACCTCTGAGATGCTGGAACAGTTTTTTTTTAAGAATTAGTTTTCAAAATCAGAACACTTTGTTAAATTATGTCTTTTCAATTCCGTTCTTTTGATTGGTCACTCGATTCCTGATTGTTCAGGTCTATTGATTGGGTTAGGGTTAGGTTCCAGTTTGATAGTGTTCTTATTGTTGGAGATTTTAATATACATGTATGCTGTCCTGATAAGCCACTGGTAAAGGACTTTTTAAGCCTTATTGACTCTTTTAGCCTGGTACAGTCCGTACGTGGCCCTACACATGAGCACGGACACACACTGGACCTTGTTCTGTCATATGGTCTGCCTGTCACTGACTTGGAGATTTGTGACTGTGCACTCTCAGATCATATGCCTGTGTTATTCAACGTTGGTTTGACATATACCGCAGTTAAACCTGGCGCTGCTACTCGGTGCTGTCGGGTTATTAACCCCGCCACTGCTGCGCAGTTTTCTGCTGCTTTTAATCAGCTCGGCGTGCCTTCTGACTTTGTTTCCTCTGACACAGAAGACCTACATTCCTGGTTTAATTCTTGCTGTCAAAAAATCATGGACTCTGTGGCTCCTTTAAAAACCAGGCAGCTTAAGGCTAAACCTGAGCCTTGGTTTAATGAGAGCAGTCGTGCTGTTAAGAGGGAATGTCGTCGAGCAGAACGGAGGTGGAAAAAGGATAAACTGCATGTATCATTTCAAATTCTCAAAGACTGCTGGCATCGCTACCAGAACACTGTTAAAGAGGCAAAAAGGGAATATTTTGCAAATATTATTTCTTCCAACTGTCATAACCCACGTGTGTTATTTAGGACCATTGACACTGTTCTTAATACTCCTTTGAATGTCTGTTTGGAAGTTTCTCCTGAGATTTGCAATGATTTTCTGAACTTTTTTATTGAAAAGGTTGTCACCATCAGGGCTCTTATCACAGTCAGTCATTGCTCTCACGTCTGCAGCTGGTTCAAAATGCGGCTGCACGACTCCTAACAGGAACTCGAAAAAGAGAGCATATAACCCCCGTGCTGGCCTCTCTGCACTGGCTGCCTGTGTCTTTTAGAGTTAATTTTAAAATTCTTATGTTTGTTTTTAAATGTCTACACAGTCTTGCCCCGCCTTACCTCTCTGAGCTTCTTCATCCCCACATACCCTGTCGGTCTCTCAGGTCAGCTGACCAGCTGCTCCTGGAGGTACCGAGATCCAGGAGGAAGCTCAGAGGGGGCGGGGCCTTCTCTATTGTGGCTCCAAAATTATGGAATAATTTGCCCATGCATGTTAGAGAGGCCCCTTCACTGTCCACTTTTAAATCACGTCTTAAAACCCACTTTTATTCCTTGGCTTTTAACCTCAGTGAGACTTAGTTTCTTTTTTAATGCAGTAGTTATTTAATTAATGATTTCACTCTTCTTTTATTTGGTTTTTATTTATATCTCATGTAATTTTATTTTACAGTTCCAATGTACAGCACTTTGTGTCAGCTGTGGTTGTTTTAAAGTGCTTTATAAATAAAGTTGATGATGATGATGATGATTTGATCCCAGTGTGACTGTTTGGGTCTGTCGATTGCTGTGAGAGCTACACGTGGACGATGGGGCCTGTAGATGGTGGCGTCCACAGAGCGGGGGGAGCTGCTGCACTGAGGGGTTAAATGAGCGGCGTGTGGACCTTCTGATGAGCGTGAGATTTCCAGGAAGTCAGAGAGGAGGACGGTGTTTTGTACGTGGAGCGTAGCTGGACATCAAAGACGCGGTCGTGCCAGCGTCCTGGCGGTGACACTGAGGAAAATGAGGATGAATAATGGAGCAGATTGCAGCAGTAATCACCATTAAACTGTATCTGGACCCACTTTATTCTCCAACATCAAACACATGGCCCCACTGGGACACACTAACACACACACAGCGCACACACATGATTTATTCTGCACACACATTTAAACACAGACAGAAAAGCTTCTGTGTTTGTAGAACGTCAAAGATAAGAGAGAAATTTAGATGAAAGAGCATTTTATTCTTTTTTTCCAGAGTCGCCTCGAGCTGAATGGCTTCAGGCAACGCAGACACAGGCACACACTTTTTACTTCACACACACAAACACACACTTCTTCTAAAGCGTGTGTGTGTGCCCAGTTTGAGTCGCACTCATGTGTTGGGTCGATCGAGCTGTGATCTCCCTCACAGATATTAGAGAGAGAGCGAAAACGAGACGGCTGCTCGGCCTCTAATGAGGTTTTTAATGTTGACAGGGTGCGTTTGATTTCCACTCTGTGACCAAACAGGAAGCTGGATGTTGAAGCAGTAATGCAGAGTGATGAGACCGCGGCTCTCAGACGTCCCCAGCACCGCCGCTTCCTGTCGTCAGGCTTCAAGCTGCCCAGTGACAGATGCTGATTAATCTGCCTGCAGCTGTTGATGTGCACGGGTGCATCAGTGAGAGCGAGGATGCTGAAGAAAAGCTTCTGCACTAATCGGGAGCCGCTCCATTTCCAAACACCACAAAACAAGCCAAACGCACGATGACCTTTGAACCCCTGAAAGCTTGCATTTTGTGCCGGCAGTGACTCAGACAGCAGAGAGAGAGCTGATTGAATCAGTGAGGTGAATTTCTGTCACAAGCAGAGAAACCTGAGGTGTCTTAGCGCTGAAATCCCAAGGACGACTCCCAAGGTTAGCATTCTGCCTCGCAGTTTTAAAGAAAGTCAGATATAATGCTTTCATCCTTTGGTCATACTCCAACGCTGTGCTGCTTTCATGACATTCAGCCTTGTAGTTTTTCTCTAACACCGGAGGCTGAGCGCTGAAAAGCAGCTTCCTGCTTTCAACACAAACCAGAGTCGGGCCTGACACATCGTACAAATACAGCCATAGACTCCACGCTTTGAAGCGTTCCTCTATGTTTGTTTTAGAAGAAGTTGGCATATTTGGACAAGAGGTTGGAGCGCTAATTTGTACAAAAGAACAGGAACCTCACAGCAGCTTTGTTGATGTCATGATGTCATTAAAAGGCTCCAACAGCACAAACACAGTGCAGAGGTCCAATTCAGGGGAAGCTAGCAGACAGCTAGCAGCTACCTGTGTCACCATCCACCTGTCAGTCACAGAGGCCACGCCCCTAATAATGCAATGCCTCGGTTTCCACGCATGCAACAAACAAACAACTAAAATCCTGTTGAATGCATGTAGATGTGGACTGACAGCTTGATGTGAAAGTCATCTCGATGTGTTGACTGGTGTCAGCGTGAGCTCAGACTAACAGCCTGTTGTTAGACATGTGGAGGACCCAGAACAGAGCCCAGAGGAACCCCATGAGCTGCTGATTGGTGACTGCATGTGGAAACACTCCTGCTGTTTCTCACTGAGGGTGATTTGATATAAACGTGTTTATTCTTCTGTTTCTCAGTCCAGGCTAACCACCATGTAGCTGTCTGTACAGAGGAGTAAATACCACATGAGCTATGTACACACTCCTCTGAACCAATCAAACGTGATCCTCCCCTCGCACACTGGTGCCAGCCAATCACCGCTCTCCACTGCTCTCCTTCACACAGTGATTGTCTGTTCTCTCTGAGACATTAATCTGTGGTTTCCTTTTTCTGTTTCTTTCCCTCCATCTCATCACTCCCTCCGCTCCGCCCCCCCACCACTCAGACGAAGAAATTATCACTCCTACACTTATTACCTGTAAGTAACCTGTTTGACCTCTGACCCCTCACCTTCACACTGACATCAAAGCTGAAACACTGAATGTGTCCTGCCTGTAACCCTGATTACCCTGAACCTCTGACCTCTGACCCTGATTGTTTGATATTTAATCCCTGAACAGATGATCTACCTGTGAGCAGCCCTTCTCTCTGTAGTCTGTAATTAATCTGATCACCTTAACCCATAGGTTTAACCTTTGACCCCTAACCCAGAAACCAGATGAAGCATGCCTCAGTGTCAGGTCTCCACCCCTCTCCTGACCTTTGGCCCCTGGTGTTTAGAGCATGTTTTTTCTCCAGTCTGATCTGTAACCCGGGACACGACCTTAAACTTTAGGTGTGAGGTTTCCTTTGACCTTTAACCTCTGCCACATCATGCACTCTGACCTCTGACCTCAGCCCTGTGTACTGTAGCATGAGGGTGATGTTTACTGACATGTTGGTGGAGGCGGCGTTACCACGGAGTCCAGATGCTGGGACGTCCAGAAAGGCAGATGCTTCTCTGAGGAGCAGAGCGAAAGCGTGACTCTTTTGTTGTCATGGTTGTCATGGCAGCAGACACTGAGGGTCAAACCCTGAGGAATCCCACACAGCATCGGTGAGGATGAGGAGAGCTCCTCAGTTCAGTTTTCTTTGTCCTCCTGAGACCCGAGAGAAACGAGAACAGCTGAGATATCAGTGAAAGCCCAGGATGTCCTCTGTTTGGGACATCATGCCTAAGCTGGGTAGCTCAAATGAGTCAAAAGATACAGACCAAAATCAAGTGTCCATTACAGAGGACATAAATGAATAGACTGGGTCTCAGGAACAGCACCAAATCACAACAACAGTTCCCTCACTGTGCTTCATTTTGTAAAGACCCGACAATCATTTCACCTCCTATGAGCAAGCACTTGGTGACAGTGGGGAGGAAGAAACCTCCAGGAGATCCTCCAGCAGCCTACACCTATTGCAGCATAACTAAGGGAGGATTCAGGGTCA